>NC_045563.1:45813619-46116125 GCF_009819795.1 Aythya fuligula
GGGTCAAAGCTGGCTTTCCAAGCAGGCTCGTGGCACGCTGCAGGTTTAGGTGGTGATGCTGAAAGCTCCTGAGTCCGGCATCTTGCGCAAGGGGGTGCCACGCGCGGCGTCATCCGGCGAGGAAGTGAAACAAGGGAGAGGAGAACGAGTTCATCTCTATTTGCTTCTAGTCCTGACCCCCGGCTCTATTCTCACGTGCAAATCCCTCTGCCATAAGCACCCTCCTGTTGGGGCTGCTCTGGCTCGAGGCCTTCCGCAGCTCCCATCTCCTGCTCCCTATCCTCTGGGACACCCCTGCTCTCCCTGCCTTATTCCCTGGCCTCCTTGGGCTGGCAGCAGTGATTTGGGGAGTCGGAGCCTGCATCTGGAGAGGGAGGATGTGAGAGAGGAAGTGTCTGATCTCGCCAGCCCTGGCCTCAAAGCATCATTGCCTTGGCTGTGGTCTGGCGCTGGGGGCGGGTGGCAGCACAAGGGTGCTCTGGGCAGGTTATCTGGGGAGCAGCTCTCCGCCACGTGCCGGCTCTGCCCTGCCAGCCTGCTGCTGAAATTAGGGCAGCTGCATCTGCTGGCACAGCTCTCACAGTGCTCTAATGAGAGCAAAGCTGTTACTGCGACCCTGGGGCTCCCGGCTGAGATGCGGTGGGCATCATTTCTTCTACCGCTTCCCCCATCTTCAGGCCCAGACAAGATCCTCTCGTCTCGGCTTTGTTCCCTCTCCTGAGCGAGGCCAGGAGCTGTGGTCACGCTGCTCAAACAGCTCTTTGCGCTTAGCCTCAGCTTTGTCTTACTGGACAGAATGGTCTCAAATTTTGCCAAGCGCAAGGTCTCAAGAGAGCAAATGATCTGCCCCTGTGCAGCTGAAAGGCTCTCTTCCAGCAGGCCGGCAGCTGCGTGGTGTCCTTACAAACCTTTCCTGTCCCACGTGTCCAGGTCCGGAGCAGGACGGCTTGCGGGAGGTGACTCTCTCCACCCAGAGGCTGCGGGTGCTGCCCCCAGCAGTCCTGAGCAATCCCGCACTGGAGAGCCTTGACCTCGACAGGAACAAACTCAGGAGCATCGCCGGCGTTTCTAAGCTTTGCAACCTGAAGAAGCTCATACTGTCCAAGAACGAGATTGTGGACTTTCCCAAGGAAATCCAGAGACTGGTCTGGTTAGAGAAGCTCGAACTGAATCAGAACCAAATCCGGGTCATCCCAGAGGGGATTTTCTCTCATCTCCCCAGGCTTAAGCACTTGCGGCTGAACAACAACCGTCTGGGTGCTCTCCCCAGGGACCTGGCAGCCTGTCGAGGCAGCCTCCAGTACCTCAACATCTCCAACAACCTGTTTCGAACCTTCCCCCAGCCTGTCCTGCAGCTGGCAAACCTACAGGAGCTCCATGTGCAGAATAACGCCCTTCGCCAGCTCCCCAAGGAGCTGTTCCAGGGGCAGTCCCTGAAAATGTTCAGGGCCAACGGGAACCCACTCAGGGAGCCACCCAGCGAAGTGTGCGCCGGTGGCATCCAGCAGATCCTGAATTACTTCAATCAGCTCCAACACGGTTCGGGGCAGGAGGACAAGAGGGTCAAGACCATGTTCCTGGGGGCCTCGCTGGCAGGGAAATCCACCATCTGCAAGAGCCTGAAGCAGAGACAAAGCAAACTGGTGCCCAAGGAAGAGCGGACGGTTGGGATAGAGATCAGCGAGTTCCGGATCGATGACTTCACCTTTCTCTTCTGGGACTTTGCTGGCCAGCTGGAGTATTACATGACTCACCATGTGTTCATCACCCCACAGGCACTTGTCATCCTTGTCATCAACCTCCACAGGTAAGTGCTGAATTCAAGGCAGAGTGGGAGCAGACCAACGAACCTGGGTTGGGCAAGCTTTTCCTTTCCATTTCCACAATTCTTGCCAGTTCCATTGTACCTTCATAGCTGTTCTCTGCTGGACTAAATAGATCTCACTCTCCCCCTTTTTGGAGATCACATTTTTTATTAAGCCACTAGATCTGGCATCACCTTACTAAAGCCCCATGTTTTGAGAGGTTTAAGCATTAACTTCTCTTGTGGCAAGTGATCCCAATTTATGTGGTCCCCAGCTTTGCTTTCTGCCTCAGAGATTCCTCTTCAAGGATTCAGTCTTCAAAGGTTCAGAGCATTAGATGTGAATTTGGGAATTTTTCTCTCTCTCCCTCCCCAGGTACCAAACTAACGATGAAACGTTCAAGGACCTTGTTGGTTTCTGGATCAACAACCTGTCCATGCGAGTCCCAAACTCGGTGGTGCTTCCTGTGGGAACCCACGTGGACTGCTGCCAGGAGGGAGAGGTGGAGGAGAAGAGGTCTGACATCATGTCCAAGATCGCGGCCATGCTGGTGGAGAGAAAAAACAACCTTGCTCACTTCATCAACAACCTGGAGGACAGCGAGGAGCCTGAGTTTTATGTGGACCAGTGGGAGAGGCTGAAGGAGATGGAGAACCACATGTTAACCGTAGGGCCAATTATTGTGGATTTGCTGCAGCTATCAGGGGAGCTGGGCAAGCTCGCAGGGTTTGGGGTGCTTACACAGGCCCGTTTAGTGGGGTAGCTGATGCCGTGATGGTACCTCGTGGTCTGCGTTCACCTCTCTCAGAATGCTGCTGGCGATGGTTGCCCACCGCTGCTGCATCAGACTATCCCCACAGCAGCTCCATGGGGCTGGGGCAGACAAATTTGGTTTGCAAGCACCAAGGTGTGGGTGGGTGGTTTTCTGGGGCGGCTGCAGCACAGGGCAGGTGTCCTTCCTGTGGTGCTTAGCACACTGTTCGGTGTGGCAAACCTCCGAGGATGCAGAGCTTCACTGGGCAACCAGGAGCGCGGCTTGGCTTCCCTCAGCAGGGTGTCCACCATTTTGTGTGGCCCTGGCCTCCGCCGGTCTTCCCTTTGGCAGGTGCGTGTGCTTTTTCTCTTCCAGATCTTAGACTTAGTTGCTGTCAACTGCACAAACAACCATGACATCAAAAGGCTCGAAGCCACGATTCTGGAGCACGTGAGGAACGAAGAGCTCTTCCCTGAGGTGGTCCGGGTGCTGCCGCCTGTCTACCGGCAGGTGGAAGCCGCCATCATGGATATCGCACAGGGCGAGGAGGTGGCTGAGCACGGTGAGCGGTTTTGGTTTCCAAACCTATGCCTTGCCAAATTTATTTTAACGCCCCTAGCCCCTTCTCTGTGTCTTCAGCGACAGGCCTAGCAGGCAGCCCTGGCTCCTCACCTACATTTCCAAAGCAAAAGAAAAAAATTTCCTGCACCACCTGAGTGCTCTCTGGCTCCCCTGCAGCTGCAGGGCTAGAGGATGAGGAGCAAATTCCTGTGTGTTGTGGAGATAAGCCACATTTTGTTGTCTGTGTCCCTGTGCTCTCTGCATGACTAAATGACACTGAGATTAAACTTGCCATTAGAGGTCTTCTAGTGGGAAACAAGCCATGCATTCAAACACTGAAAAAAGCAGAATCAGCCTCATGTTTCAGATGCTCCGCTGAGGTCCTGGCAGGCACCAGCGCTGAGGCAAGGCAATGCCATGGGAACTGGAGGGTGGCGGGGCGAAGCATTGCTGCTTCCTGCACGGTGGCTTCGCTACAGCGCCCCAAGGGACGTGTGTGCAGCTGGGGACGCTCCCCTGGCACTCATCGTGAGCGGCGGCGGAGCTGGTACCTCCCTGGGGATGCCTGTGCACACCTTTCGCACACCCTCTGAGCTTTGCTTCTCAGGCCTCTGCTGCAGCACCACAGCAGGACAGCCCAGGGTGGGCAAAGTGCCTTGCGCCGTGGGCACCGAGCATCGCTCTGGTCCCGGCTGCTGCCCTAGGGGTGGCACGGCCTGTGTGACCATGGGTACTGGTGGTGCTCCTTGGTACTGCAAAGCCTCCGGCTGCTGGCTTGGCAGCTGTGGGCAGCGTGCTGAGCACCAGCGTCTCCCTCTAGGCATGATGGACCTCCAGTACCTGCTCAGCAAACTCTCCCTGCGCGAGCACCTGGCCAGCCTGGACAGAGAGCTTCTGCAGGACATCTTGCGGTACCTCCACCGCATCGGGCTCATTGTGTGGTACGAGGAAATCAAGCACCTGGAAAGCACGGTCTTTCTGCAGCCCACCTTCCTCATCACTATGTTCAGGGTAAGCACGGGGACGAAGACCACGATCTCTGCACAGCCTGAGCTCAGCAGTGCTCCTCTTGCTGCAGCCTCCTGTCTCCTTTTCTTCCTGCCCAGCTCCTCGTGAGGTACCGCCTGGTCCAGCAGCTGGAGAGCATCTCCGTGGACACGCTGATCGCAGAGCACGCCACCATCAGAGACAGGTCCAACTGGGTGTGGACCTTCAAGTCAAAGGCAATGCTGTGCCACCGGGCAGTGCGGGCTCTGGTGAAGTACCAGCTCTGTTCAGAAGGGATGCAGGACGTCTTTGAGGAAATCATGGGGTACAAGCCCCACAGAGGGAGAGGGAAGCTCTTCAGCCTCCTGGAGCACTTCGAGCTCTGCCTGGAGGTGAGGCACGCCAAAGCTCTCAACCCACAGGCCTGCGAGTTTGTGCCTGGGAAGCTGTGGGAGACCACGCGGGGCCAAGGGGAGTCCTGGTACTTGTTCCCAACCTACCTGAACCAGACCGAAGAGGTTGCTGAGGTGTGGGGAGGAGATCACCCCGAGGACCTCCACATCCGTGCCTACTTCTCACCTGAAATACCTGAGGGTTTCTTTCAGAGGTAAGCAGTTGTTTCTGGCCGTGCTGAGGCTGGCGTTGGGGTTGGTTTGGTACACAGCAGCTACGACAGGCTCTCAGCTGTGGCAACCATAACAGCTGAGGCACAAGGCCAGGACTCAGGAGACCATGGTGGGACCTCAACTCTTCCCCACGTACGTGAATCGTTTTAATATTTGCTGGCTGGATGTGAGCAAGGAAAACAGTCCTTCTGCTTTACCTTTCATGCAGGGTGGTTTTTGGCAGGCCACAGGGCTAGTCTGCCTATCCAGGCACTTGGAGATCTCCCAGTCCCACTACAGCAGAGAGCTGGGAAGGGTCCAGTTTCCACTGGGACAGTTCCAGTTTCCGGAAGGTCTCCTGGGGTTCTTGACTTGTACCCAGAGTTTTATCTGGTGGCCAAATGTGGAAGCAGCTCTTGGCTTAAGAGGCTGCTTGAGCTTTTGAGGTCCTCTTTTGTCTTCTAGCTCGATTCTGGCTGATGTTGGCTCTGTATTTCTGAGGCCCACCAGGTGCCACTCTTTCTCTATGTGTGGGAGGAAGGAGATTAAAGCCCCAGGCAATCTACCTGCAGGTTCCTGGTGAAAGCTTGTTCCTTCTACTCCACACACTGGGTGGCCAAGGTGACCTGCCTGCTCATATGCAACGGCAAGCCTCTGCTGATCAAAGAGAACAACCAGAGGGCGTACAGCTACCTGGAGCTCCGAAGCAGAAAGCCAGCAGGAACAACGGGTAAGGATCCCTGTCCCCGTGCAGCCTGTGTGCTGCGCTGGTGCCATGGCTCCCAACCAAAAACCTCTGCAGAAATTCCCTTTGAAGACGGCTGGAAATTGGTTAAGGTGAAAAACAGCCGGCACACATGTTCTGATGGACACAACCAAACTGGAAATGATCCATGTTCACCCAGGCCACCGCTCTGGGTGGTCATGAGTAACTGTGACTTTCTCCTTCTGTCTGGAAGGATTCCAGTTTACCTGGGACTTCCTCATGGCCGTCGTGTTCATCGTCCAGAAGCTCTCAGAGGAGTGGCCAGGGCTGCACATGTGCGTGAAGACGCCTTGCCGGACTGCTGGCTGTCCTGCGGAGCTGGTCTGGCCAGACATGGACGGCAAAAACGCTGTGTATGTATGTGCTGTCTCGGCAGGCACGGGGCTGGAGCCTGATGGCTGCTGTTGCAGTGCCAGGGAGGCTGATCAGCTTTTAAAAGATGTGTCAAATTCATTGCAATGCTGCTGGGCCCTGTGCTGCCCTTCTGAGCCTGTGCCACACAGGTGGTAGCATTTAATGGCACGAGAAACTCGAGCAAGGAAGGAAAGGAGAAAAAAGTTGAGACTTGGGGGCTTAGGGAAATGTCACATAATGTCCTCTCGGGCTTGGTCTGGGACAGGGCAGTGCCAGATTTCCCCCATTTCATAAGGAGCCGGGGGCTCAGGCACCCAGGGAGGCAGCCCCATCCCACCAACCATGGGGCCCTACATCGGAGTGGGAAGAGGCATCCTTGCCCACCGCCTTGGCACCATCTTCCATGGGAAGTGCTGAAGGCAGATCCTGCTCATTCTTCTCCTCGGGGCTTTTTCCCTTACAGGACGAAGGAAGAAGTTAAAACCTGTGGAACGTGTGGTCATCGGTTTGGAACAGAGCTGCTCTTACCAAAAGGTGAGCCTGGAAAGGGCAGCACCACAGAGCAGCCAGACGAGAAGCAGGGGCTTAAATGGGAGGTGTGGGGGTAAAGGGGCATGTTTACTGTCTTTAAACGGTGAGGAGCTTGTAGGGGAAATCCCATGCCCGGTGCCTGCTCACTTCACGGCCCTCTCTTCCTGGCCCAGCAGTGGCAGCAAGCAGCCTTTGTGCAGTTCGGTGGGTTGCAAACCCTTTTGGTTCGGGGCGTCTCACCCCATGGGCAGGCCCTGGCCACCATGCCGACGGTGGCTGTGACAGCCAGGCCTGGGAACACGGGCTGTGCTCCCCCTTCCCACTGCCCTTCGTGCCTGGAAGCACATCCCCCGACGCCCAAACCGCAGCAGTTTTTCCCCTCACTCTGAGCCCAAAGCAGCTGCTACTCGCCATCCTGTCACCAGTGGGGCTCCCTGTTTATCTTTAGGGTTGAATAACTCAGTTGCTGGGTTTATGGGAGCGGAGTTGCCTAACAGCTGACGGTCCCCTCCCGCGTCCCCGCAGTGCCCACGCACCCGGAGGCACCCCCGGCGCAGCCAGCCGTTCACTACTACGTGACCAGCTACGGCACCACCACCTTTGGACCCAGCAGCATCCACGTCAACCGGCAGGTAGGTGGGGGCCGTGCGTGGCAGGTCCCCTGCCCGTGTCCCCGTGCCACCCTCCCCACACAGCTCCGTGCGGCTGGCTGGTCCTGCGGCGCTCCCCCGTGCTCTGTGTTGCCGTGACTCTACGTTTTGTTTCCAGAACATCTCAAGTGAGTAACCTCAGGCCAGCAGGGAGGTGCTTGTGGAAGACATAAATATTACTTTTAAGGCAGAGACAAGCTGTCCTCAACGCGTTTTCTTCCTGGCTTGCAAGTCCTGCATGCATCCCTGATGCATGGAAATAAATACATAAATAAATGCGTCCTTCATGTGTGGGAAGTCGCCTCATCTCCGGGGGACAGCATGCTCACAGCTGCTGCCCTACGAGCCCAATGTCAGCAGCTACGAGATAAAGCACAGCAGCTTTTGGTGCCCCAAAGGTTAATAATTTAGCTGCAAAGGCCACTTCTGGTTCTTGAGCTGCACGTCAAGCAGCCTACTCCCTGCTGCCGGGGTTAACCCGTGCCTCGATCCCTTTCCCAAAGGGGACGTGGTCACTGTCGGGCTGTGGCTGGCCGGGGCTCTGCTGGGACAAAGCTGGCCCGGGGGCTTCAGGGCACGAAGGGCTCGGGGCAGATGTCTATGCAACACCAGCAAGCAGGAAGCACTTTTATATATACATATATTTAAACTTAAAAAAAAAAATCAGAAAAATAAATCTATAAGTGACCACACTACAAAAACCCAGGTTAGCAGCTGCCCGTACTGGCTGAGAGGAGCTGAGTGTCAGTTCCAGCACCGGCCGGTGAAACTGTTCTTGGGGGTGGAGCAGGAGGGAGCCCACCTCTGATGGGTAAAGTGCCGCACAGCCAGAGCAGAGGCTCTGCCAACCACTTCTGGAGCTTTTAGAGCTGCTTTCTCTTGGAGGGCGGGACGTGGCTGGCCTGCATGGCCCCAGGTGTGCTCTGCTAATTCTCAGTCAGCACCTGCGGCCAGAGCAGGGGTGCCAGAGTGCCCAGGGAGAGCTTACGCAGCTCGTTCCTGCTGTGCAGCGGTGAGATCAGTCCGTCCAGATGCAACAGCACCCGAAAACACTCTGCAAGCACCGCAGAAGAGGCCGGAGGGGGCAGGGGCAGGGGCTGTCAGTCTATCTGCATGTTGTACTGCTCGATGAGCTCGTAGAGGCTGAAGGAGTCGGAGAGCTGCAGGCTGACGTTGCCGCTGTTGAGGGAGGAGGCTCCCTGCCGCTGCACCTGCTCGTACCAGTGCTCGCAGAACTTGGGCACCAGCTGGGGCAGAAAAGGGGCACCGTGTCCTGCAGGCAGCCCTTGTGGCCCCGTCCCCCTAGAGCTGAGGAAGGAGGCACCCAGGGCACCCCTGTCCCCGAGGGGCCCACTCCACATGTACCCAGCCCCACATCGCCCCCAGCCCCTGAGGGCTCCCCCCCCAGCTTCCCACCTCCCGCGGCCCCCAGGAACACCTCCCCAGGCTGTAGGGGTGGCCGTCAGCCCCCTCGGGGCCGCTCACCTTCACCAGGATGAGCTTGGACTCCTTGGGCTTGCAGTTGGAGAAGCACTGCCCGAAGCAGAGGAAGATGGTGAAGTCGGGGGAGCGCTCCCTGCGGTTGTCGCGGAAGTCCCTGAGGTCTGCAAAGCAAAGGTCGAGCTTGGCTTCGGGGCGAGCCCAAGAGACGGCAGCGGGCACCGTGGGGACAAAAGGGACGGGAGGGGTCGGGTGGTGCCCAGCCTGGGGCTGCCCCCTTCCCACCACCTCCACCCTTCCTTCCCTACCTGTGCAAAACCTGTGGAAGTCGAAGATGGAGGTCTCCTGGTCCCGGCACAGGAGGTTGGGTGGGGGTTTCCCGTTGTCGAGCTGCTGCGACAGAGCCCAGAAGACCTTGCACTTCTTCAGGCGGGTGGCGAAGAGCTTGCCAGCGCGCTGCTCCAGCCGCAGCCCCACGCCCAGCAGCAGCTCCTCGGTGTACTGCCGCTGCTTGCTGTCGGCCAGGCCCTCGGGGCTGGGGAAGAGGACGTGCTGCCCCGGCTGCAGGACCACCACCGGGTCCAGGGACTGGTAGGTCAGCAGGCACTGCCTGTCATTCACCACCTCCTGGTGGACCGTCTTCCCCCGGTAGTAGATGGTGACATCCAGGTGCGGGGGGATCCCTGTGACAAGCAGCAGTCAGCGGCGGCTCCCAAAACTTCGACCCGCTCCCTCCTCCAGCCCCTCACCTGTGTCATCCGTGGGTGGCGCGGGGTTGGCGTTGGGGTGGAAGAGCAGCTCCTCGCCCGCGGACAGCACGGGGACAGCAGGCTCCGGCTCGGCGGGGTGCGTGTGGCACGGCAGTGACACGGCTCCTGTGACAGCACGGGGACAGCGTCGGCCTCACAATTTGGGGACATCCTCCCCCATTCACCTCTCACCCCATTACGTTGGTTTCCCATGTCCGGAGCCCTGCAGCACCCACCTGGGATGGTTTGCTCCCCCAGCAGCATGTGCTCCGAGGGGCCGTAGGCACCCAGCGGGGGCTGCTCCGCCACGGGCCTCCACTCCTGAAACACCGTCGGGGGGAGGCAGCTGCCTTGGCCAGGGCCGGGCTGGAGCAGAGCATCCTTGTTGTGCAGGACGTCCCCTGAGGAGACAGCATGGGTGGGGACAGGGTCACCCCCACCCCTCTGCGCCTCCCCCCGGCCCCGAGCAGGGCCAGTCTCACCTGCGGGCGGCCAGGGGGACGGTGTGGGGTCGGTGGTGGAGATGTTGCAGTGCTGCAGCACCCACTGCAGCATGTCCAGGTCCTCCTGCGTCAGCGACTGCGTGGTGGGAGCAGTGGTGCTGCCTGGGGGGGCATGGCGGGGGGAGCTTTACCAGCCATCGGCGACCCCAAATTACAGCCCCCGCCAGCCAGCGGCACCCCGCGGTTGCTCGGCTCTGGGGCAAACCCACCCAGGTGCCCCCCCCACGAGCTGGGGGACCGGTGCCTACCTCGGGGGACGATTTGTAGGGCCACATCGTGGTGGTTGAGCTCCAGCTGCAAAGGGAAGCAGGAGGGGGCTTTACTGACAGGGCCTGGGGCACGGGGTGGGTGCTGGGCTCCAGTTCTGGAGCACCCCAAGGATTTGGGGGACGGGGGATGCAGGCCCTGGCTCCTTCCCCTCCTGCCATGCTGACCCCCAGTACCTGTGGCTGCTGCTGTGGCTGCTGCTGCGGCGGGGCGTCCACCACGGGGACCCCAAGCCCTGTGTCCTGGCCGTGCTGGGGGGCAGCTGGAAGGAGAACGGGGTGAGGGGGGCGCCCCGAGCTCAGCCTCCCCTTCCCTAATTGCTCCTTGCGGGCCTGGGCTCACCTGAGGTGACGGCGAAGACCTTGTGAGGGTCGTCGCTGTTCTTGGAGTTGTCCTTCAGCAGCGTGAACATGTGGGTGCTCCTCAGGGCGCAGCGAAAGTTGGTCTTCCACTTGGCCGGGTCCTCGGGGCTCCCTTCGTACCTCCCGCTGGCCTGCGCCCAGGCCTGGGGGGCGCGGGGGTGAGCGCAGGGACCCCGGCCCCGGGGGCACCCGCTTTGGGGGACACTGGTGCCCCCTCCCCAAGTCCGCCCATCTCACCCACCGTGGAGACCTCACGGTCACTGCTGGCCTACACCTGTGCCCCTGCCTCGTGGTCAGCCCGTCCCCCACACTGAGGAACTTGAGGTCGCTGCTGGTGGCCTCCATCTCACCTCCCGTGAAGGCTTTGTGGTCTCTGCTCCCTGCACCCCCTCCCATCCAACCTCGACAGCCCAGGCGGGGTGGCCACCTCTCCCCTCCCTCCCACCCACCTTGAAGATCTCGATGTCGCTGCTGGTGACATCCTTCCTGGCGTTGTGCTTCCAGGGGATGCGGAAGACCTTCTGGGCCGGGTTGGTCCAGCAGAGCCCCTGGTACAAGCCGCTGTCGATGGCGTTCAGCAGCCATGGCCCAAAACGCAGCTTCTGGGCGTCCCTGTGGGGGCACGGGGCCGTCACCGCGGGGGGCTCGGGGCTCGCAGCCCCCCGGCCCGGTGCTGGGCCCCCTGCCCGGCAGGCGGAGGCTGCCGCTTACCCTTCGCTCTCCGCTGTTGCCATGGTGTCCCCACTGCCCTCACTCCCCTCCCAGAGCCCCCAGCAGCAGCAGGACTGGCTGTGGGGTCCCGGTGCCTTTCCCCCCAACCTGTTGGTATCGGGGTTCCCTTCCGCGGGTGCCGGCTCTTATAGGATCGGCAGTGGGAGCGGCTTTCCTGGAAATCACGTGGGGATCCCGAAACTGAAACTGGCTGCTTGGGTGGCTGGGGGGGGAGGATGGGTGGCTGGCTGGGGCGTCACGGCACCGAGCTGCAACCCCTGGGGTCCCCTTTCACAGGGTCTCCCCCTTCCCCTCCCCATCCCTGTCCCCATCCCCGTCCCTGTCCCCACTGTGCAGGGGGCTTGGCTCAGGATAGGGGTGCACGGCCCCCCGAGCACCACCGGGGTGATGGCGGGGGGTGAGCAGGAGCAGCTGCCAGCCCTGTTGTGCCCACCTGAAAGCAATTAGTGCCCTCGGAGGTAATTACTGCGCTGACCAGTGCCGCGCTGCAATATCTGTGACTCCACCCCTCAAACAACAACAACAACAACACAGCAAATCCAGGCCGAAAGCTGCACTTGTAAAAGCTGCAACCCCGGGGACGGCAGGCCTGGAGGTGATGAGGGCTGGCAAGGGGGTCCCGGGCAGGATCAGGCCCCGCTGTGCTGGGGGGGAGCTTGGGGTGCTCAGTGCGAGCCTGGCCTTGGCGGCTCCCGGCCCCGGTTTCAGTGCCGTGGCTGTGGTTTCCGTATCCAGTACAGCTGCCGGCTGCTCTCGCTCCAGCCCCAAAGAGCCAAGGCAAGGGAGGGCAGCACCCCAAAATGGAGTAATGGGGCCGGCCCCTGGATGCCCCAAAACGCCCGGGTCTGGCTGCGCCCGCCGCCACCGGGGCTTTCCAGGTGCACTGGCGGCTTGGTACAGGCACGCAGGGCTCAACCTTGAGGCTGGAAACTCCCGTGCCTCCTTTTTTTATGTTTGTTTGCTCGATACTTATTGCGTGCCTTCTCCTTTCGGGCTGCCTGGGTTTGCACGCTAAGGGCATGAGCAGGGAAATGGAGCTCCTGGGGTGAGGGCTCCCCACACAGCCCGAGGACAGCACAGCTGCAGCACCACAGAGCCTCCTGCCACCTTGATGGAAATACCAGGGTTAAACATTAAAAAAAAAAGAGGGGAAAATAATAAATCAGGCCTGATGCTGTGCATCCCCACGGGGACATTTCTGATGGGGTGACCGCCTGCAGCTGCTGCGGCCCCGCAAGCCCCTGGGAGGGGGATGGAGGCTGGGGGCAAATTCCCTGTGCTGGAAAGGGGAAGTGGTGCCCGGGCGGGCTGCAGCTGGTTTCCAGTAAGTGCCGGGGGCCCGTCACAGAAAACAGCCCCCCCTGCACCTCCGGGACTGGGGAGGCCACGCGTGAGACGAGGGAAAAATAGGGAATGGCATAGCTCAGGGCAGTAGGGCTGAGCACTCGCTTCTCCCTGAGCCTGGCCCAGCTCTGCGGGGAGCGTTTAAAACCAAGAAGCCCCCGGGGGCAGACAGGCAAAGGCCTTGCCCCAGGCCTCGAGTGCTGACACCCTGGGGCCCAAGCACCTGCTCTGGGCCCCTTTCTCCTCTACATTTCTCTCTTGTGAGGAATTTTCCTCTTCCTTTCCAGGAACTTCTCCCTGTTGCTTAAGAGGAAGTGCTGAAAGGCTCCTAATAATTTCTTTGCTCCCCAATAATTTCTTCTCCTTCCTTGCCAGGATTTCCCCCCCGGTGCATTGTACAAAGTTCCCCCGCTGTCCCTCTCTGTTGCCCTGCAGGAAATTTCCCTGTTACTTCCCAGGGACCCCTTCCTTGTCTTCCAGGAACGTTCCCCGTGGCTTTGCAGGATATTTCCCTCCCATTGGTTTTTGGGAAGCTCCTCCCTTGCTTCCTAGGAGATTTCCTTGTTCCTTCTCAGCAAATATTCACCTTCCTTTCTGGGAAGCTCCTCCCTTGCTTCCTAGCCTCTTTTGCTCCAGGAAATTTCCCCTTCATGCTCCGAAAAAATGTCACTTACTTACTAAGCATTTTCCCCCTTCGCTTTCCAAGGATTTTACCAATTTTCCAAAGGTTTTTTGTTTGTTTTGTTTTTGTTTTCAGAAAGACATTTTTTATTTTTATTTTTTTTTTAAATAAATGTCATTGTTGCTTCCTAGCACTTTTTCCTCTTTGCTTCCCAAGAGACACCCCGTATGGTTTTCTATATCCTCCAGGAATTCCCATTGTGTTTTTGAGGAAATGCCCCTGTTAGCTCCCCCATTACTTTCTAGGCACACCACCTATTGCTTTCTACAAAATTCCTGATGATTCCCAGGAAATTTGGCCCTTTGCTTGTGACGAATTCCTCCCCCTAGAGCTTTCTAGGGCATTCCTACCTCGTCTTGCAGGAAATTTCCCTGTCACCCTGCAGGATATTTCACTGTAGCTTTTAAAGATTTCTCTCTTGTTTCCCCAGACTTTTCTCTTTTGCTTTGTAGGATTTTCCTCCCCCTGCTTTAGGACATTTCCTCCTTGCCTTCCAAGCAGCTGCACTTCTCAGCGCATTTCCCCCCTTTCCTCCAGGGCAGTTTTTCCTTGACCAGACCAGGCACTAAGCACCAAAAAGCTCCAGATCCAGTGCCAGGGCAGGGACAAGGTGACACAGGACTATGTACGACCAAAAGGGCCCTGTGGCCAAGGGGAACCCCATGCTGGAGCAATGGGGTTAGGTTGCTCCAGGTGCCACCCCTGCTGTCCCCTGCCCTGGGGACACGTCACCTGCAGAGAGGGGAGCAGAGACCTGGCCAGGGCGGGCAGAGCTGTGTTGCTCTCAGCACATTTGTTTGCTTTTCTTTCTTAATACTGGAAAAAAAAATAAACATTTAGAGGTTTCTCTGAATAGGCGATTAACTGACTGGAATCCCCCCACTCCAACCTGTATTTGGCTCTTGGCCGGTGACAGCCTGCGGGGTCACAGCCACTGCCACCTCCCGAGCCCCTCAGGTGCCCTCCAGCCCTCACCCCTCCGAAATGCAGGGTGGGGAAAGCAGGGAGGAAAAGAGCTCCGAGCCCCCCCAAACTTACACCTGGGTTTGGAAAACCATAAACGTCGGCCTCTCAGCAAGTGGGATTTGGGGTAGTTTGCTGCTTTCTGGTGTGCATCCCACCTCCCTTCCTTATTTTTGCAAAGCTCAGGCTGACTTCTTTCAATTTCCCCGTGAGGCACCAGAGGAGCTGGAGGTTTCAGGAGGAGGGAGCAGTTCCATGAAGAGGTTTTTAAAAGCATCTAAAAGAAGGGGAACTTTCCCTCGATTTCAGCCCTGCACCTGCACCAAGTTTCACCCCCAGCTGCCAACACTCAGACAGCACAAGGGGGGGGTCCCTGGGTCACCAGCTTTAAGGGGCAATCCCCGTGCAGAAGGGCGAGCAGAACCCCCCTGCTTTAGATGCAGGGTTTCTCTGAGGGACCCTCTTTGTGAATCACAAAGCAGCAAAGAAAAAAAAAAAAAAGAAGAAAAAACAGAAAACCACAAATCTTTCTCTTTTAATCCACCCAGAGGAAATCCAGAGCAAGAGCAGCATCACGGCACTACACACACCACAGACATCTATCGGACTCAGAGATCATCTCTGCACAGATTCCTTCCCAGGTACAAGGAAAAGTCATAAAAAAGGAAAGTGATTCACAGAAGCAAAGTGACAAGTAACGAATCAGCCACAGAACAACTTTTTTTCTAAGAGAAAGGGGACACATCTAGGAAGAAGGCCCTCAACGCACAGCTTTTGAAAAAAAGACTAACCCAAGGACATTGAAACAGGGGTGGTTTTCTCTCAAACATTAAAAACATGGATTTTTTTGTTAAATTAATTTAAATATACATCTGAAACACAAACACCAAGCAAGCGCCTGGAGAAAAAAAGTGAAAAGAAGGAATGAAAAGTGGATTTGACTGGTTTAATTTAAACATCAAGGTCAGGTGGATTGCAGCAAATGGAATAAATAATGGAGATCACGCTGGGTTTGACGATCTAGCACTTAAGATAATTTAAGCTAGAATTAATAACACAGCCCAAGAGAGTACTTAGCAAGGAAGTCCTCTGACAAGTGATTTGAGCTGGGCAGTATCCCTTTGACAGCGTGGGTTCTTCAGTGTGGATTTGCTCCCTGCCACCCAACAGCGATCGCGACCCCAGGAACGAGCAGGATGATGAGATTTTGTGGTCCACAGGCCTCCATCCCGTAACCACGCAGGTGCCAACAGCTCCTCGAAACAAAACCAGACCTTGTGTTTTCACCTGGCGAGGTACAAACAAATGCACAGCCCTTACAGTGTGGCTCCTGGAGCTTGGGCCCTATGGAAACAGAACAGGTTCCTCCTTTCCTGCACATGGGGCCAGGCCAGAAAATGTGCACGGCTAACCGTGCACCCGCTGCGGCCACCACTTGATGCTTGGGGCGGGGAGCCTGAAGGAATGTGAGTGGTTTCTTTTTACTTGGTTGGTTTTCCCTCCCCACAGCCCCTGCTTATAAAAAAAAAAAAAAAAAAAAAAAAAGTTGATCCCAAGTTCCTCTCCCTCCCCTGCCTGCAGCCAAGCAGTGAAGCACCTTCGGACGTCCATAGGATCCCACGGACATGTTCCCTGCAGAGCAGCCAGCTCGGCTCTGCGTCTCGCTGATGTGCGTGTGACACCTAGCTGGGAGGGAAGTCCCTTTGCTTTAAAACAGAAATCATTACAAAACACTAGCAACGAGCCTCTTTCCCTTCCTCCAATCTCCAAAAGATTCAACTAAGTCTAACTCAATTTTGAGCAAGGGAGAGGGAAGGGGCGGAGGTTTCCAGGCCAAGGAACTTGCCAGCTCCAGCATCCCCTCCTGCCGCCCCTCCAGCAGCACTGGGCCCCCTGTGCAAAGCACCTGCCCCAGCTGGGGCCCAGCACAGCCAAGGAGGGGCTGAGGGGACATGGGACACTGCTGCCCCTCCAGCTCCTCCTCAGCCAGCTGCAGCCCCCAGGAAGGAAGAGGGAGCTGAGGTGGACGAGGGCTCAGGTTATTATTTCCCCGTCCCTCTTCCTTCCAGATGCTGGGAGGAGACTTAGGGGTCTGCAGGCCCAGTCTGTGCTTACCAGTGTCCTTAAGAATGACAATTAAAAACAAACAACAAAAAAGGAAAAAAAAAAAAAAGAACAAGATATGCATAATTAGGTATTGTCCGTGGCAGGAGCAGGAGGGGGCAGGTTCCAGGTGAAGACAGAACAGGGACTCTCTCCCTCCCCATGCTTGCTCGCCTGGAGACCACCTCCACTCGGCGCTCCGGCACAAACCCTTTGTGCTGTTGCTCTGACACCAATCGACACGGATGACAGACACGGGGATGAATTGGGCTCGGCAGAGGACGGGCAGGCACACGCAGGCATGCCGGGGCTAGGCCCGGTGCTTTGGGAGCATGTCCAGGAGGAACTCGGCGATGCCGATGAAGTAGACGACTTGTGCGATGCCGAAGAGAGGGGCGATGACCAGGGCTCGGCAGTACGCCCCTTTCAGGAAGGCCGTGGGCCCTTCCTTCTGCCAGATCTTCCTGGGGAGAGACAGCACAGCTCAGTGTCCACCTCATCCCTCCACATGGTGGGACAGCCTCTGGCTTTCCACCTCCCCCCATTACTAAACCCAAGTCCCCACACATCATCTACCTCTCCTCACAGGGCCCCATTCACCTCTCCGGCCAGGAGCAGAGGTGCCTGCACAGCTCGGGATATAAAACCAAGAGAACCCACTGCTGCAGCCAGTGCTTGGAGCTCTCCCGAGAGGGATACGAGGCTGAATGCTGTCAGATTTTCAAACAGGGCCTTGGGAGGCACAGCCACGCCAGTGCCTCCCTTTGCAAAATTAAAAGCTTGCTGTTGTGACGGCTGCGGCTTGGACAGAAGAGGGCCCTTTGCTATATTTGCATTGCTTAAAATAGGAGCAAGTTCCCTTTTATGTACCTATATATATGGCCAGTATATATCTGGTCTCGTATATATTTATATACCTATATACACAGGTATCTGCATATACACACAGATATCTGCGTATGTGTGTATCTGTTTGTTTATCTATCTATATCTAGGTAGATAGAGGGAACCTGCAGTGGGGAAGCAGCTGGCTGGGTCTAGAAGCAGCACCAGCAGGTGCCGTACGGTCGATGATCTGTCCCACAAGGACACTTACTTGGTGCAGTCCAGGATTCCTGAGTACGTGTCCTCGTTTACTCCCCTCTGCAGGGACTGCAGCCGTGTTTTGATCACTGGGGAGAAAGAGGAGAGACAGCGGTGAGTGAGTGGCTGCCCTTCCACCTGCAGTCACTGGTTTCAAAGCAGGCAAGAGCCAAACCTGCCAGCAATGTCTTTAAGACAGCCAAAAGGAGATCACTAGGAACAGACACCATTTTCATACATTTATCAGCAAAATGGGGAAAAGCAAACCCATTGCTTTACAAGCAGACAAAAATAAAACACAATTACCCAAAAGCTAACCACCCCTTCTCCTCACTGTGACCTAGGAAGCCTTGCAAAGCTGGCCTAGCTTTAAATAATTCCAAGTCAGTATTCGCATACAAAATGGTAGCTCATTTTCAAATGCTCAGCTCCGTCTGGAAGAGCAGACCAAAGCATCGAAAATACATGGTGCTGCTCTTAGATGTCTTCCCACCATGAAGCGTGTAATGTTGAGAAGAGTTGCCTTCTGCTGTTTTTCACAGCAGAGCCACCAGGAGGTGTCATTTAAGGCAGATGTTGTGGGGCAGGAGGAAAGGGATACTGCCCACGACCTCTGGAACGCGTGTGAGCGGCTGGCATGGCATCGCTGCACGTGGCAACGTGCCTTGTCAGGGGCACATCCTTCAAAGAAAGGCTGAAACAAATGGCATCCTCTTCCTGCTGTGCCTAGCCAGCACTGCGAAGCTCTGTGTAAACAGCAGCCCAGGTCATGCCCAACTGCAGGAAACACCTCCCGCTGCGGGAGGCAGCTCTGGCAGCAGGGCTCCCTTCCCACACCTCCCTCAGGCTCGCGGCGTGTGGAGGCAGGCCTGGTCACCCTCCTCCTCACCTCGGCGACCCCAGGGCCTCTGGCAGCTGCTCTGTGGCTGCAGGCGGCCAGCGGAGCACTCACCATCACAGGGGTTGACAGCCACGGCGGCCGTGCTGCCAGCCACGCAGCCGGAGAGGAAGGACACGTAGAAGGGGGCCTTGACGCTGGGGTCCTTCTGGCCCAGCTTGTTCAGGTTTGCAAACAGCGGGAAGTAAACGATGGAGAACGGCACGTCCCTGGTGGAGGACAGGAGGAGGACAAGGATGAGCAAAATCAGCGTGAGAAAGTCAGTGAAACTCGGCAGGGTCAAAGCTGACTGTGTGGGAGGTTCCCATGCAGGAAGCCAAACGATGCCACCCCTCTGATTTCTCAACGCCCAAAATGAAGACCCCAGCACACTCAGAGGTCAACATTTTTCAACTGAAAGACGTTCACAGCCTGCCCCCCACTCCACCAGGCCTTGCTCTTGTTCTGCCCTCCTTAAATCCGCGTGTGAGCCCAGGTAAAGGGTGTCAGAGCGGGCGCTGGGCCCTGCAGCCAGCCTCCTACCTTAGCAGCGTGGCCCCCAGGCCCTTGTAGAGCCCCGCGATGCCCTTGCTGCGCAGCAGCTCCCTGGTTATCTGCGTCGCCGTGGGCCGCGCTTCCACCACCGGCTCCGCTGCCCCCGCCGCAGAGGACGAGGAGAGCTGGGCCTGAGCCGCCATCAGCTTCTTCTGGGCCGCTGGGGAGAAGCAGAGAGAGCTGCTCTGCAAGGTGCTCACCGTGCTTCATGCCCCTGCTCTCGGCCTCCTTCCCTCGGAAGAGATCAGCAGCTCGGCAGCTCCTCGGCTCCTTCCAGGAGCCCTTTCAGGCTGCGATGCGTTTCTGCTGTCTGGCCAGGAGGTGGAGAGCACATCAACCCGTGAGCAGCGCTCTGGCACGCCACGGGCCCCTGGCCGCCCGGAGAACAGGCTGTTCGGGCAGCGAGAGCCTCTTCTGAGCCCTCAAACTGCGGCTTAATTCCTTCAAACATTTCCAAATGCTACACACAAAGAGGATAAGGCCTGCACTGCAAACAGCAAGCAGAAGAATGGGAAATAAAGCTGTGATTATTCAGAGCCTGGCCCCCAACTTCTTCCAAACCCAGCACGCCGGGAGCAGTTTATTTACCGGTTCAGCCACAGCTGCTGCTTTTGTCAGGAGGAAAATATTGAGCAAGGGGAGAGAAAAATCATCTGCTAAGGACCCTTGGAAGCTGTTACGGGGGTGCTATCACACAGGGGGCAAAAGAGAGAGAAAAGACACCAGAAAACACAGGGACGGATGAAGTGCCATAGAACAAGGGAGGATGCTAACCCCTTGGGGATGCAAAAGAACTAATTAGTCTTAATCACGCACAAGCTGAGCACCCAGCCACCTCCGCTGTCTCTCTCCACCCACCAGCAGCGTTTGCTGCTTCACTCCCCAAGCCCTGAGCAAGAAATACCACCTCTTGTAGCCATAAGGGCCTCTGCAAGTGGGGGAGGAAACGAGTTGGAAAGAGAAGGAGGAGTTTCCACCGCGACCTGAGACACTTCTGGCCCGGGAGGGTGGGAGGAAGGAGAAGGGTTTCGGAGGCCAGGCGCACGCACCAATTCGTCCCGCGTCCTGCAGCTGGATTTTGAGCATCTCCATGGGAGTGGTGACGATCACCTGGCAGGTGCCTGCGCCGCAGCCCGCCAGCATCTCCCTCAGCAGCGTCAGCTTCTTCCTGCCCAAAGGAACAGAGAGGCAGTCAGAGGAGGTGGCAAGCATTCAGGAAAAGCCACAAGCCCACCCCGACCAGCCCCAGAACCCCAGGCGCCAAGGCTGCATGTTGTCACGCCGTGCCATCAGGGCACAGCCTTCAGAAAGGGGCATGAAGGGAGACAAGCAGCTTTCCTCCTGCCGGCCTCATCCTCTGAGCACTGACAGCATCCCCACAAACCAAGGCCACAGGCCGAGGAACAGGGCCAAACAATGCAAGTTACTGCTTTCGACTTCTCCGACAGAAGCAGGGTATGTGAAAAGTGGATCTGAGAGTAGAGGAGGCAGCTCCCTGTGGTTTGGCACCTCCTCACCTCACTGCCTTTCCCAGCCTGCGTCCCAAAGGCAGGAACAGCACCAAACTGCTCCTGCCTGAGGGACGAGGGATGGGGCAGGCCCCCAGCACTGCAGCACTGTGCTTTTCTGAGAGCTGGGGACATCAGGGGCATGTTCTTGCCTTACAAAACATAGCTGTCCCCCTGCCAAAGCCACGAAACATCCCAGCTGAGACTCAAAGAGGAACTCAGAAGGCAAATACTCAGAAAGGGTCATTTTTCAGAAACCGAGGAGTTCTCACCCTACAAAAATCTCACCCCCGACACCAGAAATCACTGACTTCATTAAAAGAAGAAAAAAAAAGTGCTTAGGATCTGTTCCTTTTTTAAAAGAGGAAAAAAAAAGCATAGCTAAATCACACAGACAGAGGAAACGGGCTCCTTTTTTGTTGTTCTAAATGCAAGTAATAGCTTTACTTCCCCCAGCCCTGCTCCTGCAGCAAAACCTCACCTTAAGCAATGTGAGGCAAGCCTCATGCCGTGGCAAAGGCAATCTGCCAGCAGGACACCCTATCCCCTTGCAAAACCAAGCCAGGGGTTTCATACGCAAGCACACACCGCACAGCTGCAGCGCTGCGTGCCAGAAGTTTCAATTCCAGCCCTATAGGAAAGGGAGAGGAAATGCCTTTCAGTCTCTGTTGGGTAAGAGGGAAGCATAGGTTTTGAGCCTGTGACTCTTTCCTAAAACGCCACGAACGTGTTATTGATGACGAGACGCACGAGCCTGAGCCTTCGGATGAATCCCGCGGGTGCAAACTGCTGGGTATGAGCACAATGAGCAGCGTCCGGACTGCTCCCAGGAGCTGTCAGCACTGCGTGCTGAGCAGCACACAGCATGAGGGATCTGCTCGGGGTCCCCCAGGCTGGGCACGCTGCTCTGCTCCGCTCCCGGGCTCCCTCCAGCCCCGCTCACACCGCCACAGGGCACCCCAGGACACGGCAGGATGCCGGGAGGCTGACGGCGCACGGCGAGCCTGCTGCCTGCCACGTCCACTGCGCCCGCTCCCCCAGCTCTCATCTTCCCCAGGCAGGGCACCAGAGCAGGGGATTAGAGGCACAAAGCCACGGCAGGGATTACCAGTCCCTAAATATAGAGCTCTCCTTTGAGGCCGAAGAAAGGAACATTTCACAGCCCTCCCTTTCCAAATTCACCCGCAGAGCTGAGCCCCGCTCCCTGCTCTGTGAGGCAGAGCATCTCCCGCTCCAAAAAGAGCCCTGGGGCACACAGCTCCTGCCTTTCATCCACGGGAACACCTTTGATACCCAGTTCAAAAGATCAGGAAGCCGTGCCCGCGTGCTTCTCTGCGGAGCAGCACCCCAACCCACAGAAGGCAGCACAGCTCGGCTGAGCGCCGTGGAGCTGCGCCAGCACGACCCGGTGAAGGATCAGCGTGTGTGGGTGTGTTGGAGAGAGATGCTAAGCAGGTACATCAAAAGCAGCTAGAAAAAGGGCTTCCGGCTTTTCGTTTGCATCTCCTGGGAACCTGGGGAGAGTCCAGGAAGAAAAAAAACCAACAGACCAAGATAAGCAAATCTTCTGTCAGGAGGCTTACAATTTGCCACACAAGGGTCAAACTTCCATTGCAAGACTTCACCAGTCTGCACATAAAATGAGTTGGAAAAGGGTTCGTTTCTGGATAACAAGGGGTTTCAGCTTTAAGGCACCACGGTCCTTGTCCTCAGTGCCTTAAAGAGTGGCACAGCTCAGCCAGCTTCAAAAGCCCCAACCCCAGCAAGGAACTAGCCCTACAAAGGCAGGACCCGCCTTTTATCCCAGCAGGAGGGTGCTAAATCTAACACATTCATGTTTGATATAAATTTCAAAAATATAAAGTTTCAAACTGGAGCCGAAAGAGCATAAGACAAAGTCAAAAAGCAGAAACTAAAGATTTTTAGGGCTTTCCAAGAGGAATGCAGCAGTCCAAAGGCAGGACCTCTGAAAGCATCAGTACGTCGATACCAAGGGGCAGCAGACTGCTGCGCGTGGAAGTGAACGTGGGCAGAGCAACGCTCCTGGGCAAGCTGAGCGTGGGCACAGCCCCGTGTTTCGTCACAGGATGGGCACCTGGGACTTAGCAAGGACACTGCTCCCGTCGTGGGTGCCTGCTGTGATTACTCAGCCCATCTCCAGCTCCCTCCAGGTTACCAGGCGAAAGTGCACTTACTTTCTGGCTGACCTTTGGGGACTACGATTTCAATGCACTGTAACCCCCTGTGCCTCTGTGTCCTAAATAGAAGAGCATCCCCAAAATAGTTCTCCCTGAATAGACACGGTAAGATTAGCAGCTCTTAACTTGCTCTTTCTCTTAAGGAAGGGCTGGATCCTCCCTCCTACAGGTCCCCGGGGGCTGGATGAGGGTTATCAGCATTAAAGACATGTCTGGACATCCAGAGGAGAGACTGCCTTGGCCCGTGAGAGCGGGCAAGATGACACAGCAGCTCAGCAGCAGGACTAATGGCAACATCCTTCCTCCTTCCTAAGCCAAAAGCCTCTCTCTGAAGCCTGTCTACGTGTATTTTGCAGCTTAAGGATCAGCCAGCTGCTTATACAGATGCCACTGAAGAGGTGGTCTGAGTATTTCAGGAGAGCCTGAAAAAAGAGTATATGGAGGAAGGAGCCCTGGGGAGCTGTACCAGCCTGCAAGGGAACAGAGAACAAGCTCCAGTCTCCATATCTGCATGGGAGAGCAGGAAAAGAGCCCTGTCTCTTGTCTCTCTTGGCTACTTCTCCAAGCAAAGCTAGAAAGGAAGAGGGACAGAAAGGAAGAAAAATTGCTGACACTGGCAAAGAAACGACGCAATTGTACCGGCCTTCCTAGGAACCTGAGCTGCTCAGTCAGCAGATTGCCAGCAGATTTGCTCCACAACAGCAAACAAAGTGAAGGTAAAGATTAAAGATGACAGGAGAGGTTAGGGAATACATAACACACCTTGAGGAGGAGCAGCAGGAAACCCATCCAGGAACACTGAATGGAGTTTTTATGAGCAAGAAATCTCTTTTATATGAAGACATGAGACACATTTTACTACAGCCAAGGCAGAGTATTTAACCATGAGCCTTAGAAATGAGCAACAAAACCTGGCAAACACGTGGCAAACAACAGCTGTCTGGCACTCAGCGCTTGGGAGATAAACGTGAGACCTTAGAGGACACTTTAAAGGGAGCGGTGTTTAGGCAGTGCTTAACACCCGAATTCAAAGGGGACAAAAAAACTATGGGCAACACTTGCATCTATAAAAGAGTTTAGGGGTCTCTCGATATGGCCAGCTTCAGAAAGCAGAGAGAAAATCTTATCTGTTTCCTGAAGCCTAAAGGTAGGAACTTTCCCCTCTCCCTCCATCCTCTGAGGCAGGGAGCAGCCAGCACGGAGCACAACAGGAATGAGGACCCGTGAAGACTTCTGTGGGTCCCTCCTGCTTGTTGTCCTGGGGACTGCAGAGACCCTAAGGCCAAAATAATCACGAGACGAGGCCACGTTAGCAAGGAAGGGGCTTTCCAGCACTCACAAAACTCGCCCCAGCCTCCTTGGTCCGAAATGATGAGGACAGCACGGGAAGGCGAGCGCAGTAAGTTTTGCTTCCTCTGGAAACGAGAAGTGCTAGCAGCAGGCTGCCACACTGGCCTCAACATCAGAATAGAAACAGGAAAAGAAGCAGAAATGAAGTCCCCTAGCCTCTGAACACACATTTCTGGTACCAAAAGAAGTGGAAAAGCACTGGAAAAGGCCACCTGAGTTGATCCCAGGGTGGAGAGGCCTGCGGGGAACAGCCACCTCGGGGAGACAGCTCACCAGCAGGGGCACGGGTCCCACCTGCAGTCCTGCAGCCCCAGTATCCCACCTCCTGAAGCATCCAAGAGCACAGCCAGAAAAAAAAAAAAAGGGAGTCTAGCACAAACCTGCAGCAATGCATCCCCAAAATACTCGTTCAGCAATTCGCAGCCAGGAGCTTCCTACACCACGGGTGTTTTCCATCTGGCCTCTTGGAAACAGGCTTTGTGCCACTTTCTTCTTCTAGCAGTTTAAAAGCAGGTTCATTTCAACACAAAGTGTTTCAAGGGAAAGAAAAAAGCACGCTAACAGTTGCTGCATGTCTTGAGGCTATTTTGGGTCATGCTGGATTTGCTACATCCTCTGTTGCCCACACGTGCTTCTTCCACTTGCACGTGGAAGACACACACAGCAAATTTTAATCAGCAAATAGTGATAAAACATGCACGTGTTATCAGACACAGATCTGATCAACAACGTATTTCAAGCAAGACAAGTGCTAGAAGCTTAGCCGTGAAGGCATTCAATGTCAAATAGGTCTAGGAGACTTCTGCAGCTCTCCAAGTCAGAAAAGCACCAGCCCTGACGGCAATCACATCCTTTAGGATGCTGGTCTGAGAGCACGGCATGCTGTGAATGCACAGCCTGCCTTGTGCAAAAAGGGCTTTGGTGAAGCTCAGCCAAGATCTTGGTGGCCAGGAAAAAACACTCACTGTGAAAAAGCAGTGCTTACACCGAGCCGAACTCCCTCAGCTGTACTTCACACCGTTTAACCATAATTATATACCCATAAGTGAAGCCATATCCATCAACTGACACACCGAGCAGCTTTGGTCCTCACCTCTCTACCCCCAGGCTATTCTGTTGTTTGTGCCTGGGCTTTGGTTCAGTTGTGAAAGAGGTATCCCTGCCCTGAGGTGTGTTAGCAGGTACACAACCTACTTCACCCTGAGCAGGAGGAGAGGCGTTCAGATGCTGTCCTGCCCTGTCTTCTATCCAAACCAGCCCGGGAGGAGGGGACGGATGCATCTCAAGGGAGAAACCTGCCGACTGCAAAGAGCTTGAAAGATCAAGGCAGGGATTCAGACCCAGCACTTGGGAGCAGCAAGGAGGACATCATCACCTCCCACCCCCTGCACAGGGTGCACGGGGATGGATGCTATTTGAAGAGGCAGACAATCGCAAACAGCTGCGAGCCGATGAGTCACGCAGACACAGCAAGTGCTGCTCAAAAATGCTGCAGAACAGAAAGGGAGGTGCATGAAAGGCCCAGATCCTCAACCCGTGACAGCCTGCAAGTGCCCCTGAAGTGGTCGAGCCCCTCTGACCTGCAGCAGGGGAGGTCAGCACGGCACGGGGAGGTGTTAAACCAAGTGATTGTGGCAGAGCTCTGCGTTTGCAGAGTTAGGCTCATATCCTAGGCAGGCTGTTTTCTAACCCTGTCACTGAGGACCTGAGGCAGTGCCCTTGCTGGGCCCTTCACTGGCTGTTGCTGGAGAGAGCTCTTGGCCTGAAGGGGGACACAAGCGTCCTCTGAACTGCAGGGGAAATATCTTGGTGAAAACAGCATTAAATATTCAGGATCCAGCCCCTCTCAAGTGCCCAGCTAGCATCTTTTACTGCCATTTAATTCACAGGAACTACCCCCACCCCACTCAAACTGAACAGATAATCCTACTCCTTCGGCATTTACATGCTGGGCAACACTGCCAGTGAGTGCCCTTTGCCAAACCTGGGTTCATTCATCACCTCTTCTCACCTCCCTGACATTATTTTCAAGCTATAAAAGGATGAGAGGAGAGAGTTCGGGGTCTCCAGAATTTGGGTTGCCATCTGTTTGAGCTACAGTCACTGAAGAGCCAGAAAGAGCAGAGCAGCGCCCACCGGGACGCTGAGGACACGGGGCCTCCCGGCAGCTGCCTGAGCAGCCATCCCACCGGGCTCCTCTCAAACACGCTGCTTACAAACCATGGATCTGTTAACCTTGACTAAGATCTAGGACTATTTTTAGAGGCTCGAATAAAAAGCAGTCATCCAGTGAAGTGCTTTTCGCTTCCAGTTTTAGATATGACATCCTTCGCTCAAACGCAGTGGCTGGCTGAGCTGCCCAAGGTCAGCACATCACCCCGTTCCACCTCTGCCCGGACATCTCACCAGCCTTGTGCTGAGGGCCGGTGGCCTTTCAGGCGGATGCTAAAGGCCTGCAGCCCCTGCTCACCCATCTTTGGAGAGGTGATGCCGGAAGAAGTCGTTGGCTGCCAGCTTGATAGCCTTCTCTGGTGTCACGAGAGTCAGGTTCACCGCAGCTCCTAGGAGAGGAAGAGAGGAAAAGTCCATTGGAGAATGCAAAGGGAGGGCTGAACAGCTCACTGCAGCACTCGGGAACACGTTGCAGCCCATGCTAAAAAGCAAGGCCAGCTGGGAGAGAGCTCCCAACGGGATTTAGCCACACAGAACACCTCTGGAAATGAGTGGGGTCCCTGCCTCCCACCAGGCTGGAGTTTTGGAGAGCTGTGACACGGCTCTGCTCCGTCTGTAACCTGCTTCTTGACCCCCACCACGCCTCCTTGTCCCCCATCCAAGGATGCATTGCTATGAATTCAGAAGGGTGGAGGACCAAGAAAGGAGCACAAGCTGGATTAAAACCCAGTCCCAGCTCCTTTGCAAATACTTTGTGGTACCGGGAAGCACAACTTTCCCCTTGCATGTGCTGCTGCCTTGTCTCTGAAGGCCACCAGTTCCTCTGCAGAGGCTCCAGCCAACTCTGCACCAACTCCTGAGGTCTGATGATCCCGTTTGTACATCACCACTGGGTGTCACCCTCAGAGCAGCTGCTCCGTGGGGCTGTTGAGCTTTTTGTCCCCACGAGCCAAGCCCTGGCGTGCAGAAATTCCCTTCCCAGCCCCATGGCTGGGCTCGCTGGGGACCAGGGGCGCACGATCCTTCGCTCCCCCCCGCTGAACTCCCTTTTGTCCGGAGCACCAAGCAGCAAATCCCTGCATTGTGCCCGCCACAAAGAAGAGCTGGGGCCATGCAGCCGGGCATTAGTGACATCCAACAGCAGGGCACGCAGCCTGCAAGCTGCCCCGGGGGAAACTGGCCGCCCGGCTAGTCCTGTCTGGGCACACGGGGTTTTGCACCATCAGGTTAGCGCTCCAATATTCTCCTCCCTCAAAATCTTACGGCTCAAAAAGTCCTGCAGGGGATGACTACGATTCCCCTGCCCAAGCTGAAGCACGCTGAGCTCCAGGCATCTTGGAAAGCAAAGCAGAGCTTTGCTTGGTGCTTGCAGACAGCATAAACACAGGCTCAGGGCGACTTCTCCATGGCAGCATCACATGGGCATCCCTGAAGCCATCTCCTCTGCTCAGAGCACACATCTCCACCGTGTGGGAAGTCACAGCAAGAAAACGGCTGTGCCTGGGCACTGCGACGTGGTTCTCCCTCTGCCCACCACAGCCACAGAGCAAGGCTGCGTGGCAGCAGGCAAAAAAGAAAATACAGGCAAGACAGGGAAAAGTTAAATGAACCTGGGTTTTCTCCTCCATCTCTGATACTATCAGCAAAGCTGCTTAGCAGAGAATGGATAATCCCTGCCCTCGATAATCCACAGCAGCATCGAGCCACTGGAGGAGGAGAAATTAGATACTTCAGCTGCTGGCTGTCTGCTTTCCAAGGTGTTTTCTACCTCTTCAAAAAACCTCACAGCTCTTCAAGTTAGCTATGCCAACAACCGTGTGTTGCTAATTAAAAGCTAATCGTGGCCTATAGGCAACGCGGCATGGACCTGAAGCAATGGCAGGCAACCAGAACGCGAAATAAATTGCAATCATTAAGAATAATGCACTTTGCAAAGGAGCAGGGAAGCACCACAAAGAATGAAATCGGGTAGGGAGAGGTGCAAACAGCTAGCTGTGTGCCAGCAGAGCCTCCGAGTGCCCTTTTCTCCCCGAGCCTCAAGTTTTGTCATTAACCTCACTTTTCATGGAAGCCCTAGGGAACAGCAGGGGGCTTGAG
Organism: Aythya fuligula; assembly: GCF_009819795.1. NCBI lineage: Eukaryota > Metazoa > Chordata > Aves > Anseriformes > Anatidae > Aythya > Aythya fuligula. The sequence goes on from NC_045563.1 coordinate 45,841,618, forward strand.
TCACTCTTCTGACCCCGGTGCAGGACTGATGCTCTTGTTTGTGATCCCTAAACTGAGCTGATTCACGAGCAGGGGAGGAGGACAGACCTCACCTTGCTGTACCACCTCATGGAAAAATACGGCTCGTGCTTCCTGGGATAGAAAACGGAGGCAGCTCCGCACTGAGGATGTCAGAAACAAAGCAGAACTGAGCAAGAGGGGGAGCGAAGGGGCAGAGCCAGGCTCATACAGAGATAATTATCCCACATATCTATAGGATACGCCGAAGCCTGGAAAACTTAGCATGACCCTGGCAGTCCAGGGTAATTTTGGCAGGCAGTGTGTGAATGTGGGGGGTGAGACAGGAGATATTATTAGCAGAGGCCAGGGAAGGCTGACACACCGCTGTGGCACTGTGCTGGGAATACATTCAGCCGAGGTGCAGCTAAACACCACACGTCACCCGCAGCAAAGGGCATTTCCCAGCCTGGCCCGGGCCGCTGGCTGCTGCCAGCCTGGCTGAACGGCTGCGCTCAGAACAGCCGTGGGACTTGTCTTCTACACCAGACAATTCCCTGTGAGCTACTCCAACAGAGCGGGGAGCCTCTGTCAAACGTACCCCATGAAGGTATCACACGGCTGAAACAAGAGCTTGGGAGTCACAGAGCAAGCTGCTGGGGCACGGGGGCAGAAGGAGGGGGCAGGAAGCAGTCCCACCGTCTGATTTCCCTCTCCCACTGCCTGCAAGGCTGAGCCAGCTCTTTACCTTCTTCCCACAAAAGCAGTCGTGCTTCTCACGAATCTTGGATGTGTTTTACCTCTGAGAGGACTGAGAGGTCTCTCCCAAAAGCCCTGATGACCCCACCATCTCCCCTGTAGGTTCCCAGGAACAACTTCTTCCTTCCGCTCCCCAGAAATTGGCCTGCAGCTGGATTTTTATGGCCAAAGCCAACACAGGCTTTGTTCCTGGCTGGGAACCCAGGAGCAGCCCGCTGCTGGGGAAAGCCAAGGGGCAGGCGTTGTGCTGGCACTCAGCACGGAGCGTGCCAGGGCTCCTTGGGGTTATTTGCCCCCGGGAGAGCTGCCCCAAAGCAGCCAATCCATCCCCAGCATCCACCCCACTCCCCCGAAACGCCCACCAGCCAGTTGGGCAAGAGCTGCTGCTGCCTCAGCAGCCAGTGCCACATCCCATGTCCCGTGTCCCATTTTGGGTGGCCGCAGCGTCCACGTTTCCTCAGGAGCTGCGGAGTTGCTGCTGACAGCAAGGCGTCAGCCCAAGCCGAGGAGGCAGATTTACAGCAGGTCAGCACACAGGGCCCTGCCTCAGCTTTTCTCACCTCTGTACATGCCGAAGTAGCCCTCCGAGCGGATTGTCTTAATGAGGCAGTCGGACCTGCGAACAGAACAGGGAGAGATGAGCCCCGGGAGCCCAGAGGCAACAGACCAAATCTCTCAGAGCGGTTTTCATTTCCAACCCATCAGCAAAACCCCGAGCCGGGCAGGGCCGGGCGTCAGGCGCTGAATGCCCCATTGTTCGGCCCCAAGCCCGACTTCAGCCCCTAATTCAGCGGGGCTTTGAAACCCCCGTCTCGCCCCGCACGCGCTGTCTGCTTTCTGGACACACAAAGGGAACAATGCCGCTGCGAGGGCTGCTTATCCAGGCTCCCCGTGGCACTGCACGCGAGGTGCTCTGATGATCAGATCCCCGTGCGCGTGTTTTTCGATCCGGCTCAGAGAGGGAAGCGGGGAGGGGGCCCAGCCCGCCTACTGCTCCGCTTACTGCATGAAATCTGACGCAGGGCACGCAGACACCGGGTGCCCTGAGCGCCCAGCCAGCCGTGACCTCCCCCTCGGCCCAAAGCGCTGACTTCCAGCACGCTGACGGCCAGGGCAGGCAGCCGTGGGCAGCTCCCAGGGGAAAGCTGCCACCTTCTGTGCCCCCACGGCGTTCCCTTTTAACCTACAAGCTCTGCGGGCTGTTGGAATTGCTTAAAGCCCTTTGAAAGCATGGCTAAGAAATTCAGGTCCTCCACGGCTGGCTGGAGGTTGCTCCGGAGTCTCCGGGAGGGGTCGGGTACTTGCTGTGGCTGCAGCAGGAGGGAGAGGTGTGCACGCATGCATGCACGTGTCAATTATTCAGGAGCAACAGGCTTTTTTTAAGGAGCAACGAGCTGATTAAAATGGGAATATGTTTCTGAGAGACTTGGCAGCATAAGGAGGAAGGCTCACGTCCGCTCTGCAGTAAAGCTGAGGTGGGAGAGAAGGAAATACAGATTTCTCTCCAGGGCTTTTTTGCCTGCTTTGGCCAAGACGGTTTCTAGGGTAACACAGTGCCTGCAAGGAGCCCATCCCGCAGTGCTGCCGGCCGAGGCAGTGAGCCTCCCTGCCCTCCAGTACCCCCGCATCCCTTGGAGCCCTGCCTGTCCCACTCCCGCAGATTGCACGCGCCCCTCTCTTTCCTGGGGGCACCCCCACGTCCATTCCCAGCCCCAGGACTCGGGGCACCTCTCTCCTGTAACCCATCGGGCCCTTCCATCGTGCTGCTGGAGCAAGGCACCTTCCCCGAGCCAACGCTGCTGCTTTGAGCAGGCCGTGGCAGGGAGGGGAGCGGGAAGAGCTGCCTCCACCCCACGCAACCTGCCATGGATCTGTAAGGCCTGAGCAGCGCTCCCAGCCCCCTGGGCTGCAGCAGGGACACGGAGCCCAGCCTTGCTCCCTTCCTCTCAACGCAGGGAGCGTTTCCTTCCTATTCCCACTCTGCTCCAAAATCCCCTGGGCAGGGAAGGGGAAAATAACCAGTGTGGAAGGGCAGGGAGCAAGTGGCACTGCTTCTGAACAAAACAGCACGAGGATAGGACACACATCTTCAGTGCCAGACCCCTCTCTCCCCTCAATGACACCAGTTTTTGCAAAGCAAGGCCTGCCTCTGGTTCCTGAGCTAAAGCAGCTTGTGCTAAGGGCAGCGCACGCTCCTGCAGCAGACACACAGCCCTGTGCACCTCACAAACCACAGGGGAATTGGGAGGGCTGAAGGCATTTGTGCCTTCTTCTCCTACAGCCTGCAGCATGGTTTTTTGGACACAAGACCTCATCATCCCGAAACCCTCTGCAGCCTGTGAGGCTTCAGAAGGGCTGCACTGCGGTGCTCCAGCCCAGGAATGGGTTACTCTGTCCTTTTCAAAGCTGACAGCATAGGAAAGGATTGTTCCCTCTGATATGACAGGCACAGAAGTGGAAGAGAGCCAGAGACTCCCTCGTGCACCTGGCTGTGGCTTGGCGGAGAAGTGAACCAGGCTCCTTGTGCTTTGGTCCCGAGCCCCCCCTGCCCTTTTGGCCGGTGCTGACAAGCAGGGAACACGCTGCTCCCCAGCAAGGGACACAAACAGACATTTGCAGATCTGCAAACGTGAGATCTGCAAAGATCTCACCTGCTGGGCTGGGCAGCCGTGATAACCGCTCTGTTTGCTCCAGGGCAGCGTGCTCTGAGATGGTCCCCTGGCTTCCCGGGGGAAAGCCGAGCTCCTGGAAATGCTGAGCTCAGCTGGCAGAGGTAACAAGGAGGAAGGGTTCCCCAGCGAAAGCCCCGCGGACGCAGTACTCACATGCTGGTGTACATCCGCTGGCCATTCTGCTGGTTCTGCAGGCGAGTCTTTGCCAGGTCAATGGGAAACACGCAGGTGACCCCGATCAGCCCAGCTATCCCTCCATTGATCAGCTTGGCAGGTAAACTGCGAGGGGACAGGACACAGAAACAGATGTCTCAGCGCTGGGCGTGGAGACTCCGGGCTGCTGCTCGAGATCTCGCCGTGGGGAGCAGCCAGACGAGGGCTGGGACAGGAGAAGTCCTGCCCGCCGGTGCTAAGCAGGAGCTCGGCGCTGCAGGAAATTCCTTCCTGCTCCCTGGCAGCCAGAGCTCCTTCCTCCTCCCCAGCAGCCCCGCGGCTGGCGCAGCTGGAGGAAGAGGTGCCAAGGATGGGCAGCAGCCCCAGCTCAGCCCACACCCAGGAGCCAGGCGGTGCTGACTGAGATTAAATCAGGCACGGCGTGTGTGGAAGCCAGGCCGAGTCAGTGCGTGAGCTCAGCGCTGGGCCAGACTGAAACCTCACCAGCCTGAGACTCTGCTGCCTCAGGGATCTTTGCACCACAGCTGGAGAAGGGGAGAGATGTGCCTGCAAGCTCCTGTGCTGGTTTTGTCTCAGGACACGGGGAAATGTCAAGCAGTAAGCAAGCTTCACAGCGTTCTCATCTAACCCCCGGTTACACTGCAAGGGCAGGCTACAGATCAAACAGGAGTGCATCAGGATGGAAGCTCCGTTGGACAGGAGGGTATTTCAAGAGAGGATCACATCAGCCTCCCCAAATTCAGCTCTGAAGTCACTGCTGGCAGGTTACAAATGCTGCCCGTGCCTCTTTCCAGCCTCAGAGCTGTCACCACTTCTCTAAGTGTCTCCGAGACACGTGGGGCAGGCAGATGCCTGCTCTCAGCCTGCTCCAACAGCGAAATCATCCCAGGGTTTACATCAGAGGGGAGCAATGCACAGGCACACGGCAAACACCTTGCCTGCTGGCACACCGGGGCCAAAGATTCACCGATTTCAGCGCAGACCCCAGCACAAAAGGGGGATAGTTTGATAAATCTGGGCAAGCCAAAAACCTGAGGTGGGGCAACATGGGCTGCAGGGCTGCACAGAGCTTCTCGCCCTACGTTTGGATGAGAAATCCTTGCTCACCCAGGCATGCAGCTTCCCCCGGGAGCACTGCAGAGGGAGCCTGGTGCAGACAGCGCGTGGCGGCGGCTGGTGAAACCCTCAGATGAAGTTAGCCGAGCACAGCTGCGGGAATGCAGTGCCCTCCGCCTCACCTTGCAGCAAAGTGCTGCTGTGGCTTTGGGTCTTTTGGTGTTAAGCCCATTTTGCTTTAGCATGACAAGGGGATGTGCCATCCCCCTGCGCTGCAAGGGAGGAGGCGCTCGGTGTGTTCCCCAAGCTCAGAGGGATGTCCTCAGCTCGGCTGGCTGTGACTGCCACAGACTCACGGTCCCACAGACGGCAGGGATGACCTGAGCAGGAAAAGGGGAAGGAATCGGGGCACAGAGAGGAACCTGAAACCAGGGATCAGACGGAGCTGGGCACCACAGCTGAAGCAAAACTTTTTTCCTTATGACTGAGTCACTCCGTGTTTTACCTTGGCGCTCTCTGCTCTCTCCCAGGATGACTGCCCTGTGCTCTCTCCCCTTTTTACCTTCTACATGGCCCCTGCCTCTCACAGCCCACGTGCACAGTGCTTGTGGTGCCCTGCTGGGGCTACCAGGGACGTGCACCCGGCAGGATTCACGGGGGTGAATCTCAGCTTGCCCTTCGTTGGCATAAGAGCATGCCAAGTGCTCTCCAGATTGGGTAACTGGCGGCAGGCAAATCTAGGCACATGAACACCCTGCAGTGCTGCCTCCTTATCAGCACAGCTCAGGACCGCCTTCATTTGCTGGAGGATGGTGGGCAGGAAGATATCCTAATCATGGCAAGCCCTAAGATGGGGCAGCCCTCTGTCCTTTAGCCTTCAGCTGTCACCAAATCCCAGTCCTCTGTCACCAGGTCTCATTCCCCCACTGGTCCAGGCTAGCTGCTTCCCTCCTGTCCTGAGCTAATTACCTAGATAGGCAGCTATCAGAAAAAGGTGATAAAAAAAAACAACCAACCAAAAAAAAAAAAACAAGCAAGAGGAATCCCGTGGCAGACAGGAGTCATTCATCTCGGACAACTTCACAACCAGCAGAAAGTTCAACCCAGCTGTAGCACTGGCACAGATCTTAGGGAGCTAAGGGGAAGATGGTGTGAAAAAACACATCCCAGTCCATCCCCAGACCGGACTCAGACCCAGCCTTTGCATATGCTGGATCTTAAGCTCCTGCTGTGCACTTAAGTGGCACAAATTATTATTGGTACTTCATGTTCCTGCAATCACTCAGGCGTTGAGTGGGTTTAGAAGAAGGGCACAAGGCTGCATCCACACGGACCTTGTACTGACAAGCACTGGATCTGCAGCTGGTCAAGGAGCCTGCTTTGCTCCCTTGATGTCAGCAGCTGAAGTCAGCAGGTCAAGCTGACCTTTGGAAGAGGAAGCAGAAAGCAATGGGTTCATGAAAGGTCAAAAGCAGAGGAGGGAAATAAAAAGCAGTGAGAAAAATAGCTTGAGAAAGCAGAGACATAACAACATGGCAGACAAACTAAGAAAAGGCTGAGGAAAAATAAGTGATGAAAGAAAAAAAAAAGAAGGTAAGAAAGGAGCAGAGAAGGAGTTAAAGCTCTTTAAGGTCAGAAGAGATGCTCAGGTGTTTTTCCCCAACCTCCTGTATCACAAAAGGGATTGAGTTGGAAATACTTCAACAGAAAACTCCAAAGCACAGCCAACAACTTAACATTTTTAAAAAACGTTACCTGATCTGTTTATCAGCCATTTAATTCCAACTTGATCTTGTTAAGAAATGGATTTGTTCCTTCAAACCGTTCTTTAATTTCTTTTTCAGTCACTTCTTTTCCAGTTTGGTTTCTTCCTGGGAAAGGAGAGAAAGACACCAGAGAGACACAGTTGAGAAGGGGCACTGCTCTTCTTCCAGCTCAGTCCTACTTGGCAGGGCGAGACAGGCTGAGGAAGGAGTGAGTTGGGAGAGCACCTCGTCTCCTTTGCTAGAGGAGACTGAGCTGCTGACTGGGCTCCCGAGGGAGCCGTGTAAAAATACGCCCGCATACACATAAATATAGATGCACAACTGGAAGGAAGAGCTGCCAGAGCCGTCAGGCTCCAGCAGCACGTGAGGAAGGGCTGCAGCAAGGCAGTGCCCGAGCTCTGCCTGGCAAACAGGAGAGCGGGGCTCATCGTCCTCAAACACCAGGACCCCCGACCCCAGCCCTCTACAGGTCCACACAGCCACCCCAAGAGGATCAAATGCTGTGAGACCCCTTCAGCCCCTCCCTCCAGCACAGACACACCACTTCTGAAGGACAGAAGCAGAGGAAATCCCTTTGCCTCGGGATTGAAATTTGCCCCTTGATTGCAGATGATTTCCTAAGCCCTGCAGGATTTCACTTCCAGCAAGGTGGCTTTCAGGATGACCTGCTGCTGCTCTGGAGATGCAACCTGAGGGCAAGAGGCTCTCCTGAGGGTAAAAGCTCCCTGAAAGCCTAACCCCGAGGCAGGGGGAAGGTTGCACACTCGGTTCAGTGCTGACCTGCACCACTCTGTTATGCCAAGTGTCACGGATGGGGCAGAGGGAGAGCGCTTGTATTGCCCCAGTTTGGCGGTGTGGGACTAAAGCTGCCTTTGGCAGCCCCAAATCCAGCCCCAGCCCCGAGCGACCAGCACACGGCTTGCTAAGGAAAGGGGCTCCTCTCCAAACACTGCATGCCGACCTCACCTGCTGCATCATGTTACCTTCCTGCTCTTCCACAATCCCTCTCCAGAGAGTTTGCCTGATCCTGACTGCTCTGAGGAAGCAGGGCTTAAAAACATCCAGAGCTGGGTGCAGCCTGCACTTCCCAAGCGAGAGCTGCTTGCACCTCCCTGTGTGCGCTGTCACGTCTCCCAGAGCAACTTCCTTCAGGTCGGCTTAATCTGATTCCCCATCGCCTTAACCAGAACAAGACCAGTAGACAAAAACAAACGCAGGCAGGCCAGCTCCAGCTGAAAGCCTGTTATCCCGGCGTAAATAAGCCCTGAACCATGAAAGCTCGCTTGATAACATCTACACCCTCCACAGGATGTTTGTGCTCCCCGCGCAGCAGCTCGGACAGAGCGCGCTGGGCCATCCTGACCTGCCCGGCTCAGGTGTGCTCCTCCTGCCACGTACCTGAGGACCACGTACCCAGCACCTGGCTCCACAGAGGCCTCGATGTCCGTGGCCAGGGGTTTTTCATGCACTGAGGGATTTTAGTGCACCGAAGCAGAAAGCTTGCGTGAGCTCTGTTTGTTTAAGCGCGGCTCCAGCTTGCACAACAGGCGCGGTGTGACTGCACACGTTGCCTCAGCGCCTTCCCGGAGCCTGCAGGATGTCCGAGCCCTTTAAAGGGTGGTGCAGGATGAGGCCCTCGGTGTCCTGTCAGGGAAACTCCTGGGGAGAGCCAGACCCCAGGGCAGCACAATAACTACTGCAGCCCGAGAGGAGCAAAACCATCGGCGGGGAGGAGAATGCTGCTAGTCTTATGGGACGATAAAAAAAAAGAAATCCAGGACAACATCATGCTTTTATCCTAGGGAGGAGAGGCACGAGGAGCCTGGAGGATCTGGTACAGGCGGGCTGTGGAAATGAGAGCCACCAGAGGCCTGCCTTCGAGTGGGAGAGGCTGGGGAACCCCAGCGGAAGGGGGTCCCGAAGTGCCCGTGCCATAATTACAGCAAGGAGAGCTGCGCAGGCGATGAATTACGTGGCGGTAATTCCTTCCTAGAGTGCTGTTAGCACAGCTAGGCGTGGATTAATGCCCCATTACTCGCACACCACGACGTCCCTTCTCCATTTATTAAAATGATCAAGCAAATTAGTTTTAGAGCGACGTGCCCGGGGAAGCACCTCCGTGCCAGGCAGAGAGGCGCCGTGACAGCCCGCGCGGCCGTGCAGACAGCCCGGGAGCGCACTCGAGCCTTCCCCAGCTCCCGAAAGCACAGCTCCAAAGAGCGATGGAGGAGCCGGACTGAGGGTACCACAGCACAGACGTGGCCAGCTCTGGATGCACCCAGTCCTCGCAGCTTCCCGTCCTTGCTGCACGCACATGCTCATCCTGTAAGGTTTTCTCCAGGTGGCCAGCTCTGCAGCCCTCAGACCTGCTGCTGGGGGCTGGACTCTGAACCTCTGTGTCTCCTCGCCTTATCACTCAAAGAAAAAGTGCTTACTCCAGTAAGCATCCCATCATTATATCGTAATTCTAGGATTTACAGCCCAGGTGGGGGAACGGACAGGCGGATTTTCCCCTCTGCTCCTCTCTAGGCAGGTGGCAAGGGAGGCTGCAGTCGGCTGTCCTCAGCCTCACTGAGACTTCAGGGGTCGCAGAGGGGATGGGGGAGGCAGAAGGAGCAGGGAAGGGCGCAGAGCCTCTTCCACAGCACCTGCACGCAGCCACTCGAGCCATCTGCTCATGTTCCCCCCTACAAGCACAGGATCAACTCGACGCAGAGTCCTTCTCCCCATATTTTTAAGCACAGCTGAAGCCTTAAATCTGGGCTTTGATCAGGAACCTCGAGCAGCTGCAGCACCCACAAAGCTTGGATGGAAACAGAGGTGCCACCGCGCTGCCCCATGGCCGTGTGTCACCACCACGTGCCCGCAGCTCTGCCCCTCTGTCCCATCCTGCTCTCCCCCTGCCCAGCTGAGAAATGCTGATTTATCTGAGCACACACGGGCTGCCGTTTGGAGGGGAGACCTCCAGCCAGCGTTATCTGGCGCTGCTGCCGAAAGAAGCAGCCCTGTCCTCTCCCAGACATGTGTTCCCGGCCCCGCTCCCGTGCCAGCACAAACATTTGCGCAGGGCGGTCAGGCAGGGATGACAGAGCTCGAGGCCAGCACATGCTGGAGCTGTCACTGAAAGCAAACACTTGAACTACAACCTTGACTGGAAAATAAACAGCAGAAGGGGAAAACAGGACTCCCTGCCACGCACTCCCATTTGTCTGCAGAGCAGACACAGCTCCCCGGCCCCTCCGTGCCGCGCTCCACGGAGGCACTGCAGCTGCAAACCCACTCACCTCGTGGTCAGAAGGGATCCCACAGCCGGCCCCGTCCCTGCCGAGCCCTCGGAGTGCCAGGCCCGGGACAGGTCCCCCTTGGCCCAGGTGAAAGCAGGACAAAGTCCCCGCGGGGAGGTGCCGCGGGCCCGCCTGCCCCATTGGCTGCCCGCACGGTGGAGGGGGCAGAAAGAAGAAAAAAAGAACGAAAGAGCAGCAAACTCTGCCCCAGCACCTGCCCGCCCTGCTCCCTGCAAGCTCCCCCATGGGTGCGGGCTGCCTCTCCATCCCTGTGCTGCCCTCGTGGCGACAGAAATGCCTGGGGACAGCTCCATCGTGCTGTGAAGACATGGGGTAGTGTCCTGGGGATGCAGAACAGCCCTCAGGGTGAGGGCACAGCACAGGGGCGTTTGGCCTGGCAAACACAAGAAGAGGCAGCACAGACGAACCTGGATGTCCCCGGAGGGGAGCCAGGCCTCCTGATCAGCCGCAAAGGCTCCTGAGCTCTCATTCCAGCTCATCTGCTGACTTGCTCTTTGCCTTCAGACAGGATTTCCAACCGCAGCCAGCAGGCTGAGGAACACCCTGTTCTCCAGACAGCGTTTGGGCTTAGGAAAAACAAGCCACGAACACAAAGTGTTCAACATCTCGGCAGAAGTGCCGCTGCCTGCCCAGCCCCGCGCAGCTGCCCATCCATCGCAGCAGGAGAGGAACCACGGCGGGGAACAGGGGCACACGGGGTGACCCTACAGACCCTAGGACTACGGCCACGTCCGATGCTGTGCCCCGGAGCGCAGGCTGGGATTTACAGAGCTAACCTCCTGCATTTCGGACAGCTCCTCATGCACAAAGGCAACCTCTGTCAGCTCCCCGCGGCGGACACAGGAGCGTGGACAGCGCAGCACAGGAGCCAGAGGGACACAAGCCCCTTCCAGGCGTCTCCTACCGTAACGCTTGTAGTGACACGGCGAGACAAGGCCAGAGCACAGCAGCAGCAGAAATTCAGGCCCAATTTTGCTCGAATACAGCAGAAGGATCCAGCCTGTGGTCGGCAGACACCTGCAAATCCATGCCCTGATTCACAGGGATCTTGAAAAAAGTGGCTATGGAGCAAATAATCCGTACCCAGACACAACGAACAAGCTATGGGGAAGCTCCCAGAGCCAATGGTTATCGAAATTAAGTTTGCAACAGCCGATGGTATTTTGCAGCTGGAGCAAGGAGTGGAAGCAGAAGCTGGCTGACAGACACTGAAGCAGCCCAGACATGACCACGCTGGTATTCAGGCGAGTTCACAGCTCGGACATCTCGAGATGACAGCATGTGTGCTTGTTGCCAGTGAGCCCCCTTCCAAGAGCTGCTGGAGGAATCGTGTAGTCACGCACCGAACCGGTGTGATTCGCACACACTGTCACGCCGTCTCACTCCGGAGCAGTTCCCCACACCAGTTTGTGTGAAATTACAGCTTTGGAGAAACACGGCGTTAGCTGGAGAAAGCAAACTGACTGAGGGGAAAAGAAATCAGAACTTGTATGAAATCTGTCCTTTCCACTGCTCTGCGGCGGCCTTGTCCATAAGGAAAGGCAGAGCCGGAGCCTGGCGGCACAGCCAGACCACTCCTCTGAGCTGGCAGGACTTGCTGCACCCTGGGAAGCGACGTGGTGCAAAGCCCTCGCCTGGGTGCTCTGCCAAGAGACTGGCAGAGTAGAAAAAAGGTACAAAGCAGTAACTAAAAACTACCAGCCAAGGAGCCCAAGGGAAAACGAGGGCTGGATTCAAGCTCGCTCAGTAGGAACGAGGCAAACAGGGCAGAGCTGAGGACCCGGGGTGTGAAAGGCCCCATTCATTCCCCACGGGCAACAAAACCCGGGCTCCTGGCTCTCAGCAGATGGCTCCCCTCTGCAAGAACAGGCCTTCAGCAGCCCTGCTGGGGGAAAAGGAAAAAAAAAAGCATCTCTTCTGGCCGCTTCGTGGCATTACCTCATCAGAGCACCACCTCCACACCCCCGGAGCTGTTCCTGTCCGAGTCCCCCAGCGGGGGCTGCAGGAGAACGGCAGGCTGGCTGCGGAGCGAGTGCGCAGGGCGAGCTTCCTTCCACCTACCCTGCCTGCTGCTAATTCCCCTCGCAGCCCTGCTCGTTAACAAAAGCACAACACAATAAAAGGGAACCGCACGCGGATACCTTGCCCAAATTCCCTCCATCCTGCCCCATCCTGAGTCACCGCCAGCCGTTAACTGTTGCCATGCGCCGAGGACACGGTTATTAAATTAATAGGGGCTGCTTAACCTGGCTACAAATATACACGAGCTCTTTGTGCCTTAGCGAGCTAATAAGGCATGTGCTAATTACATTAATTCAAACAAGCCCAGCGTGCCCCCAGGGCAAAGGGAGAGAAGGGTGCAACAAACCCAGGCTCTTTCACAAGAGCTGTGCAGGAGGGGAAGGCGCTTGCCTTGACAAGGCTGCAGGAGGAGCAGCACAGCAGCGCTGCGACTCGGCCCTACAGCTCGCCCAGCCCAGCTGCACGGCTAGCGGGCAAAAAGCCCGGCTCCTCCATCCAGCCCTGGGTGCAAGGAGGGAAAGGGAGACGGGGAAGGAGGGCAGGAAGGGCAACGCACGATCCCGGCCAGGCTGGGGTGTGCTCAGAAAGGAGCCCCCCCCTCGCCAGCCCCCGAGACGCGGGTCCCTCACCTCTGCCATCACCGGAGGGGAGCCCTCGGCGCTGCCGGCCACGCTGCGGTGCCTGCCTGCAGGCACACGAGGCAGGGAGAGGAAGAGGAAGAGGAGAGGAAGTCGCTCGTATTGCTTTGCATCTCCAGGGACACGTGCTCGCCGAGCCCTTTGCAAAGCCTGCGCATGTTCCTGCCAGGGGACACTAGGGGACCGTGACAGAGCACAGCAGCAGAGGGGCTCTTCCCCTCTGCTCCCGCTCCTTCCAACACCACGTGCGTGTGGCAGCAGCAGAGCTGTCCCCAGGAGGCCCAAAGCAATCACCTTTCTCCAGCAGCAAGGACCACGCCGTGGGAGCTGCGCAGCGTTTTAAAGATGCTTTCTGTCCCCAAAGCCAGCAGCTCCTAGCAGGCACCCCGAGGGACCCAGGGCTGCAGGACAACGCGGCTCGTCCCCTGCACCGAGCCACGGGTACAGGCTGCACTCAGCCTCGGCAGTGAGCTGGCAGAGAAGACGCAAATATTTTCACGAGGAAGCCATGCGAGGGGTGTTTAAGCCCCTGGAGGGGTTTTTAGCCCTCTTTCAAGCCGTGTCAGCCTGTTTCCCAGCAGAGGCTGTGGTTACTCAGGCACCAGCCCGGCACAAAGCCATGACACTGCCAAAGAGGAGGGAGCTCTTTGTCCCCCAGCAACCAGCCAGACCCCTTTCCCACCAGGCCTTTCCCCTGGCTCCCCATGCCAAAAAAAAAAAAAAAAAAAAAAGAAAAAAAAAAAACAACAAACAAACAAAAAAGCACTGATGAACCTCAGGAAAACGGAACAAGAATCCCTCCTGGGAAGCCCAGGACATGAGCGCCTCTGGGTGCTGCACAAGGTGCTTTGAAGACCTAGAGCCCCGTGGGGGCTGTGGGACAACTGAGGGCTGTCACTCCCCACGGAGGGCTCCCCTGTGAGCTCGTAGACGCTGGTGTGCAGCCTTCACGCCCGGCCACGGCTGCGTGGCTGCTGCCTTCTGCACCAGGATGGGTGTGGAGAGCAAAGAGGCTAACACACGGATGTTCTCCCAGCCTCCCAAACCTTTCCGACGACGGCAGCATATGTCCTCACCTCCCACTGCCGAAGGCAGGCTGTGACTAATGCTCCCAAACGCTCCGAGTGCCAGCTCAGTGTCACGTTGATCGGTGTTCCTCGCCTCTCCGCCACAGGGCAGCCCTCCCGGGACACCGCCGCTGCTGCTGCCCGTCCCTCTGCTGTACCGGTGCCTGAATCTACCTGCTCTGCTCCTGCAGCACGAAGCACGTTTTTCTCCTCCCCTCTCAGCTGCTGGCTCACGCCAAAGCTGTTGGGAGCACAGCAAAATGGTTCCTCGCTCGCCAGCAGCCCCGCACGGGTCACGCTGCTCCTCCAGAGGTTAGCAGCTCCTCACAGAAACTTCCCCGTGCTCGGCCACGGGCAGGAGGATCGCCAAGGGGCTGCAACTGCTGTCTGACAGCTCCGGAGTCTGCGGCGTGATCCATCCCTCCTCGCCCAGGGTGCTGTGAATCAGCAGAGGCTCCAGCAGGCTGCAAGGCAGGCGAGGAGTACCCGGCAGGGAGAGAATATATTTAGGAGGCTCCAGACAAACAAAAACACAGGCGGTCCTGCTCATCCGCTTGCCGGCACGGCACAGAAGGAGACAGGTAATACAAGAAAGGAAAAAGCTAAAAAAAAACACAAAGTCCCTCTGTCGGGCAACTGGTGCCCATGGGCATACAGTGAGCTGCTAACAAAGCACGCAGGACAGCTCAGGGAAAAGGTTCAGGCCAACGCAACGTGTTTTATGTCCTGTAGAAGAATTGCTCCCCCGACAAAATAGCCTTCACAAACAACAGCTGCTCCCGAAGGATGAGATGAACCAACAAGTGTTGCTGCTGCCTTACAGAGAGGAGCTCAGCTTACGCAGGACATGGACAAGGGAGCTGTCCCTGTGCTTGGGAAGACTGACATCAAACGAAAGAGGAAAATGAAGGGCCCAGCAGAGAGCTCTCATACTGTTGGATCACACCTTCTGCAGCAGCTGCTGTTGCAACTGCATACAACAGGCAAAACCCTGCGGGGCTGCTGCTCCTGCTTGTTGCAGGCTACAGAGGCAGAGGGACGTTTTACCACTCATCCAAGGTCACGCTCTGAGGCTGTGGCAAAGGAGGGAGCAGCACCCAAACTCACGGTTAGCGCCTGAAATATCCTGTCCCAAAACCACACCTCCTTTGTTGTTTTTGGAAGCAAGAGCTCCAGCCACCGAGCCAGCCCCCAGGTAGGGCAGGCACAGCCCAGCACTGGCTTTGACGGGACTTGGGGCATCTCCGGCTGCTCAAATTCACGCCATTCTGTCAAATTAATCTCTAAATTAAAATAAATAAATAAATAAAATCAACAAATGCCACACAGCCAGGAAAGGAATGAAATCCAGACGGCTCTGCTGGTGCACCACACACCAGCAGCAGCGCCAAAGGAAGGCGCACAACACAGGGAGACTTGACAAGGCATCGCCACCCACCCACGACAGCACCACTGAAACGAGAACGAGAGCTGATTATGAGAAGGTTTAACAAAACAAACATCAAATTGCCTTCCTGGGAGTAGCTCGCCATGGGCTGCATTCAATCAAGATCAACATAGACCTCACAAACTAAACAAACAGCATCCCATCACGTTTCCTCTGACACTAAGAACAAGCATTCCTGCCCGGGTGCCTTTCCCTTTCCCCAGCAAATAATCTCCGTGTGGGCAGCCCTCGTAAGAGAGCAAGTATGCAAAGCTTTCTTATGTGCAGATGCGTCAGAGGAAACTGCCAGACAGAAATCCAAACCACCCAGGGTGGCAAGGTCTCTTCATCGGGTTTATTTGGGTTTCTGCCTTGTTTTCTAAAGCTTTTGTGCCCCTCTTGGTTTATCTTAACAACTGGAACTTCCCAGCAAGCCATACCGCAAGGTTACAGCAACACCCTTTGCACAGCGGGTGCTCAGCCCGCTCCTCCTGCACCCTACCTTTGTGCTTGGAGGCAAACAGAAGGGGGTAGGAAAATTCTGCCATGCTGGAGTCCTTGGGAATGCACCCTAAAATAGAGGTACCGTGTGTGCTGTGTGCCAGAGTCACGAATAAATACAACGCTGGCTTGCACAGGCAGCATCTGTAGCTCGTGCATTGCTACGCATCCAATTCTGCTACCTTCTCGTGGTGCAGATGTCTGGGTATTTATTTCTAAGCAGGCTTTTGCATTTCCCCACAATGCAGTGGTAAGGCATCAGGTGACGCAGACGGAAAAGAAAGAACCAGTCCTTACGTCCTTGCAAGAGCAGGAGGCAGGACTCGGAGACCGAGAGATCCCTCCCCATCCTGGAATCTGCTGGATTCCTTGCAAACTGTCAAAATTAAATAAAATTTAAACTTGGCAGCAGAGTTAGGGCTGTGCAGGCAGCTGGGACATAACCACGTCTGCCTGAAAGCCTAACAGGACATTGACAAACTTGTAAGGGACAGACTTGAAGAGGCTTTTCCCCGTAGCCTGAGGGCTCGCACATGATGACCCGGCCTCAGCTGGTGCAAACCGAATTTGCTGCACTGCCTCTGCCAGAACTACCTCGATTTACTGCAGCCAAGGGCACGGCGCACAGCTCTGGGACGCCACTGACCAGCCAGCAGATGTGTGGAAACTTCCTCCTGGGGAAAAACAAAATAATTAAAAAAAAAAAAAAAAACACAGAAAAACAACAGAAAAAAATCTGATAAAAGGACAGCCAGGGAGTAGGCGGGCTTAGGAGAAATGCCTATCTGCACTGAAGCAGCCCAGAAAAGGAGGACTTGCAGAAGGTCCCCTGATGGTGTATTTGCACCCTGCTATGATATGCATGAGCTGCAGCCAGCAGGACCACAAGGAAGCTCAAATGAGCTTCCCAGCCATTCCAAACCTGGTTTGGCTACACCTCATCTCCCCAGCACGGGATCTCCTAACAACTGAACAAAAATGTTTTGCATTTTTCCCCTCTTCCTTCAGCCTTGGGGCCTAGTTCAAAGCTCTTTTACGTCGTTCTGGCAGCACAGCGTGCTTCCAGGCAGACAGAAACAGCCCACCGCAAGATCCACCCTGTGCGAGGGATCTTGCTGGCGCTGGGAAGTTAGCGGGGCAAAAGTTTTGCAGTTCCCTGCCCAGGTTAGCTCAGGGATGGAGTGACAAAGGAAAGCACTGTGCTGGAGCAAGGCAGAGCTGCTGTGGGCCAGCACCGAGGGGCACTCGAGTGCCTTTGCAGATGCATTCAGTGCTGCTCAACTTCTTGCCACGCAACCAGCCGCCCTCGCCTTTCACCCCAAATATTTCACAAGGGCACGCTGCCTTTCAGCAGCTACGGTGAATTTGGCAATTGCTCCCCCAGAGCATTGTGCTTCCAAAAGACACAGAGAGGGGTGAAAGAGGTGGTTCAGAGGTTTGCCAGCATTTGCAGAACAAGTGTCCCCCAGCCCAGCACACAGCTGGCTCCTGCCAGGCAGGACCCAAAGGGAAGACGAGGCAGCGCTACACCACACCTAGGCGCTCCTTGCTGAGAAAGTATTAGTCACGTCAGTCACTCCAGAGTGTCAAGGGATCATTAGCTATTTCCACAGCATTGTGCAGTCGTCACACACCTAGATCAGGCTTCACTCCCCACGGAAAATCTGTTCCTAGAGGAATCTGTAAATTGGTTCCCTCATCAAGAATACGACCTCCAAGCACAGCGCAGTGTTTTCATGTCTACTTTTCCCCCTAAAAACGTTGCTGCCCTAATCCAGAAGAGCTCTCCCTCCCGATATTTCACAATTTTTGGCACAAAGACAGTTACGTAAGAACAATTATGCAGGCACATGAAACGCTCGCAGCTCCTAAGCGAGAATTTCCCTCTCGTGGCACCCTCAATGGAGCACAACTCCAAAAAACGCCCAGAGCCTCACGGCTCCCAGGCTCTCAGGGCACACCAAACCCCAGCAGCTCTTCCTCTGTCCCTTGTCTCCATCACACCTTCGCCCTGCCAGAATCCTACGACACAAACATGAAGCACAAGTGAGCAGGGGACTGCTTCTACGTATACATGTTGCTGTCACCTTGGCCAGCCAGGGTCAGGTAGGTGTTTCCCCCTCTCTTCTCCACTACGTGTGTCTTGGCAGGAAAAGGGGAGCATATGACCCTGCCAGGCTGTCAGTGGTCTCTACCTCCTTGTAACTTAACACAGCACACTATCCCTTCTTAAAATGGCAGCGGGAGGATCGCACGGGGCTCTGGCATCTTAGTAAGACATTAACAAGATTGTTGGGCGTCAAACAAGACAGCAGGCTTTCCTTCTGAGCTGTGCCGTGCTCCAATTTACGAGGCAGGCTTGCTCCGTATTCCAACTCGGCCATCCACCTCTGCTGCGGCTGCCAAAATCCAGCGTGCCTCACCATGGTGGGCTTCCTGGAAACAAAACTCAGGGAGAAAAACTGTACCTGCACAAACGACAAGAGGTAGCAGTACACGATTCAAGATCCTACAGGCACAAATCCTCTTTAAACACTGGTGTTTGTTTTCCGGTGAAGAGGTTTGAGTATCTCCCTCCATCAGGCCTCCTCTATACCTTATAACAGCTTTTAACAGCCTGGAAAGCAAAACACAAGCTGCGGCTAAGAAGACAGCCCCACATGATATATTGTTATCAGCCAAGTACCACTCTAGTTTGATTGCCTTTTGCTTCCCATTGCCAAGAACGGCGTGCAAGAGGCGAGCCCCAATGGCTTGCAGTGATCCCAATCACTGCGGGCACACCGCGACGGGTCACGTCCTCGGGGCAGCGAGCGTGGCGGGGATGAGGCCCCTTCCCCTGGGGGGCTACACAAAAACCGCTGATGCTGACAGCCCCTGCCCCACCTGGCCCCACCGCTTCCATTTTTGAGGAATTCAAGGAAACCAAGATTTCGGGACAAGTAAATCCAGTCCTGCCCTGCTGTCTGCTGGACTCTGACAGCCCGGCAAGACGTAGGAACCCCATGCAGAGCACCCCTGCAGGAGACAGGCCCGCGGCACTGGAAAATCCAATATCCACGGCTGTGCCCTCGCCCAGCAGGAGCCCGGCAGCTCTGCGGGGTGCAGCGACAGCAAAGAGGATGCCTGGGGTCTTCCCTTCCCAGGGTGACCTTGAGGAAACCCCAAACCTACTTGTCCTTCCAGGCTGCCCATCCCCGCGGGGCAGAGCACGATAACCTTGACCCACCTCCACCAGGCGCCGAGCTGGCTTAGGACAGCCTGGCGGGATCCCGGCGGCGCTCGGGCTGCCCGTCCTCCTGGCTCGGGTGGCAGCAGACGCTCTGACCCCACAAACAGCCCCAGAAAGAAGCCAAGGAGGCAGCCACGAGTGGCTGTGGGTGGCGGCGAGCGGCGGCCGTGGGCTGTGGGGCACGGCTCCAGCCGCACACGTGTCGCCCGCAGCTCTCCGGTGTGGGCAAAGGGAGGACGGGGCAGGTCGCCACTGTCCCCAGCACCCACCCAGGGCGACCCCAGCCCCGTGGGGAGATCCGAGCGAGCCTGGGGGGCCCGGGCACCATCCCCCCAGTTTGGGTTTCGCCCCACACGTGGCTCCGGCCCCACTCTCCGCAGCGGGACCCGCACCCCGGGGGCGAGGGGGGCGGCTGGCAGCCCTCGGGGCGAGCCGGGGGGGCAGCTCACAGCTTTGGGGGATAAAAGGGGATAAATGGGGCACGGGGGAGGCCGCGGCGCCGCGGTGAGGGGGAGGAAGGGGGGATCGGGGCGGGCGCGATGGGGTCGGGCGGGGGCCGGGGTCCGCCCGCACTTACCGGGCCGGGCGGCGGCGGCTCCCGCCGGGGCCGGGGGCCGGTGCGGAGCGGGGTGCGGAGCTCCTGCCTGGCGGCTGGGCTCGGCGGGGCTCGGCGGGGCTCGGCGGGGCTCAGCTCTGCCCTCTGTGGCCGTGCTCGCTGCAGGAAAAGCGCCGGGCCCGTCCCCGCCCGCCGCGTCGCCCTAGCAACACGGGCCCGGAGCGGGCCGCGGCCTCCGTGCCTCCCCCGCTGCCGGGAAGGGGCCGTGGGGAGCCCGCTGGCTGTGCCGGCCACAGGCGGCCCCCCTGAAATAGTCCCTGAGGGATCTCACGGCAAATCGCTTACAGCAGGGGGGGGTGCGATCAGCGCCGGCCTCCCCGGGGAGGAGCCTGGCCCCGCGGCTGCGGGTCCTGGGGCATCGCCCCCCGAGTCCGTCCCCAGCCGAGGGCTCCAGACCCAACAGCACCCACACTGAGCCTAATCTCTGGAAAACTGACATTTTTCTGGCAAAAAAAAACCCTCCTGGCCATCCATCCCCCCGTTAAATGGCAGGTGGTGTGCCCACCAAACCCGCCAGTCCGTCATCTTGCTCCCTGGCGAGCATCCTTCCAGCCCCGGTAAAATAACAAGCAAAACCCCCAAAACTTGCTGTTGTCCACAAAATAAAGGCCAGGCTGGCTGTCATCACATGGGTGATGATATTTTGTCCCTTGCTGAGCATGGCTGCCCAGCTGTAACGTCTCCAGGCCACGTGCAGGCTCCGTTTTCACATTTCAGTAAGCTCAGGGCAGTATCGGGGTGGTGCAGGGGGGTTGAGAAGAGCCCCTTGCTCTGCCAGCAGCAGGTGACACCCTACATGTCCTGGCCAGCGACCACCGAGGGGCCGTACCCCTCTTTTAACAATTAATTCAATTTTCCTATGTCTCCCCCAAGCACCAGCTCTGCCAAAACACCCGAGGTGCTGTGCGGAAAGCGCTGTTTTCTGTTGTTTTTGCCCAGTTTTTGCACTGGAACAGATGGATTCTGATTTTCTCACTTCTGCAAACTGGGAACGACACCTCTGATGGGCACTGAGGAGGCGGAAAGGGCTGCGGCACCCTCACGCAGGCACACACGTGTAGGGCATTGGGGAGACAGGAGCAAGGCCAGCCACGGCCAGGCCTCCTGCTTTGGGGTGGCCCCACAGCTGGCCAGCAGAAAGCTGATGGGGTTTTGGAAAGACAGCTCATGTCAGGCAAAGGGAATCGCTTTTTTAAGCAGAATTAAAAGAAAGGACACAGTGGGGTTTTAGTGTGGTGTCTGAGAGCAATATGCCTGTGCTACTCCAAGGATTTCAGACAACCAGGGGCCCAGAAACAAGAACCGGGCTCTGGGCTCCTCCAAAAACTGTTCCAGCCACACACAAATGCAGCCTGGGCCACAAACCACCAGGTATGCAAGGAATAAGGAGCCGATGCTTTCTTCAGGGTCAGGCTGGGTTTTCATGGAGATGAGCTGCAGATGGAAAAACACGACACAGGGGCTTCAGACTTGACTCCTTTCACAAAACAAACAAGCAAACACCACTGAGACTGTTTCAACAAGCTCTGGAAAATAACGGAGGAGACCAGGAGGACAGCAGCAGCCAGGCAGACCTCTGTGGCCCTTGGGATGACAGCCATAACGAAGGGAAGATCTCCAGGGAACGCTTCTGTAACAGCATCGTTCACCTGGCACTACGCTGTAAAAGACACCATGAGTTCACCTGCAGGAGCTGGCAGAGCACTAATACACAGTCAGGGTGTGCAACAAATCGGGGGTGATCAGAGAAGAGCAGCTACAAGGATGGGGGAGCACCTCAGGCTACCAAGAACGCTGCACACACACAAGGGGCAATTACAGGGAGACGTGACGAACAGCCCAGACGTGGCAGAGAGGTGCATGTGCCTGAAAATGAGAGGAGCTTGTTATCGCAGCCAGACCCGTGACCCAAGGTGAGAAAAAGATGTTAACCAGGGGCTGGTGAAATATCACAAGCCAATGCTAATGAGCTGCATGCGAGGGGACACAGGGCTGCATCTGGCCCTGCCTGTGCCTTCCTTGGGTCCCCATTCTGCCCTGATTCACAAAGACATCAGTAGGTTTCACACGGACAAAAGCCAAACTAAACTCAGTGTGGGTAGCTGGGGACAGATTTTGCCGTTTATCGTATCTTGCCATCCTGTAGATGGGCTGGTTGGACAGTGCCGTCCCCTGGCACAGAAGAGGTTAACGCTGGCCTGCTTTAAGCTGAGTTTTAATAGGACTGCAAAATCACCCGTTTTTATTTTTGGTTCTGCTGCATGAGAACAACTGCTCTTTGTAACCTGCATGGAGCAAAGGACCCGCTTCCTCTGGCAGCCTTCAAGAGAGGGGATAAAAAAAAAAGCAGAGGAAGAGAATTCGCATTCAGCAAGTGCCAGGTTGTCAAGGTTTCCTGTGCTCTCAAACATATTTTTTTTTTCTCCTGACAGAGCACAAGACAAAATTTTAAACTGCTGGGTACAAAGTGGAGCTTCACAAGCAGCAGCAACCTGTGCTGTCTGATCTGCGACAAGGGGTCCGGGCGAGATCGCAGCGGTGGGCTCGCACCCCCTGCCCTTCCACACGTGGCCAGGAGCAGAGCTCAGGCCCTCCTGTGCAGAGAAACCCACTGCGTGGCACGGTTCAGCCACCCAGAGAAGGGCAGGAAAGGTTTCGTGTTTCTCTGCCCCATCCCTTTCCCCGTGCGGAATTGAGATCTCAAAATCCCACCTGGCTTGTCGGAGCGGAAGGCGAGGAAAGCGTCAGCCTGGCTGACAGAGAGGATCCGGCTGTTTTGGTGCTGCTGAGGAAACGGGGCGAGTTCAGTCTGCTGGCAGGGGAAGAGGCTTTCACGAGGCTGCATTTTGCAGCTTCCTTCCCCATTTGCATTGCTTTCTGTTTTAATAAATCACAGAGTGCCCGTGAAATCCCCAGATGCGCGATGAGTGTGGGGATTAAACCGACACTAAAAAGACAGATCTGATGAGCTTGGTCACTGCTGCCTTGGTGGCCACCCTGGACATGGTAATCAGAGTGCTGGTAGACAATTCAACTGATAAAGGTTGGAGAGGCAGTAACGTACTGCTAACACCAGTCAACGTCATTTTCAGGAAGAATCAATCTCAAACAAGCTCAATCTCATTCTTCATTAGGATCATAGGGTAGGCTGCCAGAGTTAACAGCACATGGGTGATGTGAGAGGCATCCGGCATCCGACCGCGAAAAATGCAGCGAAGGAGTGTTAGCTGATTCAAAGATGAATCCAATGATTCATGGATTCAAAGCTGGCAGTCAGCTTGGACGCTGGGAATCACCCAGAAACCACTGCCCCAGCAGGTCTGGTTTCATTTTCTGGTGCTGACACTCAGCCTTACATCTACACCTGTACGAAAGGAGAGAGGAAGAGGATGCAGGTGAGGAGTGACTGGGGCACAGGAGGGGACAGCTCTGCCCCATGCCTGCCTCTGTCATCCCCAAAGACCATAGGACTGCCAGCAAGGGTGGTCTGTCTGTTCCCATGGAGTGATGACTCGGTGGAGGGAGGCTGCAGCTGTATTTTTAGCAGCTACTTGATTCAAATGCCCGACAAACAACAGGGGGAAAGTCCCTGATGCTTGGATCACACAAGTGTTCCTCGCTAGCTGGCCAGCAAACCCTCCTGCCACTGCTCTCCAGCAAAAGCAGGATTGAGGCTCAGCATCGTTAGGCTCTGAAAAAGAAAAGAAATTTAAAAAGCAAGCAGAAAGAATTTCAAGTTCCCATCACTGACCATAAAGAAGCCAAAAAAGGATAAAAATTCACAAAGGGGATTTTCTCCCCTTTGTGAAGCGGCTTCTGGTGCCGGCAATGCCTCAGGACCTGACTCACACCTTGGCCCAGCTCCTGCAGCGTGCCCGCAGGAACAGCTACCCCAGATAAGCATCTCTCCATGCCTGCCACCCCGTGACCCCGTTCCCACACATCTCTCCCCGCTGGTTCCTGCAGCAGCGGTGCCTCGGTGCCGCTGGGCAGCCGGGGCAGCCTCCCACACTCCGCACAGGGAGCACAAAGCAGCCAGTCTCCTGCCCTGCGCGTTTATCTCCCCGATAAAGGAGCGGGGCACTTTTGTTTATCGAGTGCTGATGAATGGAGCTGTCTTGGCTGCGAGATCGGCTGCCAGGTCCCACTCCAGGCCTGGCTGCTGGCAGGGAGCTGGCGGCTGCGGGCGCTTATTGCCACAGGAGCCTTTTGGCAGGGCTCAGCCCCTCGGCCCCTTGAGAAATTGCCCCACGGCGTCCCGCAGGCCCCACCTGCCCCACTGCAGAGGGATTTATGGACATGACAGCCCAGAGGAGCATCGTGCTCTTCCTCCAGGGCATGCGGCTGAGCATTTGCAAATGGTTTCGTTTACTCTGGGATTTTACCCTGCTCCCTTCTCTCCCCAGCTTATTTCTTCATCTGTCCTTCCAGCAACTAAGAGAGTCCTATGGCTGCATTAACCCTCCTTGAAACACCTCTGCAGGGAGGGTTACAGCTTCCTGGGCACGCTGCCTCACCCAGAGCTGGGAGATGCTGCCAGCCCTTTCAGAGCCATGTTACTGAGGGATCCTTAGCTCCTTCCCCAGGAAGCTGATGGATCCGTCTCTGCCCGTCTCTGCCCTCCAGCCATCATCGCCACACAGCGGTTGTCAGAAAATATCTTGTTAAGCAGCGGGATCTTCTCTTCTCTGCCTGGGCTGTGACCAAATCATCTGTCGTAAGGGGTTTTTGAGGGTGTCTTCTTGCTCCTCTCAGCACAGCAGGATCAGAGCCTCAGCAGGATCTTCTCCAGCCGCCTGCTGAAGGACACGCTCAGCCCCAGAGGCCAGCGACCTGCCTGGGAAGCGGTGCTGGGAGGGAGCAGCTCCAACCAGCGTCACAGCACCTGCTCGATCTCAGCTCCGTCCCTGGGGAGAAGCTGAGCATCACGAGGATTGCCTTTTTCTCCAGCTTGGAGGGAAGAAAAGCCAAAACATCTGTCCCTCTTCTGGATAGGTGTTACTGCTTTCAGAGGGAGGGCGAGCCTGCCCTAAGCAGCAAGGGGAAGATTGCAACATCCCTCAGCCAGCTCGCCTGTCCTACCCGCTGCAATCTAAAGCTTCCCTCTATCAGAACAACAAAGTGCAATCAGGAGCCTAATCACCCAGGTGCCCAGTGGGGAGATAGGGCCCTCCAGAGGGGCTGCAGCCACACCCTGCACGAGCCCTGCTCTCCTGAACACACAGAGCTGCTGTGTCTAAACCTGGGGTTGCTCAACACTTCCAGAAGGCCGGGTCTGAGCCCCAGCAGAGCCCTGGCAGAGCTGTGGCTGGGCTGGGACATGCCCGGGGTCACCCAGAGTGCTGCGTCCTCACCTCCTGCTCACAGCCAGTGCTGGAAGACGCCTCCAGCTACAGCTCTCTGCAGAGACATTTGGTAAAATCGGGGCAGAGCAGATGTGTCCAAGCTTAACGTGCCCAGGGTGGGAATCCTGCGTCTCCTCTGCCTTTGGATGGTGCTGCCTGATTGTTAGGGGCCACCACCGAAATCCTCCCGGCTCCGAGGAGGGATCGGGGCAGCAGCCACCCCTGCCCGTGGTCTCCCCGTGTCCCCGATGTCTGACGCGCTCCCTCTGCCCGCTCCAGCTTCCCTCGTGCCCCAGTGCTGCCTGACTCACCCCCTGCCTGAGAAAGCTCCGCTCAGCGCTCCGTGCTCGCTTGGCGCTCAGCGGCTCGTTTTCCCACCAATTTACCCAATTACTTTCCGAGCACAACGTTTATATTTTGACCTCAAACATTTCACAGCAATGAGTCAGCTTTAGAACTATGCACAGCGGGGGAAAAAAAAAAAAGTACTTCCCTTTGGCTTTTTTGGCAGGTGCTGTTGGACTATTTCACTTGCTGCCACCTAGTCGTGGAACAGCGGATGGCAACCACCTACTCAGCCCTCATTCCCTCCCGAGAGTAAAAAATGCTCCGTGATATTCTCCTCCGAGCATCCCTCCTACCCTGTCGCATTTCCCAGTTCCACCGTCTCCTCTCTGGAAAAGGCAAGAGCTGCTCCGCTGTTCCATGAGCAAATGGTGCAGGAGGATCCTGTCCCGCCTTCCCAACGCAGCCACCAGCTTGTGTCAAAAGCACGGGCCTACTGCGAGGCAGGAAGGATGGAGGCCAAATTTTCCACCTTCACCATGCCTGCCTGGCTCCCACATTTCCCAGGCACAGAGTTTCTTCAAGGGAGCTGAGATCTGGGACGAGCATCAGGCTCTCCCCATGGGTCTTCGGGCCACACAGATTTACAGGAGAAGAAGAAGAAATTGTGAGCTTTAAGAACACACAATTTATTTCTGCGGAGTTCAGAAAATGGACACAGATTTCTACCAAAGGCTGTTTGCTTTATTTTAACAACACACAACCAACAAGGATGGCGGGCTCAGCTCAAGGCAGCTCTGGGCTGGGGCTCTGCCCCATACCTTTCCCAGTGAAAGCTGCTGTGATCCTCCTTTTGGGGGAAAATGGTGCATTTGAAGGGATTTGGATTTTCTTTCCCTTTTAAGAGCAGCATAACACAGTCAAGTATGGGCGTGAAGAAAAACTTTAGGGTACCAATCAGCAGGAAATCTTATCTACTGGCGGGGTAGCTTCTGTGCTGCCTCCTAGCAAGCTCTGTAGGGTCACGGCTGGACCAGCCAGTCCTCCAAACACCACAGCTATCACCTGTCCCTTAACAGAGCCGTCCCGTGGTTGTGTGCTGCTTTGTAGCATTTTTGTCTGGCCTACAGCAGACAAGCTGAGTGCAGCCCCTGCAAGCTGACTGCCCCGTCCACGCTCCCTTCAGGTCCTTCACTGGGAACTGTGCACCCCTTCACTGTTGGGGCTGTGTCAAGAGTGTAAAACCCCTGTCAGGGCACAGCCAGGCTTTGTCTGTGTTGTTTTATAATTAACAAACCCATCTGAGCTTTGCTTAGGCTTTCATTTCTCACCAATTAACTTTATTAATTTTTAAGCCACGTATGGGCTGGAAGCACTTTATCTGAGCCTGTTAGCCCCTGGTGGCTAGAGGAGTGCTGCGATTAGCAGGAGCTGGAAGCAGAGGGCATGGGATGCTTGGGAAGTGCACTGTTTGTGGCCCTGGGTCATGCTGCTGGAGGGCTGTAGGGCTCTAGGAGGTGGAAGAGGGTCTGGCAATGAGAGTTACAGAGGTGTAGACGTTGCAGTCAAAAAGGAGGAGAAAAAAAAAAGAACAAATTTCCCCTGTATTTTATTTTGACCGTCTCTGATGACAGTCAATTTCAAGAATTGTAATCAATTTGTGAAAGAAGAGAGGAAAATAGGAACTAAAAAATAAATGCCAAATATTTTTTTTTCTGCTTCAACCACGTATGGCAATGTAACCAGCATTTCCCGGCCACAGCAACTACAGGTTTAAAGAAGGAGTTACTGTGCCTCAGAGAGATTATTGATAAAGATAACACGCCTGCAAATAGCATGCTTTCTGTTGACTTCATCCAGCTCAAATATTTGATGCCAAGTCAGCTGAAGAAAAGGGCACTGGGGCAGTTGCTCTGATTTTCCATGAGCACCTTCACATTCCCAGCCCAGCATTTGCTTTGGTGTTGCTACAAGAAGTTCTGCTGCCACCAGGGCCACCAGCCCAGCGGCTGCTGCTCGGCAGGGAAGCACAGACACCAGCACATCTCTGGGGCAGTGACTTACCTTCCCTTTCATTGTGTGATCTGCACAAGTCCTGATGATCCCCCTGATGATACTGCCTAGGATTTGGCACGTGTGTCTCCTGTCGCCTGGCCTGGTTGTAGCACAGACCTTTGGTAACCGTAACGCTTGGCACTACCCTCCCCCTCTCGTACTGCTGCCTGGACCTGCTGCCCCTGGACTCTCCTCCACATTTCCATGCAGCATGGCCAAGCTCACCTCCGTATTCCTGCCCGCAGGTGTGAAGGGACCCAGCTGTAACACAGCAAGTACCTCGAGGCACTTATGGGTTAGCAGATCATGCAGAGACATGAAACAGGTAAGTGCTTTTTTATTATTATTATTATTATTCCCAATGAGAGCAATATGCCCTAATGCATCTCTCCAAAACTGGAGGAAAAACCAAATACCCTGTTGGCGTACATCAAAACTACAGGCAAGAACAAATGACATGGGCTACCAGAGATTCCATGTACACAAAAGAGGACTGCTGACAAACCCAACATGAAACTTGAGGGGCAGCATGGCCTAAGAAATCAGATCCGAGTCCATCTGCAAGTCCTTGTCCAGTGCTGTAGCACCCAGTCCATGTGCTCTGTGGCCTGAGACGTAAGAATGTCCTTTAAAAAAGAAAAAAAGCAACAGTTTTATTCTCCTCTTTCAATACTGATGGGAGGTCTGAAGCACAGCATCAGGGAAATCACTGGTGATTCTTCACTGGGGGAAGAAAGCACAAGGACTTCTCAGACCCGCAGCTGCAGCCTGACTTTGGGTGTTACAACCTGGCACTTTCATACAGGTTTGCAGACTGAGAGCAGCCCTTTAAATATTGCTCAGAGTGCAATATACTGAGTCCAAACGTGTCCTGAAAGAGCTGAATACACTCAGATTACAGCGCTGTCCCAAACAGCTTGCATGCAGCTTCCCACTGCCCTCAGTGGGCTGTCAGCTAAGGCACACTACGAGATGGGTAACAGGAGGAGAAGGGCACCTCAGCAGTCAGCGGGAGGACAGTTAAATAACAATAAATACTTACAGCCTTTTACAAGACGTTCAGATTGCAAAACCAGGAGGTTAGCTCGGCACAGTTCAAGCCAACCCCATAACAGTGCTTATCTCGCAGCTGGCCGGGCCAGTTTCTAAAATGCAAATTGATATCATGCTTTTCACCAGGCTCTGCAAACTCCTTCACTAGTACACGGGCACATTTCACAAAGTGGCTGTGACCAATAACCCTTTGAAACTGCAAGGGAAATTTTACTTTCAGCCAAGTTAGAATCTTTCCAAAACTGCGGGGTTATTGACTTTTACTTATTTGTGAAATAAAACTGGCACTCTATCAAAGACCACCAGTTTGTAGATCTCATCTAACAAGCCTGGCAGGTGCAGGAGCCTAGGGACAGCGTGAAACTTCCTTACTTGCTCCAGAATAGCTTTTGGAGACCCCCAAAATGCTAGAAATTATTTTCTTCTCTTTTCCTCACAAAGACTTAGGTTTTGTTTTGGCCTTGAGGGAAAGAGAAGAGATTTAGCAGAAAACAGTAAACATTTTCATGGGGAGTACAGCTCACATTTTCGTGTGAGCAATGCACATAATGGACAGAAGCAGCTGAACAGTCCCCACTGCACCATTTGACTTCACACCATGATCGCACCTCCACTTTCTCATCAAGCACCGGAGCACACACAGACCTACTGGCAAATGCTCACACCCTGTTTTTCCAGCAGAAGACGGTTCCAGATATATATGTAAAATCAGTATTGATTAACTGAAGGCTACTTTAGCCACTACTCAACTGGCAGACACTTCAGGCTCTGAACGTCTTCCTGTTTCTGCAACCTAAAGCTTAAGGTTGAGAAGCACAGGAGAGGCTCATAAATGCACTATGAACTGCCTGGCCACTACAAATTTCCACCAGTAGAAGTGGCATGCAGGTATAGACCCAACAGAGCTCGGTAGTCTGCTCACAATTAAATCAGTGGCCAACTCCTCAGGAAGACGCTGGCCCTTGGGGAGCAGCCCCAAGGCGCTGTCACCCCAGGGACACAGAGGGAGCCCCCACACGAAGCCTGCTCCTTCCTGCCAGGTTCTACATCGCGGCTGTTGCAGAGTCCTCGGTGCTGCTCTCCTGCTCCAAGCCCACCCGGCGGATGGACTCCCTGTATTTGTGCCGCCCCAGCTCGATGATGCTTTCAACCTCGTCGGCGATGTCCTGGCGGCCGCTCTCTTTCATGGCTTTGATCAGCTTGCTCACGCAGTCAGGATCCTCGGAGTTTTGCTGAGCCCATGAGAAAAGCATGTCCAGGATCTGCTTATCGAGGTCCTCTCTGAAGAAAGGTATAAGTGCAGAAGTAACCAAGACACTCTCCTGGCTGGCAACCCAAAGAGGCCTTACCTGAGTCCAAGCCCAGACCTGAAGCCCCATAGGAAGCCATCCAGACACAAACAAAGCCCTTAGTGGGGCTGCCTTTTCCCCACCCATCACACAGCAGTTGTAGTTCCTGCACTAAAATCTCCCCAGAATATCTTTCCCTACCAGAAATTTCAAATTAAAGGGGTAATTTTTTTTCTTAATGTAAATTTCCCACAGGAACAGTAGTTTGGTCATAACAAGCCCCACTCTCTCAAGGTTTTGGTCAGACCGCATGTCCTACAACATGCCACAAGACCTTTCTGAATACAGATATTCACACTTAATGCCACGGACAACTGCTCACTGTTGGAGATGGAGCCTGGCCGGGAATGCAGACCACAGAACACAACAGGAATGTCACGCAACTGAACTACAAAGCTCATCAAGCTGGTAATTTCTGAATTTTGCTTTTCAAACGTCAAGCTTTGTTTTACAACAGCAAGAGAGAATAATCAGTTTTCCATGACAAAGTCATGAGAGCTGTTACTCAACCCATCTTTTATCCAGCGAAACAATTCCAGTGGGGAAACTTTCCACCACCTGAGCATATGTTTACACTATTGCACTGCAGCTGCCCGAGCTGTTGCTCACCAAGTCCCCGCTTACCTGTGGTTGTACCCTATGCGCTCGATCTGCTGGTAGGTCAGGCCCAAGTTCAGGCCGATGGTCTGCCAGTCGGCTCCCACGCGCCTGGCGATGCTCAGCAGGTTTGCCTGGGTCAGGTAGCCCGTCTCAGCATTGCCCAGGTTCAGAGGAGAGAAGGAGAAACCGTTCTGGGGACTGGGGTTCTCACCCCAGCGGGGTTTCAGCCTCTGTCATAGAGAAGAGAGAAGGGGAACCTGCTCAATAAATTGATTTTTTTTTTGTCTGTCTGGCCATTCGGCCTCCACACTGAAAATTTTTTCCTCCTAAGAAGGGGAGATCTTAACTTGAGGCTGAAGAGACAGATGTAAGAAGCAAGAAGCACTCACACTGGCAGTGACCAGCAATGCTCAGTGCTTCTGAAAAGTGTCAAATCATAATGCTCGCAGTCACAGCTCATACTGGAAACTTTCTTTCTTGTCTTCACAGAGCACTTTTTGGTGAACCATCTCCCCAGACCGTATTTGCCTTGTCACTAAGAAAGCACTTGGCCTAGATTCCCAGCTGAGGTTGTATGTGTCAAAAAAGGATCAGAGATCATGGCACACGATCCGAAGGGAAGCATTCAGACTACACAGGTATTTATTGCTTTAAGCTTCTCAAAAAAGCAATTAAATTCTGTAAGATAAAGTGGCTCTCTCACTGGCCTTTTAAGCCAGTAGCTCACACCAGAATACTTAAGCCCAACACCTGTAACTACCTCATCCTAGACCTTTTTTTTGGCTGCCAGTAAGAGCTGGGTGACTAAGAAATTTAAAACCAAAGCAGACACTTCCCTTAGTCACAGCAAGCTTCCTCCTCCTCCACATGCCTCATTTATATAAAGGATCCACCCTCTCTGACCACCTCCAGTGCCTGTGCTAGACTGGTGAGATGAGCGTGAGAGATGGAGACTGACTCATGTTTCCCTTTTGGGAAGTTCTCATGGGGAGCGGGAAATCTCCACCGTGACAGGCAAAAAGCACACGGGAGATTTCGGTGCACATCTGATAGGACTCTGGCCCAAGAAGGTTCATGGAATTGTGCCTGGCTGTGTTCCAGCGATCTGTCACCACAACCCTGCCCTACGCTTCGTTTGCAGAAAGCTAAGACCCTTCCTTTACACACAGAGAGTTCTTAAAAGAAAGAGAAGAGGCTTTCCTTTCTTCCACACAGTTGGGCAGTGATTTCGATAATCTAGATTAACTAGATAATCTGGATTAATTTTTCTGCAGGAGGCAGAATAACTCACAGGCAGTTTGATTGGCAAAGTAGCGAGCCAGAGGGAGTCTGGTCCTTTCCTCCTCCTGCTGGCCTCTTCAGGGATGCTCTCGGGAACTGCCCCTCGGTAGAAAGAGACCTTGGCAAACAGAAAGCACACAGTGAGACTCAGATGCCAGCACAGAGGGCAAACCTGTTTGCAGTATGAGTTTTCTCTCTGCGAAAGAATGAATTCAGCATTCCTCACCCATCCTCAGTCCATAAACTGCCCAATTAAGTGTGACTGGGAGGGACACTGGGGTTCTGCCATAAAGGCTGGACTCTCTGCCAACACCCCGGGAGTTAATGGCAGGAATGTAAAGGCAGCGAGCTATCCTGATGAGTGATCCTTCCAGACTCTGCTCGCCATGTGTTCAGGGGTTAGTCAGTGAAATGCAAAGCCAAGGGAAAGAGGGGAGGAAGAGTCATGCCCAGTGCTCAAGAGATTATCACGCAGCGCATCGTAAAAGCAATGATGATGATGAAGGAGGAGGAAACAAAATGTCAGTGTCACTGTTGCTCACCTGGCCCTTTACAGCTTGGCCTTTCCTGTCTACAGGGGAAGTCACGTAGATTTCCTTCATGTTCTTCAAGTGGGAGTAAAAAATAAACGAGAGACGTCCATCCACACAGTCAGGGCGATCTGTGTCAGAGAAACAGCAAACACTCAATTTGTGCAGAAAGTGTGCACCTTTTCAAGGCTGGGCCACAGCCCACCATCCACTGGCAGCCTCCATGCTACCATCTACTCCTTCTACTCAGGCCTGAAAGAGCTGTAACCCTCCTTTCCTCGTTGGGAAAGCAGAAAAGTGGCTGCAGAGCACGCAGTTCCTACAGGTGAGAAAGAAGAATGGCCACAAGGTGGAGGCCAAGTTCAAGAATGGAAGGATAAAGCACAAGGGTCTTGCTCCCTCTTGGGATACACATTAAATTTGGCAACGGGAATTTTCTGCTCTGGATTGTTTCAGAAATATCCTCTCCAAAAAGCCTCTTTTACATATGTTCACCTAGAAATGGACAACACAAATTAGATCACCCTGGGCATTCCAGTGCACTGCCTGAGATGCCAGGAAAAGGGCATAACTGGCTGCAGAAGCAGATCAGTCACAGAATAAACCCTTGTGGAGATTGCCCTTTGAAGGCTGCAGCAGCATGACAGGAAATTAAAGCCTGCAAACAGCATTTTTATAGGGAAAAGCTGACACAAAAGTTGGGTGACCAGAGAATGTGACAGGTTCAGCATCCAGGGGCTGTGAGCGGAGGGCGAGCAGTGCTCTGGAAACAGAGGGTGCACAATGGAGGAGTACAGCCCCCAGAAAAACAGGCCTGGGACGAGGGAAGCAGAAGAGGTAGGAGCAGAAGGGAGCCCAGTGCTACCGTACCCATATCGATGCTGATGCCTCGCTCAAAAGCTGCAAAGAACTGCTCTCCTTCAAACATCTCCACCATGTCAGATGGCTCGGGTCCTCGGTAGCGGTCCTGCAGCTTCTTCAACACTGGGTCAACCTGGCAAGGTGACAACACAGGGCCCCATGTTTGGTCTGATGCAGAAGTCTGTCCCCAGAGCTGTGTCCCTATGCCCACGAAGTTCCTCTCACTCACCTTCGGTAGGGAAAGTCCATCTTCAACTGAAAGGATGCAAACAAATGAACAAACACCCACACCCTATGTCCCAGACACATTGACAACTGAAAAAGTGGTGCTCTGGGTTTCATGGCTCCTTTATTTCCCAAGTAAAGAGAAGAAAATCCTCTGTGGGCTAACAAAGATAGGCCAAAGCTGCCATTAAAAAAGGGTTATCAGCAACTGCTCTTTTTTTAACAGGTCAGTAACCTTCAAAGACAGGGATTTATTTTCTACCTTTTCCTCCTTGTAGTATGCCATCAAAAAACATTTTCTCTGCAAAAAGCCACGTGCTACAAGAACACAGCAGAGGAGGCACCAGAAAACTCATTCTGGCATTGCAGCCTGGAATAACAGTGTAAGACCTGGGGTCTCAGAGGCAGTGCAGGTGTTAAGCTAGAGCTGAGGGGTCTGTTTTTCTTTATATTTGTCACAGTAAACCTTCTCTCTTACCCCAAGACCACCCCTGGCAGGAAAGCAGACACTTAGCACCCTAATCTCACTGTGAGTGCCACTGCTGCTTTCCCTGGAAGCAGAATTTTCGTCCAGGATCCAAGATACAACCCTGACAGATTTTCTTTCCACGGGTCATTTCAATACAGGAGAACAAATAAAGGAAAAAGAAGCAACCAGGTCAGAGGATTATGCGAAGACTTGAATATGAAGGCCCAGACCATGTGGTGACAGCATACCCCTGTCATGACCCTGGAGCAGTGAATGAGACTCTGTTACCCTTAAATCCTACAAAGAGAGGCCCAGGGAGCTCAGGAGCAAGGCAATGCAACCATACCAGACCTTGTGCTTGGGGAGACACTGCAGCAGGACTTGCTCGGGGTCCTTCTTCCTCTGCAGAGCAATGAAGTTCACCTGGTACATGCGCAACCGCTCGTAGACCTTCTTGGCAATGCCTCCAATGTAGGTCTTGGTGGTATACCACAGCCAGTACCTGGCACAAGGTATTAAGAAACATTAGAAACATTAAGAAACAAGGGATTAAGAAACAGGAGGGATCCTGTCTGAGAAGAGAGGCAGGCATCATGTCCACAAGAGGCAGGTACTCACACCAGGAGGGAAGGATAATATTTAAAGTGAGGGAGGCTGAGGCCAGTAAGGAAGAAAAGGGAGCTGAGGGAATGTGGTCTGGAAATCTGTAGCTGAAAGACTACAAATTCAAAGGGGAAAGGCACTAAGTGGAATGTATTTCCTCCGAGGACACCCTGCTTGCAAATCTGACTGGACTTCTCTGCGTTAAAAGACGAGAAGGGCTGAGGGCATTGTGAGAAGAGCAGAACCACAAGCTTTGCTCCAGTGAACCTGTGCAATAGGCAAAAGGATCTGGGTTATTATCAGCAGGTAAAAAATGATGGCTAAAGTGCAAGGCTGGGCCTGACTCGCAAAGGGAAAGAGAAGTAAGTAGGACTAATTGCATGACCCCTGCTTGGGCTGTGGGAAACGCAAGGCAGAGAAACATCTTGTCCTCAGGACTAACCCTGCACTTACCAGGAGAAGTGGGTGACTTCAAACACTGCGTAGAGATGGGTGAGTTCCAGCACCACCTGGCTGGTAATGTCATCCCAGGTTTGGCCCTGCACATCCCCACGGAGCAGATGCAGCCTTGACCGATCCAAATTTAACCCTAATGACAACAATCAAGATATTGTATGCAGCAGAAGACTTTAATATGAGGTGGGTATACGCATCTCCCTTGCTACCTCTGTTCATGGCTTTACATACCCAGCTGCAGGTTTGAGTGATTTACTTTTTATAAGTGACACATTAAGACTCATGCCCTTCTCTTGAGCATCCAGGATTGAGCTTTGGTCAAAGAGCAGCAATAAAAAAATGAGGCTGTCTGAATATTTCTAGGATATTCTGGCAGAATATGCAGCCTTAAACTGAGGGTGTGCTGATCGCCAACATCACACATTCACTATTCGATTCCCATCAGCAGTAGCTTGCCACTTGCTTTTTTCCACACACAATTTTTCTGTGCTGGTTTGGGGAATAAACTGACCTGTGACCCCGAAGGGGAGGGGGAGCTGAATTCTCACAGGCTTGAGAAAATCCACCAGGGAGTCCTGGGAGAGGCAGAGCAGAGGACTGGCTCTGCACCCCGCGTCAGCTGTGAGTTCTGCTATCTCCTCCGTGGAGACCGGCAGCACCTGGATGTGGAGCGCAGCGCGGTGAGCTGAGCAGTCAGGCACCCAAATTCCCCAGCTCCTGCTCAGCACCCCTAGCACTCAGTAAGCAAACACAGCTCTCGGCTCAGGACACGGTGGGAAATGGAAGCACAGTGACCTTCGGCTGAAGTTTGCTCTAATACTGCCAGCTGGGACAGACCGAGCTATTGCAGGAGCATTTTGCAGCACCCACCAGCTTTACAGGGCAATTGCTTTTAGTGGGACTGCTCTAATATTAGATCTGCATAAATAATTCCCCCAAACCTCGCTTGCTGAGCTGTTCTGCCAGGCTTGGTGTGGTCTGTAATGGAACAAGAGGCAAAGGCTTCCCTGCTGCAGGGATCGCTGGCGGAGCTGCAAGGAAACTCCCTTTCCCCCTGGGGCAGCCTGGAGCACAGCCCGTTCTGCAGGCAGGGAAACTAAGGCAGAAAGTGATCAGAGACAGGTCAGCCCATGAAGCATCCACGTCAGACAGGAATTGCCCTAGGGCAGACGTCTCTGCTTCTGTTTTGCCCCTTGGCATGGGTCAGCAGCTGCACCAGGGCTTACTGGGGCGCGTTTTCTCCAGCAGGCGTACCTGGAGTTTGACACTGCGAGTCTCCTCCGTCACTCCAGGAGGGAAGGTCACCTTGATGTTGGGATCCACGCTGGAAAAGAGCAAGGTCCCCTCTGTGGACACTTGGCATTCATTTTGCACAAGTCGAGACACAACAAGGAACCAGGAGAAGTGAAGGACACGACAGTGAGCCACGTGCTTCTGTAACAGAAGACAGAGAAGAAGAGAGAACATAGACAACACAATACGATAACAGCAGGAAAAAAAGAGACAGCAACACCTGGGCAGGTAGAGTATTAGGACAGGGATGGAGCATGGCATGCAGCAAGTCATCACCTTCAGGACACACACCTCCGTGACAGTGCAACCTTAGAGCTGAAATCCACTCCATTTTACAGCAGCCACTTGAATGCTGAAACTCGTGGCTCGGTAAAACCACGGAGAGGAAGAGGAGCAATGTGTGTCACTGGTCATTCCAACCTGCTTACCTTTGATTTTGTCTCCTGCTCCACCTGTGTTCTCAGATCACTCCAGCTGTGCCCGCTGAAGGTCCGAACAACCACCTCACGCTGCTGGAGGCTTTGCGGGGAGGCATACGGCATCCAGATCTGCACCTCCTAGCACAGAAGCAGTAAGGCACCAACAGAGAGGATAAAATCAGGCCTAGCTGTGCTCTGTGGCTTCCTGCGCAGGGTAAAAGGGGAGGCAAAGCACAGCCTGTATGCGGGGAGTGGGGCAGGAGCTGGGCATCTGCTCCATCCTGCAGCCTCAGGAGAGGTGACAGGAGACATGGGGTGTGCTGTGCGCTGCGACTGCAGGGAAAGTTCAGCAGCTGCTGGGCAGAAAGGACAAAGCAACTGCTCGGTGAGGTGCTGCCAGCCATGCAGGGCTGGTGGTGTAAGTATCGACCAGCTTGAGTGGAAACCACACAAGCAGACTTTTGGGGGAGGATGTGGACCATTTGCCTTACAGACTAAGCGCAAATGCTGAAACAGCACCTCTCTTCTGGGGGAGAAAAAGGGTAGTGAGTGGGGAAGGTTATAGTATTGGGAAGTCCCTCCCAAAGGACTCCGCCAAGCCACGGCAGAGGCAGACTGCTGAGCGGGCAGCTTGGCTGCGCCCTCACCTGCTGGAATGTGACCCCGTGAGGCTGCAGCTCCAGGACCCTGCTCAGCAGGACGTCGTGGTGTTGCAACTTCACCCACCGAGGGTCTGGCTCCAGGCTTCGGAAGTCGATGCGCACAGGGTCAGAGGCAGCCCCCGGTGGGAAGTAGAAATGGATGCCACAGGCCAGGATCACTTCGCAGCCTTCCGAAGTCACAGTAAAGCTTCCAGAAGACATACATGGATGTATGACACCACGCAATGACTTCAACCCTCCAAAAATCCAGCAGAAGAATCTCCCACCTTGTGTACAACTGGCCTAGTGAGGCATTACATTATGCTCCCCATGCACACGCACAGTATCTACCACGCACAGTTTTGTCTGGGGCCTCGTTACACTACTGTAAAGTAAGTTGTTAATAAGAGAAGCTTACCTGTCCTCTCCTGATGCAAGGAACAGTCTTTGTAGCTCTGTGGCACTGGATCCCTCTGCAGCAGTAAGGTTTGGTTAGGTTATTTACATCAGAGCAGGCAAGAAAGGTTGAATTCACCTTTCAGTGTTGGCTGAATCCTAATCTGACAGAAGCTGCTAGAGGAACCCTGCTCACACTGTGGTGGGCTTCAGATCTGGCAGCAGCAGCAGGAGGATGGGAAGAAGCCTAGGAGTCCCCAGCCACGCTGGAAATGCTGGCTCTCTCCCCCAGAAAAACCCTCAGGAGGTAGAAAAGCGCCTCCTCCACCAGTCCTGCAGCTCTCAAGGCCATCCGTGGTTGATCACCCAGGTCCACCTGCTGGAATCGGTGCTCGCTCTTGTGAGCATGAGCACCCCTGGGGAACCCTGCTCGGATCCCTGCCCATCCGTTACCTTTCTGAATCCTTCAGAGAAAGAGCTGCTGCTCTGAAGCCCGGGAGCAGGGGGGAAGCAGGAGCTAACTACAGCAGCATCACCTCTGATTGCCTCCTCTGCCTCTAGCACGAGCCACCACGGCCTGAGGGTCACGCAGCACATCCAAGAACTGGGGTCCTCCTTTGCTAACAAGGCCAGACCCCTTTAGGGCCCCACCTGATCCATTTCTTGTGAATCCCATTTTCACTTCCACTGTGAAATGTTCCCAAAGAGTGAGCCAGGCTCAGAGGACCCCCACTTCCAGGGACCTCTGAGCCCTTCAGAATAGGCTCGGACTCCTAAAGCCAGCCTGCCTGTACCGTTACAACCTCATAATTACACCAGACAAGTAAATACTGATCTGATTGCCCCCTGCTTCCCTTCCCTAATCCAAATCCATTCGCACCACGCTGGGCCAAGCGAGGGGACAGCTGGGCAGAACGTGCAGAAGCAGAAGCCCTGCAATTACCGGCCTGCGGGGACGGCTCCGTCTCTCCTAAGGGGTTGCCTCGGAGGTGCACGAAAGGCAAGGTCTGGATCTCGGGGGGGACGGCCCGGAGGCAGTTGTTCCGCAGATCGAGCCTGGACAAGTTGGGCAGGCTGGCGAGCGACGCGGGGACTGTCACCAGGAGATTGCTGTGGAGATGCAGCTGCCGCAGCGCCTTCAGATTGCCTGCAAGTTTCAACAAGCACTGACTCCCCAGCCGGGCTGCTAATTGGGCTGCAGTCAGCTCTCCCCACACACGCGCTCCTGCCCTCCTGCACCGGGTCTCCACTCGCCTCCCGCGTGTGCAAAAAGGGGAAGGAAGGCACAATAGCTCTGCCTATCTTTTATGGAATTCAGAACCTGGCTCCGTGGCCTGCTCCGCAGCAGGCAGCCTGATTTCAAGCCCAGCTTTGCTTCCCCTTAAGCCCCAGCTTTACTGTTTCCAGTCCCGGATGCTTCCCAAATGCAGCAAGGCCAGACCCTCAGCTGCTGTACATTGTACCTAAATCTGAGGAGCCTTTCTGAACCACGGAGCAGAAAGCATGGTCCATGGTCACTAATGCCCACAGCATTGACTGAACCAACTATGTCTCTTCTGGTTATCCTTCCCATTTTGGCTCTTTTGGGGAATGGGCAGCTCCTGCTAGCAGCTCTGGGGACAGAGAGCAAGGGCCCCAGGGGTCCTAGCCTGACCAAAAGCTCAGCAGGCCCCCATTGTTCTCACTCTCCCGAGGAAACACATACCTACAGAGTCTGGGATGCTCGACAGCCGATTCCCAGAAAGATCCAGTTGTGTGCAGCTGTGCAGATTTCCAACCTCTTCAGGGAGGGCTTCCAAAGCATTTTCTGAAAGATCCAGGTCCTTCAGCGCCGCCAGGTCCCCAATGCTCTGAGGTAAGTCCATCAGCTGATTTTTCATGGCGGAGAAGAAAGTCAGCTTGCTCAGGGAGCCGAAGTCATCGGGGAGCGCCACCAGGCTGTTGTGGCTCACCGAGAGCACGCGGAGGCTGGGGAGGCGAGGGATGCAGCTGGGCAGGGTGGAGAGGCTATTGAAGCTGAGGTCCAGGTGGGTGAGGCACCTCAGGCTCCCAACGCCTGGTGGCAAGCTTGTCAGGGAGCCATGCTGACACGAGCCGAACTCGTCCCTGGCATGGCCACCTAGGTGTGGAGGGGAGTGGAGGAAGAGGTCAGTGTGCTGCATGGACACCTCGCCAGCCTGTGTGACACTCCTCAAGCCATGGTGCAGAGGCTCAGATGGTTACCACCAGCAATATGAAGCACTGATTACAAAGTTTTCTAGGTTGTCTGCACTTCAGCTCAGTTTCCTGACCCATGAGAGGGTTGTAAATGTGAAGACCCGCTGGGAAATCAAGAGATGCCCCAGTGAGCTCGCAGAGTCCTGCTCAACAAAGCCTCCCACTCTCCCTCCCCTCCACCACTTTTGGACACCACACACCACTGCAGGGATGGAGGAGACCTCCTGACCCTCCGGGCTCTGCCCGTGCTGCTGGGGACCAACAGCCCCAAGGAATGAGACCTGCCCTGGCGAGACGGGAGCAGCTGTGGAAAAGCAGAGAAAATGTGGCAAGAAGCAGGTCGTTCGGTATTGTGCAGGCTGGATGGCAGCACAGAGAGAGAAGGGCACGGGTCCTGCCCCAGCTTGTAGCACCCGAAGTGGAGAAGGGTTGCACCCAGGAAAAAGAAGCTGAGCACACAAAAGCAAATTTCCCGAACCCTCCGTTTCTTCCCCTTCCACCCTGGTCTGATGGTAAGCACATACAGCAGAGGGCACCAGACGTTTGTCATGCTGCATAAGGGTAAAAAATGTAACCAAACAAACAGACACCCTGCACTTCACACAGAAGGAAAGCTTAGCTGAACTGTTTTATTGCACCTGAGGACGCTCAGAGGACACATACAGCTCACAAAACAATTCTCCGAAAATGCATTGCCATTATCCTCACCTTACGGACGGGGGAAAGACAAATGAGATTATCTGTACGAGATTTTATGGGTAGTCTGCGGGAGGCATAGAAATGACCCTCATCCTTTAAAGTTTGCAGCTGAAAATTTCAGCTGTAAGCCCTGAATTTTGGCTACAAACCCACTCTTTTCTCTACCGTGCTTTTCAAATGTTACCTCCTAAAGGTGAAATGATTCAGTCAGATATAGAAATTTATCATTCATATGGAGCATCTCCTACAGGAAAGAGATAAGGAAGTCAGGGACTGAGATAATAGCCAGACGTATAACTGTTATTACAGAGTGCCGAACGGCAGGCACTCCGGGTCATGCCTTTGGTACAATGTTGAGCAGAGGCTGCTCTGTCTGTGCCGAGCCCTGCTAAACCTCCGTTCCCTGACACAATGCAAGGATTAAGCTAAGGCTGATTCAGAACGACCTGCAGCAAAGGCAGCTCATTATACTTCCAGAAATGAAAGGGGAGCTGAACATTTATCAAAAAGTCAAGCGTCTTTCAATCCCCCTCTCCTTATATAACTTCTGCAAAAAATGCTCTTCTTCTAGAGGATGGATAAAGAAAATGTTGCAGCATCAGCCTCACCAGACCCAAAAACCGGTCCCCATGCAGCCGTAGGGAGAAAGGAAGGAAAGAGGAGTCTGGAAGGTAATTCCTGTTGAAATCCACATGCAGCTCGGAGCAAGGCTAAGAGCCAAAGCCGTCACACAGGGCACTAGAACTAAAAAAGCCCCAGAGGCAGTTTGGGATGTGGAGAGAAGGCAAACCCAAAACCCGAGCCTAGGCGATGGGTACAGGAACTCACCTTTGAGCACCAGGGACTTGAGGTGCTTCAGGCGAGGCAGGACGCCCAGTGCAGCGCCCAGCAGGCGGTCGTTGGTGCTGAGCCGCAGGAACTCCACCTGCACCACCTCTGCCCGCCGCCCCTCGAAGAGCTGCAGCAGCCGGCGGCAGCCAGTGGGGTACACGTCCAGATTCAGCCTGTTGTCCGCCAGGCAGCAGTCGGCGAGCGTAGGAGCCCCCGAAGCCCCCTCCCCGCGCTCGTCGAGCCCCGGCAGCTCTGCCATCTTCTGCGTCTTGCCCACAGGGGATGGACATGCTCCGGCTTGCCGTGCAGGCAGGCACCGGCGGCACCGCCAGGCAGCCGGGGCGAGGAAGAGGAGGGAGGACGGCTCTGAAAGGGAAGGCGAGTGCACAGTGAAGGCCTCCGGCCCCAGCGCAGGGGGGCTGGAAGCAGTTTATAACCACAGCAACGGGGCAGGAGGGATTACAGACGTGGTACTGAAGGCTTTGTGGCAGCGGGGACAGAAATGCAGGTGAGAGACACCGTGGGGGCTTCTCCGTCCCCGTGAAAGCCTCCAAGTTTCCCTAGCCAGCACCCATTATTCCCATTATCCCCCAGAATAAACAGCAATAGGAGCGTTAAAAGACATAAACACAAGTGCCCATGCTTGATGCAGATTGCCTTAGCAGGGAGTCAGGAGCTTTACAAGCACAGGGCAAAAGCAGGGCAGGGAAAGCGAGCCAGCAGCAGCGCCCCACAGCCCGGGCCTGCACGTTGCTCGCAGGCTGCCACCAACCCTCAGCGAACCCGGTTGTGAAACTGGTTGCCAGTGGTTTGAAAATGGAGATGAAAATGGGCAAAGGGCAGTGG
This sequence comes from Aythya fuligula, assembly GCF_009819795.1. NCBI lineage: Eukaryota > Metazoa > Chordata > Aves > Anseriformes > Anatidae > Aythya > Aythya fuligula. Next base: position 45,883,303 of record NC_045563.1, read on the forward strand.
AGCAGACGTGGCAGGGCCGGGGAGAGGGGGCTGTAAAAGGCACGGCTGTGGCAGGGGCACTGCGCGGGGGAGCGGGACCAGGGTCTGCATGGGGCTGCCTCCGCAGGGCTGCTCTCACCAGCACCCTCCACTGCCAGGGAGACAGGGAAAGTATGCTGAGAGAGGTTTCATGCTTAAGGAGCAGAGGTGTGAGATCTGAGTGCATTAATTGCTGCTCTGCCACCTTGGTGCCCTCATACTTTGGGACTTTCAGAACGGGCACAGTGAAAGTGCAAAGATGAGCGCAGGCACTTCCTTTGTTTTTATACCAAGTTACCCATTTCTAAGTCTCCCATTAGCTGTTATTTCCACTTCCTTTGTCTTTTGCAACTCCTCCTGAGCTTGGTAATTGCAGTGGCTTATGATGCAAACATCAGATCTTTTTAAGCCCTGCCGCTGCTGAATAGGTGAATAAATGTTTTGTTTGAGTGAGGGGTGCAGAGCCACAAAAACCCTTTAGCAGCTTCAAAATCCACAGGCAGAGGGAGCAAGCCAGAGTCCCTGAGGCACCCCAAACGTGCTCCTTTTTACCCTTAAAGGGTGGGACACGTTGGGACTTATGCTCCCCAGCACATGCGGCTCCATGTGGGAGTAGACACTTTATGGGCACATCAGGACGTGAAGAAAGAGCAAATGGAAACGACTGCTTTAGTAAAAAAGTAAGCAGTTCTTACTAAAAACAGGAGGCAACACATACACAGACCTCACAGCTCTCTGACAGACAGGTGTGAGTGAAAAGACAGCTTTGTAAAGCGGCTGATGGTGAAGAGACCCAAGGCCTCAGAGCCCACAAACGCAGCCCCACGTGTCCGCACGGGACAGGTGCGCTGGTGCACGAGCACACAGACACGTGCGTGTGCACACAACATGGTGCACGCACACCCACTCGCCCCAGGCTATCCTCACCCACCCTGCTGCCAGCTCCGGCAGCCCCAGGACCCCCCACCCCACACCCTGCAGGGCCCCGAGCCCCCTGGATCCCCCAGCTGAGAGCCCAGGCGGAAGGCGCTGTGTGTCCCGCTGAGCACGCCCGCGCTCATCTCACCCCTGCGCCCGTCCCTGGCACACAAAACCCGCGTCCCAAAAGCCTGGCCTCCCCTGTGTGGCTCGGCCAAGCCCGGCACGGCTCGGCTCAGCCCAGGCACTTCCTGCAAAGTTTGCTCAGCCGGGGCGGGCCGAGCCGGAGGAGGTGCCGGATGCAGCAGGGCGAGGGGCAGGCGGCTCTGGGACACGAGCAGGAGGCTGGAGGCAGCCCAGAGCTGCAGTCGGGGCCCACGTGGCTCTGCTTTGTGATACAGCTGTGCCAAAATGCGAGCCCGCAGGGAAACCGCAGCTGGGGTTTGCGGTGCCTGTCGTGCTCTTCGTGTCGTTGTCCGTAAGGACAGCTGGCATCTCAGCGCTCTGGGGCAGCTCCCAGCACTCGCTGCTGTACAGCTGGGAGCCTGGCAGCGCCAGAACTACCAGAAGGAAGTGATAGTTATCATCTTTAATATCTTTATATCCTCTTTAATAGCTTTATATCCTCTTTAATATCTTTACTGATGACTTGGATGAGGGGATTGAGTGCGCTCTCAGTTGGCTTGCAGAAGACACCAAGCTGGGGGGCAGTGTTGATCTGTCGGAGGGCAGGAAGGCCCTGCAGAGGGACCTGGACAGGATAGGTCAATGGGCAGAGGCCACTGGGATGAGGTTCAACATGGCCAAGTGCTGGGTCCTGCACTTTGGCCACAACCACCCCATGCAGTGTTACAGGCTTGGGGCAGAGTGGCTGGGAAGCTGCGCAGAGGAAAGGATCTGGGGGTGCTGATGGATGCTCGCCTGAACGTGAGCCAGCAGTGAGCCCAGCAGTGAGCCCAGGTGGCCAAGAGGTCAGCGGCATCCTGGCTGTGTCAGGAATGGTGCAGCCAGCAGGAGCAGGAGGTGATCGTCCCCCTGCGCTCTGCTCTGGTGAGGCCGCACCTCGAGCACTGTGCTCAGCTTTGGTGAGGGGTCTGCAGCACAAGGCCTGTGGGGAGCGGCTGAGGGCACTGGGGGAGTTTGGTCTGGGGAAGAGGAGGCTCAGGGGAGACCTCACTGCTCTCTGACAGGACGCTGTGGGGAGTGACAGGACCAGAGGGAATGGCCTCAAGCTGTGCCAGGGGAGGTTCGGGCTGGCAATGAGGAGTCATTTCTGCTCAGAAGAGCAGCCAGGCACTGGGACGGGTTGCCCAGGGGGGTGGTGGTGTCACTGCCCCTGGGGGTGTTTGAGGAGAGGCTGGACGCGGTGCTTGGGGACACGGCCTGGGGGTGGCAGTGCAGGCAGGGCCGGCAGGGCGGGAGGGGGGCTGTGTCTGTGTGTGTGTGCGCCTGCGCACGAGCGGCCGGGCGGCACGGGCAGGGTGAGCGCTGCCCCCCCGCACAGCCCACAGGCGCCTGAGACCGAGCACCGAGCGCTCTGCGCATGCGCCCTCACCCCCCCCTCGCCTCACCTCCCGAGCCCCTGGATTGGCTCTCCCCCGCTTCCCTCCGGCCCAGGCCCAATGGCAGCGCGCCTTGTTGAGGGGTGACGGGAAGAAGGCGTCGCCGTGGGGCCGCCCTTTCCCTTTCTCCGCCCGGCTGCAGCGGCGAGCGCACGTCCCGGGCCCCGCTCCCGCAAAGTGAGCGCGGGGCGGCTCTGCCCCCCCTCCCGGGCCGCGCGGCGATGGACGCGCCCGGCGGGGCCCGGCCGGCGGCCGCGGGGGGCTAGGGCGGGGCCTGGGCGAGCCCACTCGGGGCGCGGGGGGGGGGGGGGGTGGCGGCGGCCATGTGCGCCTGGGCCTGCGGGACGGGAGCGGGGAGGGAGGTGGAAGCGCGGCCTCGGCTGCGCTGCGTTTAAACGGAGGGTGGAGAGATGGGTGCCGGGGGGAGATGGGGGTTGCGGGGCCTTCACCCGAGCTCGTGCGCTGAGGCTGTGCGTCTTGCAGGATGCGTTACGTCGCGGCCTACCTGCTCGCCGTCCTCGGCGGCAACGAGGCGCCCACGTCCAAGGACCTGAAGAAGATCCTGGACAGCGTCGGCATCGAGACGGACGATGAGCGCCTCAACAAGGTGCCTGCCTCCTCCTCGCGGCCGTGCCCGCGCCCAGCAGCCCCCCAGCCTGCTGCGTTACCGTGCTCTGTATTATTCTCCTTGTTTCAGTCAGAGCTGGGCTTTGGGGGCCCTTCCAGCCCCGTGACTCCGTGATCAAACCTCGGGGCTGCTCCCTGGTCTCTAGTACCCTTGTGTTTCCCTTGCTCTCAGTCTGCTCTGCCTTTCTTTCAGGCTCTCACAGATAATTACATCTGTGATTTCCTAAACACTGCTTAGCCAATCAGAGCTGCTTTGTGCAACGTTATTGTAGAACCCTGGCTTTCTAGTTTAGCTTCTGTCGTCTGGAAGTATCTCTGTCAGTCATTGATGCCCTCTGACTGTTGAATCTAGTAATGTTCAGTGGGGTCACAGCTACACATAAGTATCTACTAAAGTTTGTTCTATTCTAATCTAAGGTCTAGCTTGCATTTAAGTGTTTAATTTTGGCTCGCGGTCAGTTTCTGATTGAAAGTGAACACTCCTGAAGGCCTGATACACAGTATTAAATTCTTACTTAGCATGCTGCAAGGAAGCATTTATATCCTCACTAGGAAACATAGGAAAACTTTAACATGGGCAATAAAGATTTTCAATAATATGTAGGGAAACTTTGGAAATAACTGCTGGAATGATTATGTTGGAAAGTAGCCTTTTTAAGAGGGTGTCCTGCTGGGAATGTGTGTTGTGATGTAGCAGGCTTTCAGTCTGTGGGGAATGAAGAAGAAATAACCCTGGGAGTGGCTGGGGGAAGTCTTACCTCCTGCCCCGTACATCAGCGCATTTCTGGAGAGATGGAGGAAGAACAGTCACTTTCCCAGCTGGAAACTTTTTTTTTTTTTCCATTGGCCCAACCCAGTATGAGTTGAATCTGCTGAGAGCATCCTTGTATGATTTAGGACGTTGGCTTGAAGTTGTGGTGCTCCTGTGAAACACGAGGGCCTTTGGCCTTGGCCTGCTTACGTCTCTTTAATCCTTCCGTAAGCTCGTCGGTTTCTCTGATATCCAGAAAGTGTCTCTGCAATTTGTGCTGATCATGATTAATTTATTCTGTTTGTGCTGGCTGTATCTCTTGCGAGTGCAAATCTAGTGGAGTCTTAAAAGCACCTTGTAGGTGAAGCAAGTGTACAGGCATGACATTTTGCAGGCAGTGTAATCAGGAGGTGAACATTGAAAACCTCCCAAAAGGCCTTTGAGCACTCAGCAGCGTTCAGCACTGACCCCAATGCAGGAACTCACTAGGAGGCTCTGTGGCATACTCCTTTTTTTATTACAACTGGTTGCATGCTTTAGCAACTTGTATTTTCGTGTGTTGCTTTCCTCATCCCTGCTTATACAACAGTGGTAGTAAATCTGGAGTTAGGACTCTGTGTCCTAAGGATACAATAACCAGCGTGGCTCTAACGTTTGGTAATGCTGGGAACAGGACCCTGCGGTTGCTGGTTTGGTGCCCAGTGCCTCAGAGGCTCCCCGTGGACATTAAGCAAGAGATGCTAACAGTCCCTCAGCGACTAACAGGCTGTTAGTGGGGTTTCCCAGCTGGCTCCACCATGTCTGTGTATCCTGCCTTTTGTAAGGCCCATAGATTTGTTGTGAATTTATCGTAACAGATTTCACGAAAAAGCTTTCACAGAAAGGTAGGAAAGATGTAGATGGAGTTCTTGTTCCAGTGTTCTCTTCCTTCCCCTGAGAAATAAGGAATGTGGGAGCTGTGCGAGCAGCAGGATGGAGGCGTTGCGTGTTATGATTAATCACTGCTTGTTTGAGTGTAGCTCGTACTCAGCTGTTTTGAAGCTATTAACATTTTAAATCTAATTTACAGGTTATTAGTGAGCTGAATGGAAAAAACATCGAGGATGTCATTGCTCAGGGTAAGTACAGTCCCTGAGTGTCACAGATAATTGCCTCTGCTACTTCAGGAACTTGAGAGCACAGAACTGCCGCCAACTCCCCGATTATTCATGTTTCCTCGTGCAGTTGAGGGCTTCCATGCCGGATCCCTGTTGAAATGGCTGGAATCCAGCAGGTCCATTCTAATGCCTCGCAGGTTGGTGCCAGTACCTGCTGGGTTTCGCTTGTGGACCACATCAAACTGGAAGACTGAAATGTGTCTGAGCTTACTGGTAGTCTGCTCGTGACATAGTTTTCTGGACATGCTGAATGAAGGAGGAGTTAGCTCTCCTTCCATACTCTTACAATAATTTTTTTTGCAGTTACCCACTTGTTACACACTAATTACGTAAAATAGGAAGAAGGGACTGTTAAATGTAATTAAGTGCCAATTGACTTCAAAGGCACAGTTACACCCTCAGTGATTAACACAAGCATCTCCAGCGCGTCTCTGCCGGAGCTCCCTGTGTCTAGCACTTCCTTTTCGTGAGGGCAGGACTCTGGGTGCTGATCTGTGCTCCTACCTGCTGGCTCTCACTGAAGCTGGGGCTTACAACATCGTCTGACTGTGTCAGAGGGCTAAAATAACGCAGAGCTGAGGTAGCGCAAAGGTCTTGATAAAATTGCCTTCTATTTTTGCAAATGCTTAGGCACAAGGGAACTCTTAGGCATATGTTGGCTTAAAGGTTGCCAGCACTTTGCCTGGCGTTGCTGTTTTGAGTGGTAACAGGACATTTCTGTCCGTGTGGTCTGAAGACCTAAGAGAGCCATTATGCGTGTGCTTACAACACATTTAAGCTCCCTCTCTATGTAAGGGTTTTTCTTAAAATAAATTGCTTCCTAGAACATATTGACATGTATATGAAACATGTTTGTTTACTTGGCAAGCTTATTAGAGCTTGAAGTAACAAGGAATTATTTAGAAATGGATTCCCAGAAATTGGAATACAGGCAAATGTACTGTGTACGTGACCCCTGAGTGCCAAGGGAGCCCTGGTATGTGACAAGCAGATGCCGGAGAGCTCGCTAGTGTGCTGAAGACGAGCGTAAATCAGCAGCGAGTTTGCCACTCTCAGAGGAGATGCAATAGGTTTCATAGGGTGTTGGAAAACTTGGTTAAAATGCTGTACTCTTTGCCATAAATTTCTTCTCCCCTGTATGGCCCCAGCCATGCCCTCAATTTTCTATATCCTTAAAAATAAAAATAAGTACTTCTGTGTTTGAGGGGGGGACTGCATACAGCAGAAGGCTTATTAATGTGCTGTTCATGTTGTTGGGGTAAGCTGTCATTAGGAATGATTTTCGTGAGGTTTCTTTGTTAGTTTTTACTTTCTTACAGGCGCAGCTTCATGCTCCTCTCACTAACAGTGACAGTTTGGTCTGTGATCTGCAACCTGATTTTTTTTTTTTTGCACTCATTTCTTTTCCTCTTCTTGCCTGCCTGTGCTTATGATGAGCATTGAAATCACTTCTCTTCTCGTTCAGGGAATGGCAAGCTTGCCAGCATGCCAGCTGGGGGAGCTGTGGCAGTCTCTGCTGGAGGGGTCTCCGCTGCTCCTGCTGCAGGTGCTGCCCCTGCTGCCGGTGAGTATGGATGGAGAGGGGTGGTTACAGGGCAGTTCCCTTTTCCCTGTTAAAATCCTGATGCTGAAGACCAAATCTCAAGGTCTTTCCACTTTGGCAATTCGCTGTGTGATTGAAATGTGAACTAAAAGGTTATTTTTGCCATGGGCACTGAGAAACATCGGCTCTTCTTTATTCACCGTAAATTTGTTCTGGCTTAGAACTGAAAATCAGACTTCACTGTGTAAAGGGCATCCCCTTGGTATTGGTGTTTGTGTTCCCCTATTGGAAGGGGATGGCAGTTCTGAAGGTGAACTGTGGAGGCTGAAGTACCATTAACGTGGAAGCTGGGAATACCAAAATGTTGCTTAAAAGTCTCTGCAAAAAATATATATACTGACCGTTATCTTGTCTCTCCTTCAGCTGAGGAGAAGAAAGAAGAGAAGAAAGAGGAATCTGAAGAATCTGATGATGACATGGGATTCGGCCTATTTGATTAATTATTTGTTATAGAGAAATTATTAAAACTGTTTGTTTTAAATGGTTTTTTTTTGGTTTATTATTATAACCATGCAAATGCTACTGGATTCAGACAGCTGTTCTTTAAATAGCTCTGACAAAGCTTTGGTTTTTGGTTGGACCAGATGATCTTGAAGGTCTTTTCAAGCCTTAATGATTCCATGTTTCTATGAATTTTATGAGCAAGCCATGGGACTGTATTCTTAAAGTAGTCAGGAACTGGTAAGCTTGTCTGAATCGGGATGCTTGTTTTTGGTGCTCCCATCTGTTAAATAGTGTGTGACAGCTGAATTTACCAGACACCAATTGAAGTTCACCTCCATATCCAGCAATAAAAAAGTTTATTTGGGGGTGTCTATTTAATCAGTTCCACAATGTACAAAACCATTTGAAAGGAGAACAAGTCTAAATTAGAAATTAGTCCAGCAGTGTAACTTCAGAGTTAGTTATATTTCTTGTAAACATCTAAAACATCCCTGAGTTCATTGCTGCTTCAGGCTTCCATGATCCAGGCACAACAACACTAAAATGCTTCTCTATACTTGGATTTCATGTGACATCCAGAGGGTTAACATAGAACCTCTAACAAAACTCTGCTGTGTGTCTTGTTCTTCTCAACACCCTGAGATCAATGCCAAGATGATCTCCTCATATTCAGTGTCTGTTCTGGTGGCAGCTGAAATACCAGGACGCGAATCTCCTTGATGAGGATAAAAACCAAAATATTTGATGACGAAAGTAGTATTTTTGGAGAACTGAATGTGATCTCTGGTGCACGCAGAAGAATGTCAGCTGGGGAGGACAGTAAATGTTGCTTTTATAAACTGCCTCGTGCTAGGAAATGATTCCAGCAGGCAACTTCCAGTGATTTCTACAGCAGTCCTGGGCTGTCACCATGAGTAGGTATTGTACATGTGATGATCTCCCCATGCCAAGTCTCCACAGGTAAAGTCAAGAGAGAGACCCTGGAGCACTCTGTACTGTGAAGCTTTGCCAGCGTAATTAAGTTGTGGAAAAAAAAAAGGCACTAGCTGCTGCTGCTATGTTGGCTATGAGTCACTGGACAAAGCATGGCAAGTACTTCTGAGAGGGCAGATGGGTGAAATCCAAGTAGGAAAAACTATTTTATCTCCCTCTGGTGTACTGAGGGAGAACGCCCTTACTTTGCAGCAGCCAAGGGAGAGGGCAGTTGAAACTTTGATCCTCGGGCCTCAAAATGGCTGTCACTTAAGCAACTAACCCTTCCCGACCTGTGCATGCTGCCAGGAGGAATTGCAGGGGGCAATGCCAATGGTTTTCAACCTCTGAAGTCCTAGCGCAGTGATTCGTGTAGCAGTAATGAAAATTGCTTGTGTTTGCTCAAATTCCCTGTGAGATTGGCTGTGGTTCAATACTGGAAAGGGTGCAGGTATACCTGTGCTCCTTCCTCGCCGACTGCTCCATTTCAGCCCCCTGGGAAACAGCGGTTCCAGGCTGTGGTTTCACAGGGAGCCTCCCCCGACCTGCTTCCTTCCCCTTCTTGGCTGCTAGGACTGAGTGTCACGCTACGAGCCCTGTCATCCCGCTCAGCGAGGTTTTTCCACGCACGAACTAATTTGTTTCTGTAGCACAGCACTTCCTCGGGCTTGTGCTGTGCCCAGGGCTGTGCGATGAGCCAAGCCTGTCAGCAGCTGCTGGCTACTTCGGTTAGCTACTGCTGCAGAGGAACAGACCCCAGGAGGGCTCCGGCTACACCCAGCCTTCTTCCTTCCTCTTTATCTTTTATTTCTTCTCATTGCAACCTCTTAGACCTCGAGTGACAGACGCGATCCTGTGCTGTGTGTCCTACGATCACCCTTAAGCACCTTCCTGAAGGTGCATCGTCCTGATGAGAACTATCGCTCCCTCTGCTTCGAGGAGAGGGGTGGTTTGAGGGAGAAAGCACTGAACACACAGCATTTGTTACACTGCTACAGGGAGGCAATGTGTTTTACCCAATACCCTGCAGGTTTTCCTTATGAAGCCCAGATAATTTCTACTACCAGAATTTTCTACCAGAATTGTCTGCGCTGAGCTTTCACACATTTTTTCAGAATTTGGTGACACCTCTTGCATGGTGAACCTTTCTTCCAAGTGCAAAATCCAGGCGTTTTAAGCTTTCTTCCCCTGTAGCCAGTATGAGGTGGTTGTCACCTGATCGGTGTGTACAGAACCCCGTGTGCCTGGAAATCTGCTGCAGGCTTGTCTGGTGCGCTGGGTGGAGTTCACCACTGATGATCTCAATGAGCTTCTAGGCAAAAGGAATTGGGATCCCTACTTCTGCTCTTTGGATACTGTTCCAAGATTTCAAGTGTCGCTGTCTCCTTTTCAGGCTTATCGATGGTTTCCAGCAGCAGGGATGGCAGTGGGATAGATGTGCTGTCTTCCGGGATGCTCTTGGAGAAAATGAGTGCCTATAAAGACCTAGAGAGGTGGCCTAGTCTGTCCCCCTGCAGAATCAGTTTCATAACAGATTTTTCCTGACTTTTTTAATATAGAAACCTCAAAGGTGTCAAGGGGAAAGGGAAGGACAACCTCGGGCCTGGAGATTGCACCGCTAACTGATTATTACTAAATTGATTGTAGGGGAGAGTGATGTAGTCATAGGCTTGACGTTGAAACACGTGAGCTTTCCTCACTGGGACTGCTCCATCTCAAATCAGCTCTGCCTGAAAACCATTCCTTACTTCCTCACAAACCCCACTGGCCAGGGGGTGTGACATGACATCTCCACTACTTGGAAAGCAATGAGAACGTCCTGGGCACAACTGGGGAGTAATAAGCAACGGATCCCTGGGGGGCATTGTCAAATTAGCTGGTTTCACTCTTCCTACTGAGGCCCAATTTTGCAAGCTGTTACATGCATCCCAAACGCAGTAGCTTGCACTTACGTAGAGCAGCGATATCTGAAGCAGCTTTCCTAGAAGGAAGAATCCAGTCCCCAGAGAGCAGGACAGACTGCCCCACTGCACCAGGAGATGCTCCTGATCCGTGGATTGCTCTGATACATCTCACAGGTGAGAAAAAGACATCAAAGTCAGGCTTGCCACTGACCTTCACAGCCTCTGGGGTTGGGCTTCATGACCAGTGCCCCAGTCCTCTGACCACAGGCCACAGCATTAAACAAAGTAACATGCTGAAAACAGCAATACAACAGACTCTCAGCTTCCACTTAAAATTATTAATTCCCTTTTGCCAACCAACAACCAAGGTCTTGCCTGAAAACAAAACAACACAACAGCAGCAGAGACTTTGCCTGTATGTAATTATCTCATATGTAGTATGTTATCATCTCAACCTACTGACTGCTCACAATTCAAAACTAGAAAAAAATAAACCTAAAAAAAAAACAAAACTAGAAAACCAATACAACAAATAGGAATTGCATGAGAAGTTTTCTCAGTTCTATCACAACATGCAAGGGCAGGAATGAACTTGCAGTGTTCTGATAGGAGTTTAGTACATGTGAAAATCTGCTTGACCTAGTTTATTGCAGGATTATGAACATTTCTCTTGCTGTACTTTCTTACTGAGGAGAAAAAGATTAGTTTAGGGACATAATTTATTTTGGAGGAAAACGCAGTTGCTTTTTGCCAGCTTGCTAGCACCTGTACCCAGGAAGCACTCAACAAGACATTACTGTTCACAAGGCTTATTTCATCAACCTGTTCCAATAGTGCAGCAATAACCTCCTCAGATAGGCAACACTGAGAGGTAACCACTCAAGGCAGAGTGGTGTAAAAAACTAAGAATGAGGCTGCTACTGAAAACTAAAGTGAAACTAACCTCGTTATTGTCACAGCATTGTTTTTGGTTTCCAAACACAGCAGGAACGTTATGTTTCATGAAATGCTGACAAAAGAGGAAGCAATGTTAGCTCGAGAACAAAGCTGTTCTTGTGGTTGCCAGTGTTAAGGAGGTTTCTGCTAACAAGGTTCAGCTCAGCTTTAACACAGATTTCCTCTAATGTTACAGACCAGTGACTAGTTGTCCAGCTGCACAGTTCTGAAAAGTGCAAGACAATGTTTTCTTTGGATTTCGCTACATGGAAAACGTCTTTCAGCATCCCCAAAGGAACAAGGTGAAAGCACCATGATTGTCTTGATGCTGAGGGGTAAGAAGGGCCTTTAGGAGGGATAAGACTCAGGTGTCCCAAAACTCACCTCTCCAGGTGGAGGAGATGAAGGTTGACAAGGGTCATATAAAGATACCCAACGTAAGGGAGGAAGGAAATTGCAAGACTAAGTAGAGGTTTGAGAGGAAGTCAGAGAGGGAGGTTATTGTGTATAAACAGGAAACTTGAGACCTTTGAAAGGCTGCTTCCAGGGGAAGGAAGAGGAGTGGGGGGCCACCTTGATGAAGCTCACTAACACAATTAGTGAAAGTCCTGTGGGGAGGAAGGCTTAGTCTGAGAGCTCTTAAGGACAGGTGTAACCCTGAATGAAGTCCTTCTCTTGATAGAAAATGCCTTTACCCTATATTGGTGCTATTAAGAAGTTATTTATGCTCTTTGTACCTCCAAGCCTCCCTCCTGGTAATAGTTTCCTTACCTAGAGTTGAGCAGCGGCTTCCCTTGCCACGCTGAGCCTCCTGACGTCCCTGTAAACTCTCACACTTATCTAGTGAGTTGAGTGCCTGCAGCCTGCCCTAGCTGTGACGAGGGGATGGTTCCACCTTCTGAGACCTCTGCTGAGCTGACAGCGCTGCCGTGGGCTGATATAACACAGCCTTGTTCGGAAGCGCTAATAAAAGTTGTGGTTACCTTGGTGAAAGGTAAGTGACTGTGTTTTGGTGAGCTCGGGGCAGGCTCAGGGAGCTGTTAGGAGTGATGTGCTCTGCTGTTGAGATGTGGAAGCCTCCCTGTGGTTCCTGAGCACTCTGTGAAGAGAAAAGCTCAATGTTTACATTTATTAATCACATTTATTGCCTGTATGTTGCTCTGGGGAAGCAAAGCGCCGTGTTGGTGCGACATCCCACGGGCTGGGAGCACAGACCTCCGACACCCAGCACCGAGGCTGGGGCGCTAAACCCTGTCCCCTATGTTCATGGGTGGACCAGAGGAGGCCCAGGGGGCTGAGGGGGACACCCTTCTCGGTGCCCCCGGGCCCGGAGGGGTTCACGGGAGGAAGGGTTGTGAGGCGGAGCCGCCGCCCGCCCTCCCATTGCTGCCCGCGGAGGGGAGGCGGCAGCGCCGCCCCTCAGCCCGGCCCCTCAGCGAGGCGGGCCGCCGGCAAGGGGCGCCCCATAAAACCGCGGCGGCGGCCCCCGGTCGCCCAGTGGCAACCCGGAGGGTCTCGGCAGCCTTTGTCCTTCCCTCATCTCCAGCCTCTCGCCCCCCGGCCCGCCCGCTCGGCGGCGGTGGGGCTGTGAGCGGGTCCCCCCCTCCTTGTCCCATCCCACCCCGTGTCGGAGGCCATGTTCCCCACGGACTCCACCTGGAATATCTCCTTCGCCGGCTGCGGCTTCCTGGGGGTGTACCACGTCGGGGTGGCCAGCTGCCTGCAGGAGCATGCCCCCTTCCTCGTCGCCAACGCCAGGAAGGTCTACGGTGCCTCCGCCGGGGCGCTCACCGCCACCGCCCTCGTCAGCGGCGCCTGCCTGGGTAAGGGGGTCCGGGGGAGGCTTTGGGGGGGATTTGGGGTCGCTGGGGGTGGCCTTGGGGCCCTGCTGGGGCGCCCATGGGTGCAGGGCTGCCTGTGGTGTACCAGCCGGCTGGGACCCTTCAGCCTTCCCTCCCTTCTCCGTCGTCTTTATTATCTTTTTTTTTTTTTTTTTTTAGTGTTGTTTCTGTCTTAGGGCAGCAGCAGGGATGGAGGCAGCGCCCTGCCTTCCTCACAGCACGCGTGGTGCTTTGTTTCCAAGGGGTTTTGCCTCGCCACTCGCGCCCTCAGCTCCCTGCATGCAGGAGGTGGAGGCCAAAGGGCTAAAAAAGCCTCTCGGAAATGGGTGGCGGGGGTAAAAACCCCCTCCGAAATGGCCCCCCGTGAGGAAGGCGGTGGGTGCTGCCTATGGGGCAGGTGGCTGCCGAGGGCGCCTTGGAGAAGGCTCCCCTCGGTGGGAAAGCAGCCGAGCAGTCCCATGTTCACCCCCCTGGTATAGGGGGAGATCTGTTTTTGGGGTCGGCTGTGTGCAGGCTGGCCTGGTGAGGTGTGGGGTGGAGAGACATTGACCTCTTGCTGCATGGGTGCAGGTTTTTGGGTGCTGTGAGCAGGCAGCGAAGCAGCCGGAGCCACCGTGCAGCGTGTGTGTGCGGGTCGGGGCCGAGCGTCTCCAGGCACTGCATCCCTGAGGCAGCCGCGCTTTATTCTTAGCGCTGTTATTTTCGGAAGAGGGCTATTCCTGGGGCTGCCAGGCACTGGGGAATCTTCTCAGCCTCTGTATGCGCCAGATCTTCAGTTTGCCTCAATGTTATCTACGTTCTTCACTTATAGAATAATTTTATTTAAAGTGGGCACCCAATGTAGGTTCTTCATGCTTAGGATATGGTTTGGGAACAGCCAGCTGAAGGTGTGTGTGGTGCCTTGTGTTGTTTTGCTCGCCTGGCAGCCTAAAAAAGCTGCTGGCTGTCAAGTTCAGCTGGTTTACGTAGGGGGGGTGGGGAGGCCAACAAGCACAGCACAGCTTGTTGCCCTTGGAAGTTTTTATTCTGAGAACAGCAAATACATGCAATGACCTTAAACATGAAATGAGGGATATGATGTGAGGGAATCAGGTGCATCTCTTCAGTCTCAAATAATTTGTCGGTGGGAAGGCTGTTTCTGAAGTGAATATAGGAGCCTGTCCTGGAGCAAAGTGAAACCAGAGCTGTTTACTGCTTGAACTCCTCTCGCCTTGATCTTTCAGGGCACTCCCTGTTCCTTGGGGACAGGTAGGGTTTTGTGATGCAGCGTTCGTGCAGCAAAAGTTATCTGTGTGGTTAGGCTTGAACTTTCCCCCTCCTGAGCATTTCGTTTGCAGGAGCGACCGATGGAGCGGGGCCGCTGCTTGTGGAGCGGCGTGGGGAGCTCTCACCAGCTCAGCCTGGCATTTCTGGGCTGTAGTCACGCCGCTTTCCTCGGGGACAAGGGAATAGGCCCCCTCTAACCCCTTCTCCTGCAGGGGTCTGTTTGCTGCCAGGCACTTGGCTGCTTCGCTTGCTGTTGCTTGTGCTGAAGAGGTGACTGCATGGCCAGCCTCCGCACTGGGAGCGCCCCGGCTTGCTGTCAGGTGTGGCAGCGCCGTGGGACAGGCTGGCAGCAGCACCCCAGCCCTTCCCCTGGCCCAGACACCACTGCCGCGTTGAGCAAGGCTCTTATCTTGTCTGCCTTCTTTCTGCTATTTATACGTCCGGAGCATCCACATGTCTTGGGTAGGTAAAACAGCAGAAAAGCCAGCAGAGCTGACTTGTGAAAGTAAAAGCAGAGGGGGTGCCCAGCTGGGCATGGTATCGCTGCACTTTGTCCCTGTTATAAAGCTCCCTGACAGCTCAGGCCGAGGTCCAGGGGTTGGGATGAGCTCATGGGGAAGAGGTACAGCTGCAGCCTGTGCCGGCCGAGCAGTTCATCCTGGTGCAGGCTGCTGGGGCACCCTGAGGATGTTAGTGCAGCTGGTTTCACTTCATAGCAGCCTGTGAGCATTAAGGCTCATGGCATCCGTTCCCTGTGCTCCCTGCTGCCCTGCCCATCAACTGGGAAGACTGAAGGGCATCTCTGGGTGGGTGGCAAGCACGGGACTCCTGCAGCAGCCTTGCTTGTTTGGCTGAGTGTAGGTAAGGTTAGTGCCTGCCTGCATCTGCTCTTGGTTGTGACCTCTGCGACTCTGCTGTGCAGAGAAGCAGTTCCTGGGCAGGAGCGGAAAAAAATTTTCCTTTGGGTTTTCTTTGGGTTTGAGCCTTTGAGGCCCTGACCAGAGAGAACAGAGCTTCTCCTGGGCTTGGGAGCCTAGGATCCCACTTAAGGTGCGTCCTGCAGCTTTTTTCTTCTTGTTAAGCACTTCACTGCAGGCTGTAGGGATCTCGGATGTGTTCTCCGGGGCTGCAGCTGGGGTGTTGACCAGTGTTTGAAGTGCTCTCTCCAGTTTTGAGGTTCTCTGGCCTGTTGGCATGAAAAAACGCTGCTACTTCTCCATTAGTCACGTGTGGATATCGAGGTGCACTTGCATGTTTACGAGGTGCTTGATCATGCGTGCTACGCTGTTGGAGCATGAATCACCTCTTGTCCAGAGGCTTTTCTGCAAAATGGGCTTCTGTGTCAGCTCCAGTGCTGGAGTCTGGCCTGATAGGAAACACCTTCATGTGCCAAGCAGGAGAGAGCTTGGTGCTGGCTTTGCTCTGCCTTATGTGTGCCTCAGCTCCTGTAGCCCTTCCTGAGCTAGGAAATCAACCTAGGGAAGCTTTTCCTAGGTTGATTACAACCATTTATTATTTTTCCCCTTAGTATCTAGCCAGGCGTCTGTCCCAGCCTTGCCCTGTGATGCAGTAATTGTTACCTGAGTCAGGTTTGCTCGCTGCCTGTCACTGTGTGATCCCCAGGAGCAGTGTGGGCTCCCTTGCACTGGGCAGCGGAGGGGGGAGGAAGGGGTAACCTTTTCCTTTTCCCTTAGAAGTGGAAACCTCTCTCAATGAGCGGCAGAGATGTTGTTAGTGGTGGGCTGCTGAAGTGCAAGTGCGTGCAGGGGCTTAAAGCCTGATGGCAGAGGTTATTTTCTCTGCGTGTGTGGAGCCCGGTGCCAAATCCCAGATTAATAATAAATAAATCAGCTTGGTTTCTATGGAGTCCGCGGGGCACTGCCCGGCTCTGCTGGCCAAGGCTTGAGTCGTGCCGCCCGCTGCAGGGAAGCGCATGTGGTGCTGCCGTGGGAAGGGGTCTGTGGGGCTCGATCCGTGGGGCTCCCCTCTGCTGTGGGAGAAGGGCTGCGTGTGCTGAGCTGCGGCTGAAACGCTGCCCAGAGTGCCTGCAGATAAACTGTTCTTAACTCTGCTAAGCTCGACGTGCTCTGTGCTTGAGGATGGCCGTGCACAAGAGGTAGAGAGATGGCCTTTGGCTTGGCGCTCCTTTCTGGAGCTGGGCATGGCCAAACCTCCTTACAGGGGCTTTGCAGCTGATAATCCTGGCCGGACAGCGGGCTTTGTGCTGCCCTCTGCTGCTTGCCCAGCCTTACAGACCGTGATGCTTCGTGGTGCCACTACGGGCCGGGTCTGCGCTGGTGCCTCCTGCCTGCAAAACCCCCACCAAGCTTCATCAAGTGGCCTGAGCAGCTCGTGGTTGGAGTATTTCTCCCGAGAACAAACCTTCCCCTTGATATGATGCGGTCTCAGGATGGATGCTGGGTTTGGAAGCCCAGGATTTAAAGGGCTGAGCGCTGCTTTCACGTGGGACCTGGCAGTGGCTCTGCTGCCACCCCCGTGGGTCATCTCCTCCATCCTGAGATGGGGAGGTGGCAGCTGGGGGTGTAAATGAGTCAAGGAGCGCTTTACATATGCAAATCACAGGAGCTGCTCTTGCTGGCTTATTTGAATGCTGCTGATTCAGGGCTGGGCCGGGTGGGAAAGCTCGTCCTGTGCGGGGTGTGGGCTCGGGTTGTGTCAGGCACGGAGAAAGTCAGAGCCCTGTCGCAGAGCAGGCTGCAGCACAGATGTCTCCGTGTATCCAGCCAGCGGTGCTACGTTGTGGGCCTGCTGAAAACTCTAAGGGACCAAACCAGCCGTTTAGCTCCTCGCCATACTTAGAAATAAAGAAAAGCTTGTGTGTGAGTGTCAGGGGATGTTGCTGCTCCTCTGGCTGCCTCCCTGCTCCTGCGCCCTCCGCCTTGCTGTGAAGCAGCTCCTGTCCTGCTCGCGTGGCTGCTTCCTCCAAACACAGTGCCCCTGCCTGCCTCCTGAGCACTGCCTTGGAGCACCTCTCATCCCCCTGGCTCGGAGGGAGCCTGCTCTGCTCCTGCTGGGGATGGTGGGGGGTGCTCAGCAGGGTGAGGTGACGCCGAATGCGATGGAAGGGCAAAGCGGGCACGGCGAGCAGGGAGGTGCCTGGCGTGGAATGGAGCATTCGCTGGCAGCACAGACGTCAGGAGCAGGGCACGATGCAGGCTCGGGGCCAGGGGTGGACTTCAGAGCTATTCCTTTCATTCCCTGCCAGGGCAGGATGGTGCTCCAGTAGCAGCAGGGCTGTACAGTGAGTACGAGCGAAGAAGGAGTGCGCGATGTGTGTGGGTGCCCCTTGTGCACAGAGTCCTGTTGGGGATGACCCCGGGGGGCTTTGTTCATCCAGGTGACAACAACTAGCACACGGCAAGAGCTGCATGTGGTTCCTGGCCTGCCTGCGTGCCGGGCAGAGCAGAAAGGCAGCTTCACAGTCATGCAGCTGGCTTTTGGTCCTGCCTGCAGAACCACTGGCTTGCAGGACACCTGCTGCCTGGGGAGGCGTTGCTGTGCCAGCGCTTCCCTAATGCCAGTGCAAAGGTTCAACTGAGGCATAACCAAGGCTGGCAGCTCTTGTGCCTGCTCTCCCAAAGCCTTTTGGCTTGTGCCCTAAGCAAAGTAACCTCAGACATCCCAGGGACTAGCACGTTAGGAAGAGGGAGGCCTGGGGCTCTGGAGCAGCTGCAGGCGATGGGCCTGGTGAGATGCCCTCCTGCTGCAGGCTGCATCTGGGCTCTGCAGTGCTGAGTGCCCAGGATCTGGGCCAGCAGCTGGTGGGGGCTGAGCTCGGGCTGCAGGAGCTGGTCCTACTTCAACAGCTGTCTCTTGGTGCCTCCACTTGCCCCACCTGCCAGGTGAGGAGAGGGGCTATTTGCCAGCCTGGAAGGGGCCTGAGGAGTCACTCTGATTTTTTTGCTGAAAGATCTTTTTCTCTGCAAGAAAGAAACCACTTCCTCCCCAGCTGTTACCTGGAGCTGAGGCAGCTCCTTGTTACCTGATGACAAAACAGGAGGAGAGAAGGAATAACTGATAACTTATAGATCACATAAATGCTCCTCACAACCACAGAAATGAGGGGAGTCCCGAGGAGCAGCCTGTCCTGGTACGTGTTTCTCAGCGTTACCTGCTGACAGGATGATGTGCATGGATGGGAAAAGGCCCAGTGCCACTGGGGATTCCCGTGCTGGCTGCCTTCTCCCAGCCCCGGGCATTTAAAAAGGACTTTTGTGTGTGTTAAATAGTGGCATTTATACAAATTCAGCCACATAAGGCATAGTGGCAGCGGATCTTTCCCAGGCTGAGGTCAGTGCCCCCGAGGGCTGGAGGTGTCCCTGGCTCACCTGCAGGCTGCTATCTGCTGGTCCTCCTGGGGAGCGAATGGGCGCTGAGGAAACGTCCAACAAAGCTCCCTTGGTTAATTATTTTCTAGCTGTCAGCCTGCAGACTTTTCTTTTGATGTCCCTGGTTTACAGCTCAGTGTTTTCAGGCTGGTGAGGGGCTGGGCTGTGATTAGGGCTGTGCCCTCTCCAGGCAGAGGCCGGGCAGGAGAAGCGTGCACCTTGCCTGCTGTCAGCGAGGAGGCAGTGCAGGGGCTGAGCTCGGGAGGAAGGTGAGGCAGCTCTCCCGAAACCTGTGCCCTCACTGGTTGTCTCCCTTGCAGGGCTGTCCCTGTGCCCAACCTGCTGCTGTCTGTGCTGTCCTCTGCCCCCTGCCTGGTCTGGCTGCCTTTCCTTCAGCCCTGCTCCTGTTTCCCCCCCGGGGAGCAGGAATGTCCCTGGCACAGGGGGTGATCTTTGTGCCCATGTGGAGCTCTTCCAGGGGAGCCGCGGCCCCAGGAGCTGGAATGTCCAGCATGCCCCCTCCCTCCTCGCCCTGCGCTGCTCCTATTTTTGTGCCTGCCTTAAGCTCTTTTTTCCCACTTGAAATACCTCGTGGGTCAGCCGTCCCCTGCCTGGCTGCGGGATGGTTACCGGCGTGGGCAACAGGCGAGCGCCGAGGTGCCCTTGGTGCAGAAGACAGAGGTCAGGAGGGGCCCGGGGCTGCTTGCCTTCCCCCAGCAGGTGTGCTGAGCATGACCCATGGGAGCAAGAGCTAATTCTTTAAGGAAACCAGGCTCAGCAGGGCAGTAAGCTCATGTAAAGCTGGCTTGGCAAAGCTTAAAGATGAACTGGGATCCCGCGGCTGCCTACAGGGCTCTTCCCCTGGGCAGCCATCCTTTGCCTCTCGTGGCTGCTGCAGAGGGATCCCAGGCCCGAGGTGGTCCAGCTGGGCTCCCTTGTGCCTTGTGAAATATTTCTCGTTGATACAGGTTGTTTTTTTTAGAGGGATAATGGTTTAGTGAAGTCTGTACGGGGAGAAGCGTTGGATAAATGGGGTGGTGGGAGAAGAGCTGGTGCCAGCTGTGGGAGGTTGGCAGTGCTCCTTGGGATGTACCCCAAGAGAGGAAAATAAATATTGTGGTTTTCCACGTGACCCTGTGCCCTGAATCATCAGAGCCATCAAAAACAAACTGCTCTGTGGACTGGAGCTGGCACAGGATTACCCCAGCAGGGGCAGGCAGTTGGTGGCTGACTCCTGCAGCCTTTTTCTCTACCACCTCTCGTTCAGCTGCTCCCTCTGGCAGACTCCTTTGATCCCCTCACTACCAGAAAAGCTATTCCAGGAAAACCAGCTCCAGTTCTGTTCACTCTCTCACCTCCCTGTTCTCCTCCCGGACTGATTTCCAGGAGGGCTTGCCATCTGTCCTGGATCTCGCTGTGTAAACCTGACTCCTTTGGCTGAGCCCTCGGCTGGCCTTATTTCCAGGAAAGCCGGCGGTGCTGCAGACCGCCCCGTCCTTCCTCATCCCGCGGGGCTCCTCTGCGCTCGGTTTCGGTGCAAGCGAGCCAACAAGTCCAACGAGATCAGAGCTGCCCTCAAACTGGAATACCTGGGAAGCAGCTTTTGCACAATCTGTTTATAAGCACACGTTTAAAAAAAAAAATAATAATAATAATTCAAAAAATGCGATTGCTAATGATCAGTAATTGTTGTTTTGTCCCCAGTTCTCCCATGTCCTGCTTGGCTGGGTAATGATGACAGAGAAGCAGCTGCAGCTGAAGTCCCTCCTCAGATGTTGAGGCAGTGTTTCCTGGCATATTTGGGACTTTGTTTTGTTTTCCCTAAACTCCCAGCTCAGATTTTTTGCTCAGACGTTAGTCATAAGCTCCATGTAATTGCAGTTGTCCCCAGTATCGCTGTCACATCTCTGCAGGCCGAGGTGCCAAGTCCAAAGGCAAGTTTCTCTAAGCACCATCCCTGAGCCACCCTCCCCAGCGTGGCCCTGTGAGTGGGGCATCCCCATGGCTCAGCACCCACCCTATTTATTATCGGGGTTTCAGCAAGACCAGCAGCGTGCAGTGGGGTTTCCAGGGCTCGTGTGGCCAAGGTGCTGGAGTGGGATCCAGCCATTTTGGGGCTCTGCTGCGGGTTCTTTGTGTGTATTCCTTCCTCTTGCTAGGCACAAAGGTGTCTTAGGCATGGCGTGCTAATAAGTTGTCATTTTTGGCTGTCGTCCTTCACGTTGGGAAGGATGTTGAACTGCAGCTACTATCTGGAACAGGCTGGGCTCAGTGGCTTACTGCTAATTGAGTAAGTAAGATCAGAGTTAGGCTGCTAAACATTGCTTTAGGAAAGAGCAGAAGACTGGGATTATAGGGCTAAAAATTGCTTCGGAGAGGGGAACTTGGATTTTCTGCTCAGTTGCTACCTCACAGTACCCAAATCCTGACCCCAGAGCCTCTGGTCGTGGTCAAGGGTCTCGTTTGGTGCTCGCTTGAGCTGCTGGTGTCGCTGGCTTTCCTGTGCACACAATCACATTAACAGGCTGCCCTAGTGGAAAACATGCTGCAGGCACACGTGTTGCAAAAGAATGGGATGTGTCAACACCCCCGGTGCGCCAAGGGTGGTGTTTCTCTTATCTCTGTCAACCTGAGCCCAACTCGTTGCCTCCGTTCTGCAGTCACAGGGCTGAGAGGGACAGGGAGCAAACCAGAGGGATTTCAGGTTGGCAGGAACTGACAGCAGCTTTCATCTGTGCCCAAGAATCAACCTGCAGCTTGGGAATAAGATTTAATTTGTGGAAGCGTTGCTGTTTCCCCTCATTTCTTGAATTCCTGCCCGGATACTTTCCTCACCTGTACATTCCCCATGCCTGGGACTGCAGTGACTGGTGCTCGGAGGAGGCTGGGTCTCAGCACGGCTCGGGCTGCATGTGGGAGCAGCAGGCAGGGCAGGGTGTGCAAAGGGCAGCGTGCTGGGCACGCAGGGGTTGGCTGGGGGTGATGTTTTTGTTTTGTTTTCTCCCTTCCCTCCTTTCCCACCGCAAAGCCCTGAGCTCTTGCCAGGCTGGGCTCCGAGTGACTGTGAGCTAACGGGCTTAGCGGCCGTGCAGATGTCCCTGTTGTGCTGAGGGGACGTCTTTTCCCCTCCAAACCCAGCTGGGTCACTGTGTGAAAGTGTCAAGCAGGCTTGCTTCTGGGAACCCTTCCATCGGGGCCTGGTTTAGTGCTCTGGAGTCAGACACGGGCAGGATGGACACCAAAGCCTCACTCATCTTGAGCTATATCCACAAGCAGCGAGAAACCTCTGAATAAAGCTCTGCATGAGGTTTTTCTACGCCTTTTTTTTTTTTTTTTTTTTTTTTGTGAAGAAGGCTGGTTTTGCTGGCGTTTCATGGGGCGTTTTTCTTTCTATCATTGCAGGTGAGGCTGGCGCCAGCATCATTCGAGTGTCAAAAGAAGCACGGAAGAGGTTCCTGGGGCCGCTCCACCCATCCTTCAACTTGGTGAAGATCATTCGGATCTGCCTGTCCAAGACCGTGCCGGAGAATGGGCACGAGGTCGCAGCAGGACGTCTGGGGATTTCCCTCACGCGGGTGTCTGATGGAGAAAACGTCATCCTGTCGGACTTCCATTCCAAGGAGGAGCTCATCCAGGTGACTGGAGACTTCTTGCAGAGGGCTGGGCAACAACTGCGAGCTGGTTTGTTTTGCCTTGGACTCCCAATGTCCTTTATTAATGAACTCTGTCCTAACTGAAACCAGGACAGTAATGTAGCTTAATTCTCAGCACGTGCCAGTACAACTCTCGTTCTAACTCAGTAGGCTTTGACACGATCCTTACATGCTGACTCTCTTTTTTTCCCCAGGCCTGTGTTTGCAGCACCTTCATCCCGGTGTACTGTGGGCTGATACCTCCAACCTTGCGTGGAGTGGTAAGGCTCTTAAGACATTTCTTCGTTAAATCATGTACTGATGAATAAGAAGGTAGAAATGCCATACTCAGTTCTGATAGTCCTGTTGCCCGTCTGCTAGCAGGAAATATTGTGAAGAAGCATGAGAAATTCCCAAGTAAACAACTTCAGCAGCAAATAGATCTTCTTTTCCAGTCCTGCAGTTGGCTACAAATGCCCCAAAGGCTTGATGGTTTAACAGGATGGAAATATAGAGCAATCTGGGCGAGTGCTGGTTGACTTAGCAGATGGTTCCCCTGGCTCCTTGTTACAAACCTTTCCAGCACTAAGGCTCCAACCCTGTGTGCATGTGGAAAGAACTTGTGTACAGGGTAGAAATCGTGATTGTAGTCCCTCTTCTGCGTGCCTGATGCTCTTTGCAGAGCTTTGACAAGTGGTGCTGATGCTGGGCCTCTTCTCCGTGACGTTCTTCCTGTCCTTCCTGTGAGAAAAATGTTCTCTGCCTGCAGGAGTTCCTTCTAGCTTCCTGTCCAGGAATGTTCAGAGCAGTTTCTCCCTTTTTCATTCATGTTAAAAGTGAAAGCACTTGAAAGCTGTAAGAGCTGGAGCATCTCTGGGTATGGGAGTCATGGCTGAGGGCCTCGGCTGAGCTCGGACTCCCCTTGTGCTGCGTAGGTTAATGCACACACTGAAAGGCACTTAGTGTAAACTAAATGTTTGTAAGCTAAACAGCTGAAAGGAAGAGCTGCTGTTAACGTCTGCGTGCCTTGGTTTCACACGAGACCTGACCAAGGTGCTTCAGTCTGACAGGGCATCAAGTCTGCTCCCGCTGCTACCAGTGTCCTGAGAGCGAGGTCGGTTCCGCTCCTGCCCAACATCCAAACAGGCTGCTTTAGTGTTGTGCAAGCGTGTTGGGCAGGGGAATGATCTAGAGGAATGTTCAATGTCCAGCCCTTCAAAGTGACAGAATCAGTGCTGGTTTGGCTTGTGCTCAGCAGCCACGGGCTGGGGTTTCGTCCCGCAGCTGGTGGGAATGTCTCAGCGGCTCTTGCATGAGACTCCATGGTGCTAATCGAGGTGAGCCTGGCTCAGGCAAAATCACAAAACTCCAGACCCGTGTCCAACACCAGGGCTTTTGGAATTTGCAGCTGCCCGACTTCTCATGTCGAGTTTCCTCGTGGGGAAAGGCGGTGGCAGCGGGGGTATGTGTGTGAGGAAATCAGATTTTACCTCTTGCCCAGAAAATAATGATCCTTTCTGACTCCGAAAGGGCGTACGGTGAAGGAGAGGCTACAGTAGATTGGGTATGAGCTTAGGAAAGGCTTTGAAACGGGGCTGTGTGATTCCTGGCATACCTGTGGTGACTGTATTTGCCACGGGACATGCTGACAGGCCAACTCAGATCATGAGGACCAGTTTTCAAGGCAGTGCGATTGGGAAAGGTATGATGTCCTTATCCAAATCCTGCCTTCCTCATCTTTTTCCTGTGTTTACTTCTCTGAGCTCTAGCAGCCTCCTGGAGTGGATGATGAAATAAATGGGTGGGAGGGAGAGGAAAAACTAATTCTGTGTTGCTTGGGGGGGTGATGGACCAGAAAGCAGGGTCTGCATTTTTTTCCTTTCTTTCCGTGCAGGCTTTGCTTTGCTAGCTTTGTTGGAGGCTTCTGTCTAGCAGCATGTTGACTCATGCTGCCACTCTCAGGGAAACGTAGGTTTCTGCGACCTTACCACAAACTAGCTGTTTTGGCTAAGTGGCCAAAACACTCAGATCTGAACCTTCTTCAGACAAAGCAGGTGTCTGGCACCGTGCTGCCTGCTCTGCTCTGTCCTCTGCCACTCTGCATGGCGTGGTCTTTCCTTGCAGGGGGCGTCTGTCTGTCTTGCCTAGCTGTGTCTGGTTGCCCTTCCTGCAAGGGGAGTGCCACTGTGTTTATAGTACATACAGAACGTTCTCTGATAAGAGGGTGCCTGTTAGGAGCAAAACCCAAGTCCCTTACACTATATCACAGCACAGCGAGCCGGTTCCAGATGTGTTGGGATTGCTGCTCAGTTCCTCTGCTAGAAACAAACCAGCTGCTTTCATTCTTAGTTAACCAGCTTTCTGACGGGGGGGACGGACCTGTGTCTGAGCTATTCGTTTTAAAGACGAGTAAAGCAAAGTCTGATGGCAGTGTGACAGCTCAGACCAGTGCGAATTGGCATTGCAGGTGGCTGTTGGTGTGTCATGCTGGATAGCACTGAAGCCCCACAGCAGATATGTCAGCAGTCACACAAGTGAATTTTGCCTTTCTCCTTGAACTTTAGTGACCAAAGCACTCCTTCCTAGGAAGAAAAGCACGTAGCAAATGGTGACTATAAATAACACAGCTGTGCTTTTGCTACTTTCAGCTCCTCTGGCACTGGTGGCTGTTGCCCATTCTTACCTGAAGTTGTTGGCACAAATGTTAATGGGGGCAGTGTTTCTACTTGAAGCCGCTTGATCAATTACAAGAGTGAAGAGTGATTCGCTTCTCTTTATTTCAGAGATACGTTGATGGCGGGATTTCAGACAACTTGCCCCGATATGAGCTGAAGAACACAATCACGGTGTCTCCGTTCTCAGGGGAGAGTGACATCTGCCCTCGGGACAGCTCCACCAACATGCATGAGCTGAGAGTAACCAATACAAGCATCCAGTTCAACCTTCGCAACCTCTACCGCCTCTCGAAGGCCCTGTTTCCTCCGGAGCCACAGGTGAGATTGCTGGCAGTGCCCAAAGCTGGGGACAGTGGATAGATGCTGGCTGACCTCTGCTCTTCATGAGCAGGAGGATTGCAGACGCTTAGTTTTGTATCTCTTGTTTGTCTGTTTTTTCACCTTGACATTTAGCAGCCCTGTGAGCTGGCAAACCTTGAGCATCTGCACGAGGTCATGTAGGTGGCTTGGTTTTCTGTTGATACTGTAAGGTTTGGAACTCAGGTGCTAGCAGTTGCTTGGAAAGTATTCCCACATGCCTGTGTGGCATCTGCCAGGAAGCCAGGCTCGCTTCTAAACAAGGGCGTATCAGCCTTCACAACCAATGTGCTCATGATGTTTTTTAAGGTCACACTGGAGCTGCCAGCCTGAAGCCAGTGACTGCCTCCTAAAAAGTGCCACTAGAGCAGGTGGCACTGCAGACAGCTTTGCATGCTTCTGCTGCTGGGCAAATACAACCTTAGCCCTGGCATTTGAGCATAATAAACATGCATCCGTGTCCTGAATCACTTGGACAAGTTTTCTGCTGCCCCATTCCTAGTCCTGGCTGGCTTTATCTGTAAACACAGCGGCCCTTCCTGGCATCTGCAGGAAGTATTTTGGGCTGCTTATCAGAGTGACTCCCAGAAGGCTGCCCACAGCAGTGTCGGCTCTAGAGGGGCAAATGAAGTAGCTGCCACTCTAAGCCTGTACTAGGGTAGGATTCCAGCTGTCCCTTCCAACGTGAGTTATCTTGTGATTCCCATATCCAAGGCTTCCACATTACGCCTGTTCTGCTCACAGCCAGAGTTCTCTAAAGGCAGCATTGAGCTGAGTGCTTGCTCTGCTCAGCCAGGCAGTCTCCAAATGACCTGCTTTTGCCTTCCCCTGCCCACAGGTGCTGCGGGATATGTGCAAGCAGGGCTACCGGGATGCGCTGCACTTCCTGAAGAAGAATGGTAAGGCACTGAGTGTTTGTGGGGCGCACTGACCTGCTTCTCTGCCAGGCTTGGTGGTGTGGCTTTGAGGCCAGTTACTGCATGTATAAAATGTGGGAGGGTAGAACCGATCAAGGTGCGTGCCTTGGATACCAGCGTATGGGATTTGGGATTTCTATCTGTAAGTATATTTTAGCACTGCAGGAAGTAGAGTTGGAGTGGACACCTTCTCAGTGCAATGCAGTTGAAATCACACAGTGTGTGCTCAGCGCTAGAGCAGTTGTTGGGCACCAGTGCCATTTGGAGCTTCAGCAGGTACCCTGCACCCTCTCATGTGCAGCCAGGCTATGTGTAAGGAGGCAGAGCATGCTCTCAGCAGTCTCTGGAGCCTGGCAGTTTGACACTGCTCTTAAACCTTCTGATACATGAACCCCAGACTTCCGTATCTCCTTGACCTCCTGTTGCTGTCTGTGTGTGTGTTTGATGCCACCTAGTGTCAATTTCCAGCAGACCGAGCACGGTTTGCTTTGTGGTGCATACCTTATGGGATAAGAACA
Organism: Aythya fuligula; assembly: GCF_009819795.1. Lineage (NCBI taxonomy): Eukaryota > Metazoa > Chordata > Aves > Anseriformes > Anatidae > Aythya > Aythya fuligula. The sequence goes on from NC_045563.1 coordinate 45,909,750, forward strand.
GTCACGCAGCTCTGGATTAAGCTGCAGGAGGGAAATTGAAATTGGTTACTGGCAGAGTATATAGCAACAAACCCCTGTGAAACAGCACCCTGCAGTATGTAGAGGTGAAACATTAGATTTTCTGGTGGGGAAAGAGAAGATGGCTTAAAGCAGCTGGTTATTAACTCGTTGTGGTTAGCATTACAACAGATACAAGCTAAAGAGGCTCGATGTAATGTCTGTCTGGGTGGTGAGTGAAGTGAAGATGAACATTTAAGGGCCAGGCAAGGAAGGGCAGCTATTTTTTATCATCCTTCTGATATGACTTCTCTTCTCAGGTCTCCTTAATCGCCCGAGTCCTACCCGTCCTCTCCTTGCCATAGAAGCTCCCCCAGCAGAGAAGAAAGAGGAAGAAACAGAAGCTGAGGACCAGTCAGAGGACAATACAGCTCTTGCTGTTGTTGAAGACCACATCTTTGAACACCTGCCTCCCAGACTGAACCAAGGTATGATCCAAAGGAAGAAAGCCCTGGCAATCTTCCTGTACTGCCTGGTCCCTGTCAGAGGATCGCTTGGATGTAGGGTATTGCTTGTGGTGGTTGTTTTGCTGCACTCAGGGATTGAAATGGTCCACACAGGTGCTTAGCTGTAGTTGGGACCCCTTAGATAAAGGTGCGGAGGCTGAACTGGGAGAGGATTCTTATTTGACTCTTCTGCATGGTAGCACAAGGACAGGATCTTGATGCTTGTTCCTTTGATAACCTGATAAAATTAAAAATTGCTGTGCTCGGGGAATTGCTATCCTGAGTGAGACTTCCTTGAAGTGGGAGGTGGGGAGAGAGGTTGGGTAACTTATGGGATATGGCAAGGAAAGGGATAATCCCACTGCAGGGATTCAGCTGTGTCCTCTTCTGTCTTCAGCTCTTCTGGAAGCTTGTGCAGAAAGAAGAGGTCTCCTGACTGGCATCACCAACATGCTGCCTATACGTGTGGCCACAGCGATGATGGTCCCCTACATGCTGCCCCTGGAGTCTGCAGTTTCCTTCACTGTCAGGTATGCTTCAGCTGTTTCCTCCGGTGGTTTTCTTCCCCGTGCAGCCAGCTGTTTGTGGGAATCTCGTGAGAGGTGTCTCTCCTCTGGAGTGAGAGCAGTTCCAGTCACTTTCAGCCCTAAACTTCCACAGTTGGGAAGGCAAGTCCATCAGACGTGTTCTTAGTACAAAGTACTCTATAAAAGGTCTCTGGAAGGAGATTGTGATAGGAAGGCTTGAGAGAAAAACGTTTTCCAAGTCTGATAATGAATGGGAAATACAGAAAGAGCAGATTCAAAACTTAAAGAGTAAATCCTGGGCTGTTCTCATCCTTCACAGCTTCTCCCCCTAAATTCTCTGAATGGTTGTGTGAATGGCTCGTATTGCAGTTGTCACTAAAAAACAAATAACTGTTCATAGGAGGCAAAACTGTTTCTTTCTGTCCTATCCTTTGTGCGAGCTGAACTTAGGTTTGTCTCCTGTCTCTTCCAGGTTGCTGGAATGGCTTCCAGATATCCCTGAGGATATTAGATGGATGAGGGAGCAGATGACTGAAATCTGCAACTATCTTGTGAAGAAAGCCAAGAAGAAACTGGGCAGTCACCTTTCAGCCAGGTATGGCTGCTTTCTCCACAGCCCTGTTTAGGAGGAGTACTGTTTCTCTTTCCTACTTCTGAAAGGTGGCATCTTCTCCCTTGGAGCAGAGCAGCTCAGATTAACCAGAAGGATTTGCTGCCTAACTTCAAACACAAATCTGCTCCACAGTCTCTTGGTTTCTTTAACTGTGGGATAGATGCAGTGTGTGGTCTGCTTCTTCCCATTACAGGGCAGCCCCTGTGATGAAGCTGTTATTGCAATAGGTTAAAAGATGGAGGTCTAAGTAAAATGATATGCTAGCTTATTCCATTTTCCCTTTGTAGAAGACAGGTGCTTGTCTGTGTGGCATTTGCCAGCCCAAGGTTCCCTAAAAGTTCCTTCATAGGGGTTCTTGAGTTCAAATTACTTTTTTCTTTGGGTGAGAATAGGAAACTGTATTACAGCTGTGGGCAGAGGGTCCCAGCTGTGGTTCAGGTGATGGTATGAGGTGGTGATTCTTTCCACGAGAGCTCATGGTCTGTATAAACAGGAGGTGTGAGCAGGGGGACTGTGACTGCAGCCAGTTAGTGGCAGAACCAAAACAGCTCTGCAATTCTGGAGCTCTGCTCTGGTGACTGCACCAGGCATCCCACATCCTGACCCTCTGCGTTCTGTCTTTCAGGCTTTACTTCGAGCTCGGAGGGCCCCAGAGTCTGCCAATTCCTTCAGCACCTGCCTGTGGCGAAGCAATGCCCATGTGGATGAGAAGCAACCGTTCCCTGTCCGATGTCATGCTGAAGTGGGAGGAGTACCAGCGCCAGCTCATGCTGGGCTTACTCTGCATCAACGTGGACATGCAGGCCTCCCTCTTCCCTCGGGAAGGGTTTCAGATAAAATTCCCACCTCTAGACTGTGCGAAAGAGTGCCTGCCGCTCTTCTGAGCCTGCTGCCCTGCGGGGATGGGGGTGGGTGGGAAGGGAAGCACATGTAGGGTGGGACCAGTCTCATCCCTTGGCAGCAGGCTGCCCTGTGCTCATGAATATGCTGCAAAGGGGGTTTCCCCGGGATGGAGACTGGTGGAATTGACTGTAGTCATTTGTTGCCCCCTGGGCCAGGCAGGAGATCTCTGTGTTCGAGGATGCAGAGGTGGATTCCTTGCTCTAGACTTGTGCTGAGGCCTGGCCATTGCCCGTGGCCGTGCTGACGCTGGCCCAGCTGGGCTATCCCAAATAATGCACTTTGAATTGCCGTTGGCTTTTTACCGCCAAATAATCAGGATGTAGATGACGCTCTCGAGATCACATAGCTTTTAGTTTGGATTTTTAGAGCATATCCATCTGCTTTTCTTGACTTGTCTGACTTACCTTTGTGCTACTGGAAGATGAGGTAGCCTCTTGCCAAAACAGTTTTTCTTAGGGCTTCCAAATCTCCTTTTGACTTTATTCTTTGCTGAAGGCAGATCCTTCTGTCCCTTAACTGCATCCCCACTGGAAGCCAGAGCTGGCCCTGCTGCAGACTGCACTGTGACTGCAGAAACATAGAACACGTGTATTCACCCTGATTTGTATTACCATTTACTCTCCCTATATGATTTCCAACCTGATAGAACTTCTGCAGCTTGAATTTGAAGTATTAAATGTCACTGAGCTTATTTGGAAGAAGTAATTTAGACTGAGATTTTTTTTTCTCCATGGAGGTTGAGGCCCCATTCCTGTCACTGTGAATGGAATTAGTATGGGATCATGCTGGAAAAGCTCAGTCTGACTGTCTCAGGATTAGTTTAGCAGCTGACACCAGGGAAGGAATGTGAAGTGTTTGTAGGAAGGTGAGATGGTGTGCGTCATGTTATCTTCGAGAGGTTTGTGGTGGAGTGTTGCAGCAAGCGTTGGGTAAGTGGCCACCTTTGACAGGGGTTGGGCTTCACCCCTGAAGGGACCATACAACTGAAGGATATTCCAAGTGGGTGCCACGTAAGGGATCTCCTGCCAAGCTGGGGCTTGACCCTGAGGATTCGGGGTGAGAAGGATGTAGGCTTGCAGTTACATCAGCCTTGCAGTTTGCCTGTCTTGCATTGTGGCTCACCGGCTATGCAGCTGGCAATAGCAGGAGCGCAAGAAGCAAAGTGAAATCAGGAGTGCTGGTGCATGTTCAGCCCTCTTGGAACTGGTTGCACTTGTCTTGTCCCTTAAAAGACCAGAACTAGTGGATGTACAGCAGGGTAAGACTCTGCCTTGCACAGTTCTGCCTTCTCAGTGATGGTCTAGTTGTGACTTGCTGTGCAGAAATGCTCTCTGCTCTTCCCAGGGTGAGATATGGCTTCCTGTGGGGATTGCATGTACTTCAGCCGAAGTCGTTATGACACAAAACCAGCTCCTGGTAGCTTTTTCTGCAGTGTCTTGCTGCACGAGGCGTCTTCTACCTCTCCTAGCACAAACAGTATGCAAACTGGCCAAAGCTAACTTAGGTTCTCCTTCCTGGGGAGCAGGCAGGGTGTCTGAGGCAGGTACATAGCCTGTGTGCAGAGTAGTCATTTATAACACTCTCATTTCCCCCTTTGATGTGAAAAGGGAAAATATCCTCAGAAACTCTACTAATAGCTGGAGAAAGTAGTGAATCTACTCGATCGCATCTTCCTGAGCAGTGTGGGTGAGGTGGTGGGTGCTGTCTCCTACCAGCACAGCTGTGCACTGGGTGTGGGTTTGAGTGCTTGTAGCAGAGGCTGATAAGCATCAGGGCTCTCCCGCAGGGGCCACTGCAAGCTGGGAGGCAATAAATAGACTGGGCGGCTGCGGTGCTGACCGACTGTCTGTGAGACACCAGTGCAAAGACGAATTTGTGACTCAGAGTGTCACCCCACTGTCCTTCCTGGACGTAACCTACCTATGTAACACAAGGGCCTGCATAGCTCATGCAACAGGCCTGCACTTAGAGTCAGATTTATTCTTAAGCTTCACATAGTTAAGGCAACTGGGGAACAGGAGTCACTGTGGGGGGGAGAGGTAAAGAAAATAGGATTCTGAAACCAAAATGGGAATGCTGGGTTACAAAGCAAATCAGTCTTGTTATTTCCTAAAGCTTGTGGGAAAAGCTGAACTGCCAGATGAACATAACTGCAGTGGAGGTGAACCAGCAACAAACTGCTGTCAGTTTGTGAGAGAAGGATAAATTTGAGAGTTGGCATAAAGAAAAGGGGGTTATCTTGTGGCGTGCTGTGAGGGCTCCTTTTCTGCTGCTGCTCTGGGCTACCTTCTTAGTTTGTTGAATGCCTGTCTCTTGTTCCTAATGCACACAGAGCAATTAGCAAGAACACATAGATGTTTAGTGGCGTGAAATTAAAATAGTTCATCCAGGAGCAAAATGTCTGCAAGGGGCAAAGCCAGATAAGAAAATTGTGTCTAGAAGCTGCTGCCCTCTTGACTCTGCCTGGTTTGTGTTAACGTATGGGTGGAGAAAATGATGTAACTATTTTTTTCTTATTCCTTCTTCCTGGACTGGCAAAACCACTGTATGATTATGTAAACCACTAAACTGTGAACCAAATTCTCTTGGCAGTAGTGTGTGCTAAGAAATTGCAGCTTGGCACCCTCTTTCCCTGGATCTCCTCAGCTTTCCTCTTGCATATCAGAACCAGCCCAGCTGGTGGCCCTGTCTTCCAGCACTCTGATCCAGGAGGCTTGTTGGTTCTGGTCCACGCCTTTCAACCTGCTGTGGCTGGTAAAAGGCCAGAACTTCATTCTGGTTCACCTCATCTGTCATTACTTCATTATATTAACCTCTCAAAGAGAAACTCGTGTGCACTGCTGACTTTAACCACAAACCAAAGCCTTGCTTTAATTGTAAAGGTCTAACTCTTCAGGGAGGAAAATCCTGCTTTCCCTATGCTAATTTGCAGGGTGTGAACGGATACTTGGGAAAGTACCACTCTGTATTAACCCTCTTTTTGCCTCTATTCACCAAGTGATGCAGTGGCTGTTGTGCGATAGCTTGTTGGCTTTAGAGATTTAAGCTTTGATAAAGAAAAGGCAGATCTGTCAAAAATAAATACCCCGTACTACCCTCCTCTTCCTTAAGAGAAGTTTCAAGCATTTGCTTGAAATTCTTGCTGCTCATGCTGCAGATTGCTAAGGATGCAGAAGTTAGGAAAGGTCTTCTAGCTAGCTGATATAGAAAAAGGGCTGTGGCTGCTTCTGGAGATTAGCATTTTGTTATCCAGTGCTGCCTTGTCTAGACCAGACCCCGCTTTGAAATAGCTGGAAGCCTCTTGCTAGGCTCTGTATTGGACCTGGAGGTGTTTATTGTGATACTGCTAACTTGAATTCTTCAAGCATTTGTTCTTTGTATACCTCATGGCATGTGTTATCTTCAGGTGAGCAGATGCTGATTAACCTGCACTCATCAAGTTCCTCTGAACAAGGCAGGATCACCTGCAGCAGTCAGTCCTTCAGCAGAATGTGTGGCAGGGAAGCCCAGCAGGTGGTGGCCAGGGCCTATGCTCTCCTGTACGTGGTATTTGAGAGGTCAGGTTCCTTGACCAAAAGTTCATCTTGCAGCCCACATCTGAAATCCGTGTAACATTCACTTGAACTCTGCAAGAGTCTCAACCCTTGCAGTTTCCACTGGTTTGCATAAAGGGTCTGTGCATTCAGGAATCCACTTTCTTTTTCTCCTTCCTGTGACATGGTTACTACTTGCTGATTTTAACAAAGCTAACAGTGAACTTCTCGTGCATCTAACCAGTCCCTAACCTATACAACAGCGTAGTTGTTTGATGTTGTGCACAACAGTGTGTATCTATGGCATGCTCTGTAAGCCACCACGCATGTGTGGTATGTTGGGTTTGGTTTGCTGCCTGACCTACTCTTAATAGTTCAGCAAACTGACTTTTCAAGAGGTAGGAGGAAATATTTCTGACCACAGTCTGTAGGACCTAGGAGTTGGTTTCTCGTGACTTCCTGGGGGGACTGTACCTGCAGCACTCAGACCACTAGAATAAAAGAATTGTGCTGTCTGCCCCAAGTGCTTGCATATCCGCTACTGTTTTGTCCATTTTCTTAAAATTAATCTAGTAATCCATTTTCCAAACTTTCACTCCTTCCCTTGAGAGAAGAGCTCTCACTATCACCAAAGTGGTTGGGGGAGAAGTATTTGCAACTCCCTGTGTGTATCTGCTTTCCTTAGGGGTCCATTTCTGCTAAATTCCTGGTGGAGGTGGTGGGTTGCCAAAGTTAAGGGGTCTTGCCAACAGTTCTCTCAAGCTGTTTCCCTCTTCCCCTTAAACTGACGAGAGAATGGACCATCGCACCTGGCTGCCAGGTCAGCCAGTCAGTTTGTGCCAAACTCACCTTGTGCCTTCACAGGGGGCTCTGGCCTGCCTGCCCTCTGTGTCCCTGCGGTGTCTGCCTTTCTGAATGCAGCAGTACTCGTGCCCTTTCCTTCTCCTCTTTCCCCTTGCCCCTCTGTGGGACATCGTTCCCAATCCGTGGGTGGCTCCACTAGGATGGTTGCTAACTGCATCCATCCTCCTGTGTGGATCCATCTCAGCCCCCCTGCAAAAGGAGGGGGAACCTGTAGTTCCAAGCAGAAGACAAGCAATGTAACTTTGAAATAAACACATTTTAATTAGGGGGCTTTCTCTTGCTCTGGGGAGCAGCATCTTAAAGCAGATTTTTGAGCTAAATTTATCCTGGGATTCTGCTGTTGCCGTAGAGTTGGAGAAGACCCTTAAGAGCACAACGCACGTGGAAATCCTGTGGAAATTACTCATGTCAGAGCAGCAACTTGACCAGCAATAGTATATGCAAGTGATGTTATTTACATAGCAATGTCTGTAGTGCTCACAGTCACTTTAAAAGTTCAGTATTAAATTGTTGATGCTTTTTTTTTTTTTCCTCCTGTTTCCCCTTTTCTAATGTTTTGCTGAAGAAAATGTAACTATTTATTTTGGCAGAAATATATCTTCTAATAAAGACTTTCTCAATATACTCACCTGGCTGTGGGAGGTTGCTTGCCTTGCTCTTTAAAGACTTATTAAAAGTTTTGGAGGCGCTGTACTATGTGGATCTGCTTTGCTGGGCCCTATTCTCTAAATAGTCTAAAATATGTGTCAGCACGTGATGATGGGGGAGGATTGCTCTAGAGGTGAAAAACTGAGTGCTGTGCCCAGTTCTGCCCCCCATTAATCAGCTTCAGCGGTTCTGGGTAGCTCCTGGCTCCCAAGATGGGTTAAGCACCATCCTGGGGGAGCTACAGGTGTGCAAGGAGGCCTTGCACAGGTCTAAACTGCAAAATTCTCCCTCGAGGAACTGACCCTCACGTCTGTTTTCCCCATGGTGGCAGTGAATGCTTCGAGCAGCGGCTGTTATGTACCCAGCTGGGGGAGAGCCAAGGGCTGGAGCACTGAGCTGCGATCTGCCCGGGGTCGTGCCCAGCTGGGGCCGGCAGAGGCTGACCCATTTGGTGTTGGGGCAAGCCAGGGGCTCGCTCTCCTCGCTGTGAGCCCACAAGCTCTGTGTGCATCGCTGCTCGGCTTGGGCTGCAGCCGCTGAGGCGGACCAAAACCCACATGGGGTGGTTTTTTGCTGCTGCAGGTGCCTGCTGGGGCTGCAGGGCTCGCCCTCTGTATCTTTCCCAGCCTTCTGAGCGGAACTTCAACTCTCCTAATTACCAGCACAGCGTGCAGCTGACGAAGCAAGCGGCGGTCTCGCCTTCAGTGGCGGCAGAACGGAGCGCCACAACCCGCTGCCCTGAGCCTGCCAAGTTTTTATTTCTCCACCAGCCGGCTCGGGCCCCGGCGGGGGAGCGCCTGAGGGCGGCGAGCCCCGGCCCCACCTCGCCCCCCGGGGCAGCCCCAGTGCCTCGGCTGCGGGCCCCCAGCGCTGCCCTGGGCTCCCTTCTCCCCGGGCAGAGCCGCAGGTGCCCGCTGCGCTCCCCTTTGCCGGACCCGGTAAGCGGCGAGGCGCGGGGGGCTTGGCGGGGCGGGCAGCGCCGGCCGGAGCTCCGAGCCGGGGAGGGGGGCTCTGTGGGGCCGGGAGGGGGTGAACGGGGACGGGTCCTCCATGGAGCCGCCCGGGAGCTGCCGGTGCCCGCCCCGAGCCGGGCCGGTCGCCCCCCCGCCCCGCCCGCCATTTTGCCCCCTCCGGCAGGTTGACCTGGCGGCCCTGCGTGCTGCCCTCCCCTCTTCGTGGTGCTGTCCCCGCTCCGTGCTGTCCCCTCGCCACGCTGTCCTCCCTACCTGCACAGCCCGGCTCTGCTCCTTCGCAGGAGCTCCCCGGCTCTGCGGTGCGCTTGTTGAGGAGGCAGCAAGGAGAGGGGAGCTGCGAGCCGAGGGCTTGCTGCCTGCTGCGAATGTCCCTGTGCGCTCAGAGCTCCATATCCGCCTCTTCCCCAGCTGTCGGGAGTCTCTCGCTAGTGAAAGATGGGGATGGATTCGCATTCCTTCACGAAACCTCCTCCCTGACCAAATGCTGCTTCTGAAGGTATAGCTGCAGCCGTGGCTGGGCAATGGGGAGCACGGTCCTGGTGCCTCTGGGCTCGGGAGCTGCTCCCCCTTTGCCTTCTCCCCCCTCTGTTGCTCTGTAGCCTGCAGGCTCCTTAGAAATTAGGAGCTTACAGCCCAGGGACCTTGGTCTTGTATGCAAGTGACTGAACTGATTGAAGATCTTTTATTTTCTCTCTCTCTCTTTTTTTTTTTTTTTTTTTTTTTTTTTTCCATCACCCTCTGTTCTTTCTTGCCCAGATCCAGGTGCAGATGACACTGGGCCTCTGTGGCTCTTGTGCAGCAGGGATGCCAAGAGTCTCTCTAGCAACTACGTTAGTGCTTCTCCTTCCCTTTTGAAGAGATTCCAGAGCTTTCCCTCCCAAAAGGGAAAGCCTTACCTTCAGACTGCAACATCTTTCTCTTTAACGTCCCGTGAGCATGGGCTGCACTTCAGTGAACTTGTGTATGAAACCTCAGATCCTTCCTGTAGGACTTCCTGAAACAGCAAGGAGAAAAAGAGGCCAGTGATTGCCTGCCTCAGATAGAGAGAAATGGCTGTGCTCAGGAATGTCCTGAGGAGACATGATAATCAAAATACAATTTCCTTGTTTAAACGTGACCTACTAAATCCGTACTTATTCTGAGGGAGACGGTGGTTGTTGGGACTCTCGGAAAACTGGTAGCTTCTAGGCTTGCTTTATCCAGGTTCAGGAGCAATTCTAACCTTACTTTTCATGTTCTCAAGCTATATTTATTTATGAGGATTATATAAGCAGGTATATACATACAAACATGCATATTCACCTGCCGAGAGCTATGGGAATCCCTGTGCTAGATCAGAGAGGGGTATCATTCTTCAGGGTATCATTCTTTCTGTCTTTCTGCTGACAGTGGCAAGCTAAGCTGGGTACCAGAAAGTGTCTGGAAAGTCTGCTTGCCTGTTTTGTTTGTCCTTATCAAATAGGACAACCCCCAGTCCCAATTCGGTGCATATAATGAATCAAGACTTTCATCTACTGGTCTGAAAGTTGTATTGCAGATGAGGGCTCTGTGTGTGGTTGTCTTCAGCAGTCTGCAGGCATCGATGGGGTCTGCTGTTACTCGTGACTTTGCTAGGCAGCCTCAGAGAATAAACTAATGGGATGAGGTTCAATTGACAAGTAACATAAATCAAATAGGCACAGCTCCTGGCACTGCGTTCTTCATGGTCAGAGAGTTTTGCAGATATCGATCCTCATGTACAGTAAACTAGGTTTGGTTTCCATAATATAGCCCACATGTTATTCACTGCCTAAATCTTTTTGATTTGATAAGGCTGCCCTGGGGACTGAATCCTCCCACCTCTCTTTGCCTGCTTGCAGGAGCTCATCTTGATTTTAAAGACAGTGACAAGAAACTTCAGCTGTAATAAGTGTGTTTTCTTCCACTGAGCAAAGAAGCATCTTCCCTGTTCCTGCCAGACACAGTTGCTTGTTGTCCATATAAAGGCTAAGGTGGAAATATTTGTTTTACTTCACAAATCTGAATCCCAAAGGATCCGTTTTGTTGTAGCACCCAAAGAGCAGTGTTGAAACAGTAAGGCTCTGTCCTTTGTCGCTGTGGTCCCATTGCGGTACGGCATAGCCCAGCAGCTTGAAATGGAGATACTCCCGCTCAGTGTTGTTCCAGTTGCCTCTCTTAGTATTTTCCTAACAGTTTTCTCTTTCCCCCATCCTGCAGTCTAAAACCTTTCTTGGCAGATCTCGAGATGGCTTTCACTGTGCATGGACCTAATTACACATGCTGCTAAGCAAACCTGACCTCTGCAGCTGTTCAGGGAGCACTGAGGTGGGTTCACTAAATGTTCCCTGTACACTTCTGCTGCAGTAACAAGCACAATGTGCTCTTCTCGGGCCATATGTTCACAAAGTTTGGCAGCCCTAAGTGTTTGAAAATCACCAGGCAGACATTAAAAAAAAAAAAAAAAGTGCCATGGGATGACTTAAGTGTTGGCTTTTTTTTTTTTTTTTTTTTTGAAAGTGGTGTTATTAATTTGTTTTCTCATGCTGATCTGCCTTAGATATTTCTGGTTGTTGTGGATATTTCTGTGTCTCCGTATAAGCTGCCAGAAATGCTTGAATTCGCCTGACTGCAGGACCTAAGCATTTCAAGCGGAATAACAAACTGTGTAAGCTTTGGGAGAAAATGATGCCAAACCTGATGTTAATGGCTGTTACGGGTTGTGGTACTGTGACTTTTCAAATGATGTCTGGAGCCTTGGTTATCTTTCCCATGCTTCATTCGGGTTGGGGCAAAGTGGATGGGAAGCCCTGTGGACATTTTAACCAAGGGTTTTCCTCTTACCTTGTGTCGTAGAGCACTAAAGCGGGGGCAAGGATTGTCTTGTGTTGTTAGAGAGTGACTTTAATCGTGGGGTTGTTTTGAAGGAAGCGGTGTATGGTGCAGTGCACTGAAAGGGTGCAGTGCTCTTAGCTGATTGGCATAACTAGGGGAACATCTGCCAAGTCCTAAGATCGAGAAGGAAGAGGCTTGTAACATCCCTTCTTTCTATCTAGTCGGGCTACAGTTGGGATAATGGACAGTGAAATGTGTGCTTGAAGAGCATCTCTTTAGCAGAGATGTCATCCAAAGGAGGAGTTGTTGTGTGTCTGCTTTTAGCCTTAATCTCTGTGCTGGTACAAGACTGTATGGCTTTTCTGCACAAGATAATGGTCCTGTCCACGTGGAAGAGACTGCCTGATTCGGGAGGATGTGTAACAATCACACAAAACTAAAAGTCCTACAGGTGCATGTGGTGTTGTCCTGAGGATGGCAGGAGACCTCTATACATGTAACCAGGAGTCCTGAACCTCCTGAGGTCTGCTGTGACAGTACAGGGCTGGCCTGAGCTTGTAATGCTGGGAAGGTCAGGCAAGTGGGAAGATGTCAGCATTCAAAGCATGAAAGGTAACATGGGGCAAGGCAACCTGTGTTCCTGAAGAGGAAATGAAAGAACGAATAAAGGCAGCTCGTAAGACCTCTTCTGCAGCTTTTTGAAAGAATTAGCCTTCAGCATGTGTGCAGGTTGAAGGCCAAAGCAAAGCTGTGAAGGTTTGAAAACATCCACTCCTGCTGCTGGAGCTGTGCAATCAAGGTAACAGTACCCAGCCATTCACCGATTCCTATCTCATGCTCTTCAAACGAATAACAAGTAGGATATATCTGTAGGCCTTTGGGGGTCTAAGACTGCTATCCAGGTGGTGTAAAAAATAAAGATGTGACATGTTTAGGCTGTGCAGTGTTAGGGACCCATGCTCAAGGTGTAATTAAAGCAGTTAGCCAGGAGGGAGCTGTGTGAGCCAGTCTAAGGGCATGTGCAGGGAGCTGTAGGAGTGCAGCTGGGGTTCAAGTCGCCGGGGTCTGTGCGTGCTGGCGGATTGCAGGAGCAGGGTGCTACATCTGCTATCTGCCACGCTTCCCTGAAAGGTGGAGGAAAACAAACTGTTAGGGAATAATCCAGAAAAAGTCAGTGTGGGGGCTTGGGAGAGGTGCAAGGAGGCACAACTGATACTTACTGCAGGAAACCTTGATGGCCCTCGCTGTTGCAGTAGCTGAATATGCTGAATGCTCCGCCACGCTCAGCAAAACATCTCCAAGCAGGGCTTTTATCTGGCTTAGTTTCCCCTCTGTAACACGGAGAAGAGGAGACTGAGCTCATCCAAGCTGTGGGCGGCCTGTGGGTTGGCAGTGTGACGGATTTGGAAATCTCCTCTGCAGACAAATGGTCTGACTCCCAGAAAAACACCATCAGCCGGCCCGGGCCTTATCTGCCGGCGAAGACTAGCGCGGCTGCGCTGCGTCTAGAGCAAGTGAGCTGCGTGAGCGTGCCCGGGGCAGCTGAGGTGAAGGGATGAAGTGTGCAAACACTGCCGAGACATTTTCCACCTCGCTCTCGCTTGTGGGCCAAATGCAAATATCCGTGTTGTTCGGCAGGTGGGACAGGCTGCCCTGTGGAGCGGGCTGGCCTTCCCTCTGTGCTGTGAATCACCACAGGCCTCCTCCTGGACGCTGGCCTTTGTCCAGCCGCCCTCCTGGAGCAGACACCGAGCTCCTGAGCTTTGCCCAAGGAGGAAGGCGCGCGTCATTGCTCAGATAAGATAAACTGTGCCCAAATAACTCCTTGTTACCCTTGGCAGGTGCGGCTAACCACCAGCCAGGGCTCGCGCAGCCCTGAGGAACCGCCAGGCCTCGCCTCCAGGCAGCGTGGAGGCTTGACGCCAGAGCCCAGGAGGCAAGGTGGGTGTGACAGCGGTGTGGTTGTGCCCCCAGGGATGGCGACAGCAAGGCCTGAGGGCTGTGAGTGAGGGAACAGCCACCCGGGCGCTCTGCAGGCAGAAGGACCTCTGCTGTGTGCTGCTGTGCTGCTGAGGGCTGCAGCTGCAGCGCTGCGAGCAGTGGGCCTGCAGAGCTCGGGGTGGTCTAAACAGGGCTGTCCCGTGGGAACTCGGGAAAGAATTTGGATTTGTTGGAGGGAAAAAGGACAAACAGTGATGCCCCTGCAAATGCATGCTGCTTCTTTGCTACTGTGCGTGAGAGCTTCCTTCCCTCCTCTTCCCCCTCTTTGCCTCTTATAGGAGTTTGCAAGGTTTCTCTTCCACCCTCCTTCCCTCCCTCCCAAACTGTCATTTAGACACACTGCCAGAGGAATAATCCCCTGCTCCACACAGATGCACAAAACCCTTTGATTTAATGCGTTTCCTATGGCACAAAAAAGTCTTTTGCTTCCAATGCAAATCGGGTTGCTCACTCTAAGCTGCTAAATGCAAATGCGTCACTTGTAGTTATTGGCTCTGGGAAGAGCGGTGTGGGCTTTATGTAAAACATAAAGATAAGATGTCAGGAGCTCGTCAGCAAGCACAGCAACACGGATTTGTGCTGGAGAGAGGTCAACGTGGCAGCGGTTCATTCACGATGATCCCATAAATAGCTCTTGCCAGCTTAGGGTTGGTGTATCATTATCTGCTGTGATGTGTGGCAACCGCTCCGGGCCTCTTCTCCCGTACGGGGGATCCTTGGTCTTAAAGGACGGATCCGCAGGGAGGGAAGTGAACAAGCCTCTGCTATTACACTTAACTCAATCCTGCTTTCAACACGATTCCTTTAGCTGGTTTAAATTGCAGACAGCTAATCCAGCTGAGGTGTGCTCACCATTCCCTTTCTGCATCACCTGCATGAGGGGAGAGAGAAGCTGCAGTGGGCAAACAGCTGCTGCAGGAGGAGAGCACTGCCTTGGAAGAACACAGCGTCAGCTAAGAGGATTCACCGAGTGATATTAATATGGAAAAATACATTTCTCTCTGTTTTGTTGGTCCCCTTCTTTCTGCCTTCCTGTGGTGATGCTGCTCGCCTCCCGTTTTTGAACTTGTGAGGTGGGCTGCTAGGCAGGGGGATGTTTCACGCCGTTGGTGTCAAACAAGTTGGTGTTTGTAGAAATGGATTCACACGTCCTAGCTATGGGTGCACTGGGGGTTGGCTGGTTATTCTCTCCCCTCTCTCCTTGTGCAGGGTCCCCCATCCAGGTGCAGGATCAGTGCAGGCTGCGGTTTGGTGACTCACCCTGCTCTGACGCCTGGGTCTCTCTTCTCTCTTCAGGCTGGGCGAGTAACACGCAGTCTGTAATTGTGCTCGAGAGCCCTTGGATTGCCCCAGCTCTGGGGAGGCTGCTACAATGCTTAGATTGGCTTAATCCAATCCGATCTGAAAATCCACTTCTCTGAACAATGGACGTGTGGTGGGGTGCTATTCAAGTGTCTTTAGGAAATGAGAAACCTTCCTGGCAGCAGTGGATGAAGGCTTTTTCTTTTCAGCGCGTACAACTGAATGCACAGGACGTGCAGTATGGCTGAATTAGCATCACTATGGGAACCATAACTTTTGTGTTCCCTGACCTTTACCTGTATAATGCTAAAGATTTGTTAACGTGGCTCCAAGATGCTTTTTTTTCTGTTGTTGTTGTTTAATAAGCTTTTTGTTGCGGTCAGTACTAGAAGCGGCTTTATAAAGGACTCCAGGAGGAGACTAGAGAGGAGGCAGGCCCCGAGGTGCCTCCTTGGTGCTGTGTTAGCAGCGCCCCAGCTGAATCGAGGTGTGCAAGCGGGAACCACGGCTCAGTGTTAAGCGTCACCTCTGCACCAACAGTAAACAAACTGGTGAGTAAATTCCCCAGCTCAGAGGCAGGTAACTCACTCGGTCTGATTTTTTTATGCCTCGGCTGCACTGCTGGAGCCTGCCCCAAGCGTGCGTGGTCCTGGGGCTGAGGCAAAGCCAGGGAGGAGAGGAGTGGAGCCGTGGAAGTGCTATTTGGAGGGGAGCAGGGCTGCCGTCCTGCAGCAGAGCCCTCTCGGGAGAGCTGGCTGCAGGGAGGGAAGGGGCCTTGTGGTGCTTCGGGCTGTGGAGCTGAGGAACTGCCATGCGTTAGTGATGGCTCGTGTGGAGCCTTTCCTCCTCGTTTTGTCGTCTCATCCATGGGACTGCAGGGAGGCGTTCTTGTCCGGTTGTGCTCCTACCCTCCTCTAAGGGAGGAAAAACACACGAGGAAGGACCCACCTCTGCCTTTGCTTCCTGTGGATCCCCTCATTGCTTGCTGCTGGGAGGATGGGGCCGTCTGGAGCTCCCCCTTCACAGCCCATAGGCTGATGAGGTCTCTGCTGATCAGGTGCCAACCAGAGACTTCTCAGTGGCAAACAGGTGGAAAAAAGGGTTTGCTCCCCGTGGTGACTTGCACAGCAAAGGCTGTTTGTTGGGCAGAGAGTGTCCTTGAGGCTGGTGCAAAGGGGTGTTAGGGCTGGGGGTGAGCAAAGGGGATGAAACCATGCCGAGTGATGAAGAGTTGGCACACTGGGGTCTCACTGCACTCGCTTTTCCTTCCTTTGTCACCCCTTGTCACTGAGGGGAGGTGATGCAGCTGGAGCTGCCTGTGAGCGACAAACCCCCTCACCATCGTTCACCCAAACTGGCAGAGGGCTTTGGTTCCTTTTGGTGGGGCTGTGGGATGCAGGAGCACTCCGGCTAGTGCTGGGACAGAGGGTGGTGGCATCTCGGGCTGCTTCGCTGAGGAGGTCCCGTGGTGCACGTCCCACCGCTGGGGTACGTCCTGCTGTGCTCTGGGAAGCTGCTCCTTGCACCGTAGCCCTCTGCCTCACTGTGCCTTTCTCCCAAGCTCTCTTTGGGAAGCAGGCAGTAGCCAGCGACGTACAAGTGGAATCAAATTCAAGGCAGGATTCCCGGGGACAGTTTCCAGCCTGGTCCTTGTTGAAGCAGGACAGGAGGTAGGCAGCAAGCTGCGTGCCTTCCCCGAGGAGCTCCAGCTGTGCCCGTAAGGTCAGCACGGGACGAGAGAGCAGTGCTTCTGTGGCAGCTCGGAAACGAGCCCTGCTTCCCAGCTGTGTGTGAGACAGGGTTATGAGGAATTTGCCCAGGGAACATAACGGCAAGATTTCTTGTGCTGCTTTCCCAAGCGACTGCTGCTAGCCTCTGCTGGAAGGGGGATGAGACGCGTGGGGAGCGTTGCAAACCACACCTCCTCGCTTGGACCTGCTCTGATCCTCTGTTTACAGTGGCGGTGTCATTTCTTCCCTGGCTTTTTGCTGTGGAGCACTGCCGGCTGCAGGGAAGGGGAACGACACCGTCCCGCTGCTGGAGGTATTTGGGGACGGCCGCCGGGAGAGAGGAGAGGAGGCTGTGTAAGAGGGGAAAGGAGGTGCAGGGAGCCTCTCTTAGGCAAGGAATTACTTGAGCAGAAGGAAGACTGAAGGAGTTAGCAAGTCGCTGTGTCTTGGCGGTTTCTGCCTCGGGACTTTTTGCTCCGACTTCCTGCTTTTGCTTTAAGGAAGCAGAGTGGGGACGGACGGACCCGCTGCCTGCAGGGGCACGCCGTGTGCCCGCAGGAAAAGGACACTGCTCCTGGAGCAGGGGGAAATGTGTTGATCGGTGTGGAAGAGCTGGAGACACTTAATTAGCAGATGGGTCATTTTTCATTTTATTTTTTTTCAGGTTACCCAGCGTCTTTGTGAGTGTTGTGCTGAAAACACTTGCTTTCAGTTTTGACAAGATTTTGCAGGTCGCTTAGCTAATTCTAGTGGCTCTGTGGCTTTGGAACTGCGGATTTGGAGCGATCACTGCTATAGTTATGTTTTCCAGAGCAAAAGAAAAAGCAGGATGAGCTTACAGTATGTGGGACTGTGCTGTTTCCTTATGAAACAGGTGTCGTGAGCTGGCTAGATGGAAAACTAAGGCTTTTCTTCTGCATGCTTTGTGCAAGTTTAGAATTATTCTTTAAGAACATTCCTTGTGGTGTTCGCTCCTTACGCTCCCCGGTGCACGTGTTGTTCTGGAGGAGTGGTTCAGGGCTTGCGGCTGCTTTAAACGCCGTGTTTCCGTCTTGTGGCACTCCGAGGCTTTCCGGGGATTTCTTGGGATTGTGCCCCCTGAGAGAGAAAGGGAAAGGACACTTCTGGTACCTTGTGGGAGAGCCTGGAGCTCCTGGGCGTTCAGAGCGGATCCTCTCTTCTCTATGGGGAGGAAGCGGGAGCAGTGACTCCCTGGAGCCAAGACTTTTTGTGTGGCCTGACAGCCAGGAGGTGTCTGTGCCCAGGGAACGGGTTTCATCGCTTTCCAGTGAGCATTTTCCAGGTTACTGCGGCATTTCAGGGAAGGTGTGTAGCACTGCCAGCACCTCCGTAGCTGGCAGAAGGGCCGAGCCCGTGCCTCTACACCCTCTGTTACCCAGGGGGTCCCAGCCGGGGGTCGCATCCAGGTGTCATGCAGCAGCGATGCGGGCGGTTTGGAGGGGCAGGGAACGGGTTAATGGGCTTCTTGGAAATCGGCTTCCCCCAGCTGTGTTTGTTGTTTCAGCAGCATTTGCAGGAAGGTCAAACTGTCCGTGGGCCCCATGCATTGCTCGTGGGCGAAACCGATACAGTGCCAGCCACAGACAGGCTCCTCGGGGGGCTGCGCTCTCCAGAAATCCTCTCCCTGCTCATTCCCACTTGTTAATCTTTGCAAAGGGTTTTTGTCCTTGAAGTGCACTTTGCAGATTGAGCACAGCGAGGTGAAACTTCTCTCCCCGGTCCTATTGCTAACATACAACCCAGAAATGATAAGGGCAGTGAGATCGCCCTGTCCAGTTCTCAACAGACTGGAGATGAGTTGCCTTGAGTGAGGAAAAAATGGTTCAACTTCACCCACCCCCTGCATCTGTAGCCCTCTGGAGGAGTTTGTCGCATCCTGCAGAGAGCTTGCTGGCTCAGATGGAGAAGAAATGTGTCCAGTGAGCAGTGTGAGCAGAGCAGAGGTTCTCCTTCAAAAGGGGCCTGCTGGTCTGCTGTTCTGGTCTGCTGTGTGTGTGGTGAGGGAACTGTTGGAGGACAGCATTAGGCTGTTGATTTTTGTTTGTAGAAGGATAATTTCAAGGTCAAGGATGTTAAACAAAAAAAGCTTTCCCCAGTCCTGGGGAGAAGCGTGCCAGTCACCCGGGATAGGATTGTCACGGGATTTTTAGCCTTTGTGCAAAGAGGGCAAAGTTGCTGAGGAACCTTGCAGCTGGTCAGGAGGGGCTCGAGCCCAGAAGAGTGGACAGCTATCAGGAAATTTAACAAAGAAGTGGCAACAAGATTGGGATCCAGCTAGAGGAATGGCCAGGCTGAACCAGCATCATGTATTCAGCAGCAGCTGATAGCAGGTACCCTCCTCTTCCCATCATAAATGCGGAACAAAACGTCCCTAGTACGCTCTGGTGGTTGCTTGTGGCTCAGAGATTTCTCTGAGATAAAAAGAGAGATTTTTTATAACAGCCCTTTGTGGACAAACTCAGGAAGGAAAAACTAACCACTTCTGCAGCCCGTGGATGCGTATGACATCCCTGGCATCCTGTGTTAGGGAGTTCCACGCTTCAACAGCGCATGAAGAAGTGCTTCCTTGTGCTTTGTGTGCACCACCCAGTTTCAGCTGAGGCTCCCGAATTCTCCTCTCCGAGATGGCAGTGACTGGGGACAGTTCTTTACCATCTCTGCCATTCAGGAATTGGTTATGTGCATGACTCCGTAAAACAAATTTCTGCATTCAAAAATTTTGTGTATCCTTTAGGACCTTTCATCCATTTATTGAGCAAAAATCTGCCCCTGGATAATACATTTTTGCCCTTCAAGTACTCCGAGGACACCAAGAGGGTGCATGTGGCTCGTCACCAGCAGAGGACTGAGGGCTCCCCTTGCTCAAGGCAGCGGAGCTCAGAGGAAATCGGCAGTGATGTTCCATTCAAGGCGCCGAGGAGCTGCTCTGGATTGATGTCTTCTCCTGCAAAAACTCTTTGAAAGCCCCGAGGTGCAATCTGCCTCCCGACTGCTGCGCTCAAAGCACCGACCTTCAGCTTCGCAGCGCTGCCGGCAGTGCTCAGCGGGGAATAAAGGTTGTGTTACCTCGACACGGGTAAAATACCCTGTCCTTCTCAACTGCTGGGCTCGAGCTGATTGCCCCTGTCCTCTAGCAACCACATACTTGTGGTGGAACATTAACGGCAGTGGCATCAACGAGAAACTTGATACCTCTCAGGGCCTTCTCCACTTGACTGAGTGAGTGATATTTACTTTCTGCCGGATAATTGTGTCCTTTGTGGCTGTGCAGTGAGAGCTCCAATCCGTGGAAGTGCAGTGACTTCTTCGTGACACTGAAGGGTCTAATGTGGGGTTTTTCCACTCCTCTGCCGTTGGGGTGTGTGAGATGAATCCTTACGTTGCACTGTTTGGGATGTTGCAATGTTCTGCTTTGTCTCATTAAAAAAAAAAAGTTTGGGGAAACTTGAAAGACTTTATAAAGTGAAGAAATTTTTTAAAATGACTTGCTATTAAGCTGGCTATTGGTGTTTGTCATGTCTTGTTGCGGGCTTGTTCTTTATTTTCTGGAAAATCAGCTGCATACTAGTTACATTGACACATCCTAGACCGTTAGCTGTTTATGGAAAAAATGTGTTTTGGATTTAGCTTTTAATTGCTGAGAATTAACTCTCGGCCCAAACACTGCTGGAGGAAAAACTGATGCTTTCTCTCCCTCTCCCCAAGAAAAACAACCCAACAAAGGCCAAAACCCCGGCTAGCAGGAGCGGTTCCAGAGCAAACACACGCCCGCGGTGTTTGCGGTGCCAGCAGGGTGACACGGCCAGCGTGACAGCTGACGAGTGTCCCTGGCTGGCCATAGGTAAGGCAGAGGGGCAGAGCGTGGGCGTGATGAGATGGAGCATTTGTGACCATCTCCTGGGGAAAGGATACGGTCTGGGGATGTCGTGGACACCTGGAGATGTTGCTGTGATGACTCCTGGCGTGTCGGTGCTTTCTGCTGCGGTGTTGGACTGAGAAGCTGAGAAGGCAGCCCCGAGCGCAGCTCAGGAAGTTCATTTGTGCTCACGTCTTGAAATAAAGCAGAGAACTGTCTCCAGCTGGACGCAGATCGGGGCGAGCAGCAGGTTTCTTCACGGCAGGTTTCTCTGACAAAGTTCAAGAGGTTGGCGTGGCAAGTCATAAAAAACGAGTTCCTGTTTGAGGTGAGGGAAGTGCTGAACTGGAGCAGAGCGCGTTTTCCAAGATGCTGCCGTGAGTGAGGGAGCCCATTCCTGCAGTCCGTGGTGCTGGGATATACCTCCTTATCTTCCCGGCACATCCCACGGTGAAGTCACCCATCGATATTGCCACACGGGTTAGCTCACAGCTATCAGGCTGGGCTAATCTCCCGCTGAATAAACAACACAAAGGTTCCTGGATTCGTTCCTGTTCCCTTAAAGGGATACAATCGAGTGCAGGCAATTAAAGGAGAGAGAGAGCGTGCATGAAGTGTAGCTCGAGATATTACACCTGATTGCAGGCGCTCGGCCCAGGGCGTGTGTGTGGGTTCTTAGTTTTTTAAGGAAAAAAGCCTCATAAAACAATCGGTGTTTTTCTAATTTTTCAATGTATTTCTTTTCCTGCTGTTCCCTTTGGGAAGGGAGAACCCAACAACCACCCAAACAGATCCCAAACAATGGGAGCAAATTTCCTATAGAAGGGAGAGAGTAAAGTTAATTTTGTACAAAGTACGCTGAGAAATAACTCTTTTCTTCCTGCTCTCCTCCCAGCCTTTTCAGAGGCTGTGGCAGAGCCTGTTAAAACAGCTTCCACCAAATGGGCGCCCGGTTCCTTGGAGCAGCTTTTGGAAATTTCAGCCTGCGTGGGGCCTCGCTCGACACGGGGTTGGTGGCGTTCTCTGGCAGGGCTTCTCCTCCACGTTCGCCTGATCGGAGAGACTTGCCTGGCTGTCATTCAGTCAGCCCTCATAATATGTGCCTTTTGCACACAGTGAGGATACTTGTAAACATGTGTGAGTAATGATAATCGCTGTAAATATGTGAGATCACCGAGTCGCACGGTGCTATAAAACCTGAGAGCCTCGTCACCTGCAGAGGGGACTGTGCCCTACGAGGAGCGCTGTTTTTACAGCAATTACTGGCTTTCCAAAGAGCGGGAGGGAAGGGAAGGCAGAATAAACAGAGCAAGCGGCACGTGTTTGATGCAAAATGATATACGGACCCATAAAGCTTTTATTGACCCTTTCTTTGAAATCCTGCTTGTTAGCTGGTGCTCCCGAGTGACGCTCCCAGTCCATGAGCAAGTGAAGGCGCTGAGCTGCAGCATCTCGGTCTGCACTGTCTGAGCACCCGGAGAAGGGCAAGGCTGAATTGCTGGAGCATTCGTGCACAAGCCTGTGTGTGCTGCTGGGTGGGCTCCTCGCATGGGCCTGATCCTGCCAAGCCTCTTTTTGTGGGCTCTGCTTGGAGAGCAGGCGGTCTGCCTGCAGCACACCATTGTCCCGGGCACCTCGCTGCCCCTAACATCACTTCTCTGGCATTTCTGGTGCTGGGCTTCCTTTAAAGTTGCCGGGCTCTTTGTCTGCAGGAGGAGTAGAAATGACAGGGTGTGTTCTTCTGACCTGCTTCAAGAACTGGCGTTGCTGTTTGGCTTTAGTATGAGGGTGGGTTTTTTCATTTCCGATAATATTGTTTTAGGCAGAGACACACAGGATCTCCTCTTCGAAACTTCCCAGCAGGTATCTGAACGCTTTGTTTTGTTGTACACCTGGGACACTTCCTGCATACCTATAAAGAATCTCCTTTAAAATTCCCTTCTGCCACAATGTCACCAAAAAATAGTGGTACAGGAACACAAAACCCTGCTGTCCTTCGTAGCTCCGCAGGCCCCAAGCACCAGACTTGCTCCGTAATCCTGGTAAGCCACTTATCCAGTTGTCCTTAGCTTTCCCTTTGTTAACTGTTGATTCATTGCCCCGCTTCTGGCAGGGCTGCTAGGAATGCTGCGTGTCCAGTGCCTGCACAATGCCCTGCCGGTGGCGGAGGTCAGCCGAGGACCAGCTGTGGGGAATTTGGCTGGGCTCCCCCCTTTCCTTTCCTCCTTGTCATCGGGCTGAGAAAAATGAACAAAATTGTCATGTGTGCACGGTCCTCATGGTCACACAGATAAGGGCTTGGCTGTCGACTGTGTTCGAGTAATGACTTTTCTTTACCTCTGTAACGCTGCTTACTGCTACAAAAAAAAGGCTTTCTGAGAGAATAAATTGCAAACCAGGACCTTGTAAAAGTATCCCAAGAGGAGCATTTCCCCCCTGCAGGAAAAGCACCTTGGGTTTGTTCTTTTTGTTGAAATCTGCAGGCCTTCCAAGTTTTATCTTCATTTCTTTTTTCTTTGTCTTCATCTGCGAGTCTTTGGAACTATTCTGCTGCTCGAGTTTCATGTGTAATTATCGATCTCCAGGAACAGTCTTAAAATGAAGCACCAGGCCCGGCCTCGCAGCGGCGGGGAGGACAGCGCTGCGGGCATGGGCAGGTGACATGACTTACCCAGGGCCATATGGCAGGCTGAGTCAGGACTGAGGTTCAGGTCTTGTGATTTCCCCGGAGGAGGCCTTGCCCAGCAGACCCAGCTGTTTTTCTGACCCAGCTTTGCACGAGACAAACTGCAGTTTATGCCTCGAGTGGTTAAAATATGTGTAAGACTGGCCTGAGTTGCCTGTGCGTGGAAAAGCACCCAGTGTTGGTTTTCCTTACTGTCCGTCGGGGTTCTCCTGTGCTTTCCCTGAGCTGATCCGTGTTTGCTTCTAGGTGTAATGCACAGGTCCCAAGGACCGTCTCAGACCCCTTGGGTGAGGGAAGAGGGAGCAGCAGGACGTGACACGCAGAGGTGGCTTCCAGCGGGCCGGGGCGGCTGGAGCTCGGTGGTGCCATCAGGTCCCAACCCTTCCACCTTCTGGGGGCGTTGGTGGTGGTTTGGGCTGGATGAACTCTGCTGCGACCCACTGCAGGTGTTCTTATGGTTGTACATCTTATGGTAGTGCCATCTCAACATGGAGAGCCACGTCTTTAAGCCAGTTGAAATGGTTTGAACGAGAGACTCTGTCCTCTTGATGTTGAGTTAATGGGCTTGGTTTCTCACATGTAGGAGTCAAATCCTTTCAGACTTTTGCCCGTGCTCCTCTAATGAAGAGGCTTTTAGCTCCACTAGGATTTGGGAGCTACAATATGGCTGGGCTTTTGATAAAACGGGGAGATGCTAGAGGTGGGGATGTAATGCTTCTGATTGCAGCTTGCAAACAAGTCTCTGAGAGAGAGCAGAACATCCTCCTTGTGCAGCCTTTTGGTGGCTGCAGCAGGGCTGGGGAGATGTTGTCTGGCTGGGTTGCCCTGGGTTGCTGTTGAAACACAAACTATGGCGCTGCTAGCAAAAAAGTAAAATCTTCTGGTGGCATCAGTGTCTCTTAGTGGGAAGTTTTAGAAAACTTATTTCTTATTCATGCTTTTCCATATTGTTCCTTTCTTTTCTTTCCCTCAGTCCTGTCAGGGCTCTTGCTTTGAACTTCCTTGTGGAATAAATGGGTCTGGCAGAAAGCTTTAGCAAGGTAGCCCGTGGCCGCCAGTAATTACCATTCATCAGTGTGGCTCTCTGACTTCTCACCACAGACACCTGTAAATTCCATGCAGCTAAAGATATTTAGGTATTTTTTTCCTCTTACAGGTCTGACTTCTCATGCTTTCTTTCCCCAGTGCTGCTCCCCAAAGCTTGAGTCCAGCTCTGTTCCCTGCTTGCCAGGGATGGCTGCTTGACCAGAAACACATAATGCTCCCAGTCTGTAGGCAGTCCTCTGCAGAGTTTCAAGTAAATATTGTTTCAAGTGACACTAAGCAGAGATGCCCAGAAAAAATACCGATTTGAGAGAGGGAGCAAAGCATTCTGCTCGTTCTGTGAAGCAGAACAACCCTCTTGCTCACCAAGCGGCAGTAATGAATGGAGTCACATAGCATGGTGCATAATCGCCTTTTCCCTTTGTATTAGTTTCATACAGTTCTTGCGTGGTGACATTCTTCCAGGCCAACAAGTTCTTTATCGTCCCGACGTACTGAGGGTACAAACAGAGTCGAGTCGCTCATTATCGTTGCATCTGTACATGGCTTTTAATTCCTTGGAGGTTTCACAAACAAAAAACCCAAGCCCTCGTGGCTAGCACCGTTTAAATCTGCTGTCAGCCTGCTTGCACAGCTCGCTTCTGCCCTGCAGGGCAGAGCACAGAGCTGCTTCAGGAAACGCCTAAAGCAACTGGTGCAACAGGGCTTAAAAATGCGGTGGTGGTGCTGAAGAAAAGCTGCCTGGAGAGCGTTACGTGGTGGGCTCAGCAGGTCGGAAGGTGAGTCGGGGTAGGGATGCGTTGTATGCATCTTTACAGTCCCCCTGCTGTGCTTACAGGGGTGCTCTCTTTCTTAGCCGTTTTGTTTCATGTGCGTGTAAATAATGGGAATTATTTTCTTTGGCATCTGAAATGTCTCCATAATTGTGTGGTTTCCTTCCTACAAAGGTGAACATTTCAGATTAAAATTCTGTTTGGCAGTTTATGAGCTCTCAAAACAGAGGCAAAAAGGGCAGGAGTGCCCAGCTTATTAATTTTTTCCCATCTTATGTCCAAGTATAGGAATGTTCAGACCTTTCTTTTTGCGCTGTGGTACCACAGAAGAAGATGGAGTTACTGTTGGGGAAGTGTTAACAAGAAAATGCCAGCGCTGGGAAGTCAGATATGGGGTCTGGGTGGGAGAGGCGATCCTTTTCCTCCTTCCTTCATCGCCTGCACAGATCTTCCTCCTCGCTGCCTTTGTTGTCCTGCTCTGGGCTCGTGCAGCTGTGGTGCAGGTCTGCACAAAAAAGCAGCAGGAGGAGGCAGAGCTCGTGCTGATGCCAGAGGAATGCAGAGCAGAGGGAAGCATCGTGGGCAAGGAGCTGGCCCTGCTCTCAGCGCACAGCACGGAGGGTTACAGCCGCGTGGCAAGCCCAGTTGTGCCCGTGTCATATCCAGCACGTACCTCTGCCACCTCTCTGTGTCCCAAACCCACAGCTTTCTGCTGGGTAGCAGACACAGGTGCTGAATATCAGCCATCAGAGCAGCAAGGCGCGCAACCAGGTGATGCGGTGGTAAGAAGTGGAGGGTGACGTTTGACTGGGCTTTCTGTTTCCTGCCCCACAGCTCTTCCATTTGCCCCTGCCCTGGGGGAGAAAGCTCTAACAAGATGGAGAAGCAGAGGGGTTCGTGCCTGAGATACGTCCACTGGGAAGCAGACGAGGAGGGGGCCGAGGAGGGTGAGGTGACTCCTGCTGCTTCTCCTTCCAGCCGAACGACTGCGTTGGAAGAGGTGGAGGTGGAGATGCTCAAAAAGGCAAGGGAGCTCTTCCAGCTGTGTGACAAGGATGAGAAGGGCTTTATCACCAAGCTGGACATGCAGGTGAGGGAAAAAAATCCATCCCCTTTCCTGGGAGGAGCTGTAAAGGCATGGGGGGCCAGAAGGGGGGAGAACGTGGCATATCTTATCCTTTGGCAGGCATGGGCGTGCACGTGTCTGCCTTCCTGCGAGCCAGGCTCTGCCACAGCTGGCTGCCAAAACTCCTGGGGAGGCCGTGTACCCCTTGGGAATTCCTGGGACTGCAATCCCAAATTTGTAAGGAATGCATATAATTAAAAAAATTGCAACAGATCCTACAAACGTTAAGCATGCGATGGATGGGAAATCTGGGGAAAAAATCTTTGGTTTATTTAAAAAACAAAATAACACCACTATAAACAACAACAAGCCCACCAGTCTTTTAACAGCAACAAAAAAGAAACACTCTAACTTTTGTTTTTGTCTCAAACATAGCTGAAGCCTTATCTCAGACATTCTCTTTAAGCCTGAATATTTTTTTACTCTGGTATAATGCATTCTGCTGCTTTTTGTTCAAAACAGCCCGTGTTAACAGAATCTCGCTTTCTTTGTGCTTTTTGCTTTAACGTTTTATCAGGAAGGTTACATGTGGGCTGTTTTTCTCCTGTCCCATCTCTTTCTCAGTCTCTGATTAACATTTGGCAAGTCCAGTTTAGTAAACAAATCCTGGTTTGACTTTTGACTCATGGGTTGCGCGATGCCTCATTCTGTATACTGACGTTAATAAATATTTCTTAAGCTTTATCTAAAGCTGAGTTTTTAATGGATGGTGATGGGTTTTTGGCCCAGACCTCATGTTATTTGGAAGCTTCTTTGGAAACCCCTTGGCACTGTGTACTCTGCACATGTATTACAAAGGGAAATCTCCCTGTTCCTTGTCTGCGTAGCGGGAATAATGATGCAATCCCAACAGACAGATGACAGAAGGAAGCTAACTCTCTGCTACAGACTGAACGTTTTGCTTGTGATCTGCAAGGTTTCCTGCAAGAGCTAGGAGCTGAACGCAGACACCCTGAGTCCTAGATCACCAGTCTGTGCTCTCTTTCTGGCTGAAGAGGTGGAGCTGGGACCTGATGTGCCCACGGAGCTCCCCTGGAGCAGCAGTGTCTGCAGAAGGCACAGCCACCCTTGGGTAGAGCCTGGGCAGGGCTGGGTTGGGACAGGTGGTGAGCTGGAGGCTGAAGTGGGGCTGGAAGAGGGATGAGCTCCCTTCAAACAACAGAACCCAGAGCTCTCTCTCTGCAGGCCTGGTTGGATCACCAGGTGATGGAGAGCTTTATCAGTGGGCTCAAACGGGCGCTTGTGGTGTGACTCAGGCACACCCCAAACTGTCTTATCCTAGCCAGGGCACAGAAAGCTGGGTCCAGCAGAGACAGAGCAGATCACGGGGAAGCCTTCCGTCATGCCTTCATTTTGTTCGCTCTTTTTCTCTCTGCAGCGGCTTCAGAGTGAACTCCCCCTAACGCTTGAGCAGCTGGAGACTGTTTTTGACAGCTTGGAGCAGAACAATAATGGATACC
The DNA here is from genome assembly GCF_009819795.1 of Aythya fuligula. Taxonomy (NCBI): domain Eukaryota; kingdom Metazoa; phylum Chordata; class Aves; order Anseriformes; family Anatidae; genus Aythya; species Aythya fuligula. Next base: position 45,937,146 of record NC_045563.1, read on the forward strand.
TGACGCCTGTGGAGTTCAGCATGGGGCTGGGTAAGGACTGCACAGAGAAAGAGGAAGGAAAAGTCTGTTGCAGATTTTTTTATGCTGGCAAGAAAGCTGCAAGCGCAGTGCTTCTGCTGAAGCTGTACCAGTTATGCGTGGCAGTGCCCCATGGTTACCTGAATATCACTGGAGCAGGTGTGTGTACAGGACTGTTGGAGTAGTAGCTGTATCCTGATTGAGCAGGGTTTTTTTTGGGTTTGGGGTGCTAGCCATAGGCAGACATCATGAGGGTACCTGCCTCAGTGCGGGTAGAGCAGGCCAGATCTTCCTTTGGGCCACCCTGGCTGGTTGCTGTGTCTCAGCCTGGAACAGAGCCACTTGTCAGGTACCACCCTGTCTTGGCAGCCTGGCTCCCTGACATTTGCTCCAGTCTGGGCAAAACACTTTATTGCAAAACACTTCATTTCTCCATTTCTTCTCCGTATGGTCATTCCTTGGGCTGGCCTCACTGAGATCCTTTTCAGGCTGACCTCTAGCTCAGGAATTTGCCCTGGCATCCTGCTGTCATCCTTCCAGAGCATACAGGGGGGAGATCAAGGGAGAGAGCTCCAGCTGGGAACTGTGCAGCCATCAGCTCTGCTTCTTCAGAGGGCTCCTTGCATGGCCTCTGAGAGCTTACGGGGTGTTTCTGCACAGCTGACAAGAAGAGCATCAGTTTACAATGTTCAATGTAAAGCAATGTGATGGGAGATCCTTCTGGCGTGTCAAAACAATCTTCCAATTATTCCCTATCTCGATTTTCCCAGCTCTATGAGACAGTTAATGAGAGATAATGATTCTTTTCTTAAGTAGACATCCAAAGTGCCTAATCTAAGTCCATCCCCTTAAAGTCCAAGGCTTTAAGCTGGAGTGGGGCCTGCCTGCCCATGCTTTAGATTTTTTACACATTTTAAGAGTGGGAGAGAGGCTGCTAGATTCTGCATCTCTCTGCATTACTCCCAGCATGAAGGAAAATGTGTTGCAGACCCCAGCAATGTGTGTCTTATGCTGGGCTGGAGCGGCCCCGAGCCTGGCAGGTCTCTAGCAGATGCCCGGGGTGCAGTGGAGCTGTGACCACCTGGGAAGAGGAGGAGGAAGTGCAGTGGGGCAACCTGCCGTGTGTTGGATGCAATCCCTGGCATCCAAGCACAGAGGGACAACAGAAAGGGAAAAGAAGCTTGCATCAGAACCTCAGCACTCTTTTTTACAGATGACTTCTCACAGTATTATACGTAGTGAGTGGAGAGGATGTGGTGAAGATGTTTGCAGCCAAGACGTGGTAGAGTTAAATGACGGGAGGTGCACGGATTTGGGATATTTTCCCTGTAGAGCAGCTTCATGTTCTTAGCCATGCTCTGAACATCCTTGGCTCCTGGCCCTGTGGCTGGGATGTCAGTTTTGGATCCAAGCAGATGTGTCCTGGGATGGAAGGGTGGCTGCTAACGGAGGCCTGACCTCGGTGTGCAGGATGAGGTCCTGAGTTTTGGACAGGCTCACTCAATTTGTTTCTTTAAGAATTTGTTCCCAGCACCAGTTCCTGTCACATGCCTTGCATAGCATGAAATTCTCATGGCATTAGTGTCTCAGCGTGAAACAGGATCTGGAAGGCTGGAAGCCGAACATACGTGGGATGGGGCCGGAGGGGGTGCCGAGAGGATAAGGTCATTTTGCTCAGACACCACGCAGTCCTAGCAGGAGGCAGTCCTCGTCCTGTAGTGCTTGAATCAGAGCAGATGTAGCACATGAGGAGGGAAGGGTGATGCTCTCCCACCACCCCTGTTTATAAGCTGAGAAACCGAGGCACAGAGCTATTTGGTGCCTGGCTTGCAGTCCCAGAGGGAGTTTGTGGCACCACTGACAAACGCACCCACAGCACCGCTCTGCAGCGGTGAAATGACCAAATGCCATCTTCCACGTGCAGAGGATCCAAGGTGGTAGATCATCCTAGCACAGATGTGAGCAGAGCCATAGCAGCCCTTTGTCAGGCTGGAAGCCAGCCTCAGTGCTAGCATCGAAGACTGGACACTGGACACATCGTTCAGGACATCAGAGCGGAGGCTCTTTGCTGCCCAGGAGCTGTCTTCTACAAGAGCAGCATGCATGCAGCTTCTGGTGGAGCTGTGTCAGGCTGCCACTTGAACAACAACTCATTAAGTGACATCTAATTTGACTTCCTTTTTTTCTCCTTCTTCCCTTCTCCTTCCATCAGGAAAGCTGATAGGGATTGACTTGTGTCAGGGGGCCGGAAGGACGGATCGCTCCAGTCACGAGGAGACCTTTGAGTCAGGCTGGTCAGATGATATGGACCCAGCAGATGATGAAGAGAAACGCTTCTGCTCCATGATGGAGCAGCTTGGAGCAGCCCAAGTATTTGAAGAGTAAGTAAGAGAATCTCATGGCCTTACTTCTGCCCTGTTTTGAACTTGCAGTGCCGACACTTGAAAGTACCAGTGAACACCAAGGAGGTGAAGTGAGCTGCTTGCTCCCTGAACTACTGCTTGCGTTTTCTGTCTTGCTGTCTCGTGTTTTCACATGCTTGGTAACAAATGCCGTGAAGTCTGGGTTTTCTCATCGGTTATAAATTACTTCCAGTGCAGTGCTTCTCTCAGTTTTCCAAACTGCAAGTTCAATACCACAGCTGTAAAATGTAGCAATTGATGTGGAAACTCATCGGCACGCAGCAAATGAAAAGAAGCCTGTGAGGGTTAGACAAGGTAAGGAGGATGTGTGTGCTGTCTCTCCCAAAAGGGGGTGTGATTGCTCACACATGGCCAGAGAATCTTAGCTCTGAGAGCGTGCCTGAAGGATCTGTGCTCAAGGGGCTGCTTGGGGCTGGGCTGATCTTGAGAACGGTGAGAGGCTAAAATGAGCAAGGAATAAAAACCTGCGCCTTAAAAATGGATATCAGTGCTCATGCAGTGGCAGAGTCTGCTGACCCCAGTGTCATGCAGCTGCTACACCACAAGAGATTTTTTTAGGGCCTTCCCGAGTGAAACATTCTCCATACTTGCTTCTTACTGATGCACACCTGCTGGTGCTGGGGTGGCCCAACAGCATCCATGGCAGGCTTTTATTTTTTCAGGTGTCGTAGTACAACAGTTGTCAGCAGCTTGCTGGGAGCAGCCCTGCTCCCAACAGGGACAGGAGATAGACAGGATTGGAGACAGAAGCTGAGAGCCAAGGATTCTGCTGCTTGTAGAGCATCGTCTGTCATGAAACAGATTGTTTTGTTTCATTTTCATTGTGATACAGAACACCTACCTGGTTTTTTTTTAATGCTAAACAGCTTCTCAAGAAAACTTCTGGGAAGCTTTTATGCCTCAAAGAATGGGATGACACTGTGAAAGGCTGTATTATTGTTTTGGATGAGTAGCTTCTGCTGTCTACAGCTGTTTGTGAAGCATCTGGTCTTAAAGTGTGTTAGGACTTACCCTGTGTTTTGTTTCGACCACTTACTTGTAGGTTTATGCAATGAGTCCAACAGCTACTTCATATCATACCTCTGTGCCGAGCCAGTTGTAAGGAATTATTGAAAACCAGGACTTAACTGGGGATAGATTAGGAATCTGAGCTATCTTCACTGGTTTTGCTACAGATAAATGGCTTTGAGTGTTAATGGAGCTGAATATTTTCTGTTATCCAAAATCTGAAGTTTTGAAGAACTGTCAGTAATTTTTTTCAACTTGAGACAAAAGTGGGAGGCTATCTTGTGATGGTGGCAGAGGGAATCAAGGGCTTTTTGGTAATCTTTTTTTTTTCATGAAGAATACTAAGGGAGACAAATACATAGGCAAAGAAAACTTTCTATTTGGATAATGACTATGAGTATAATTGTTTTGTACATTTCAAGCTAGTTTCTTCAAAGTAATCCATGGATTAAAAAAAAAAAAGTAAAAAAAACACAACCCCAAAACAAACATGGGACTTATGAGACTCTTTGAGAAAGATTGAGTTTCTAAGTGCTGTGTACCAGTTGTGATGAGCTAAATGCCAAACAATACAATTGTTATTGCAGGTTCAGAAAAACAAGACTTTGGATTTCTGGGGCTTCCTCCATAATCTTAATGCAACACCTTGGAAAACTTGCTGCTTTTGTTTGTGCCTTAGTTCCAAAATTGCTGAATAAGCAAACAAACAAGGGCAGCAGCACCCACCAGTACAGTCATGGTATGATAAAACCAACGTGATGTGTGCTGGCTCTAAGAGTTTGCTGCTTGATCACAGCTGACAGCAAACTTGCTGAATGTTTATCTCTTTCAATCTTCGTTTAAACACCAAATGTGTTATGACTGAGTGCTTGGAAAACAATCATTCTAGAACTGCTTTCTAGGTAACTGCTTTGCTCTTCCAGCTGACCTTCTTCCTGTTAACTTTGCAGTAGCTCTCAGTTGCTGTGCACGCTCAGAAACTGTCTGCCCTTCCTCTTTGCTGTGTGGTGTAATGCAGGAGGTCACAGGCAGGCTGTCAGCCCCTGAATGTGTATCGGAGTTGGAGTAACAACCCAGAAGATGACAAAAATTCATTTGCTTTCCTTCTCTCTTGTGTGCTTGCTCCAGTCCAAGTGAGGTTCGGGAGCTTTGGGCTCGGCTACGAAAGGAGCGCCCGGAGCTCTTACCCAGCTTTGAGGAGTTTCTGTTGCGTGTTTCATCGTACATCAAGGAGGTGAATCATGAGAAGGAGTCCATGGAGCAGGCATTGAAGCGGTAAGGAGAACATCATGGCCAGCTGCTGCCAGGAACCAGCTGGTACTTGGATGCAATATCATGTGTTACATTCTTCCTCAAGGACAAGGGGAGACTGGGTTACAGGACATGGGCTCTTTTCTTGCTGTAATAAAATGACTCCTTATCTCGACTTAATTGCCACAGGTTTGTTTTAATTGCCACAGTTTTGTTTTGCATCGGTGCACACCCATAATGTTTGGTCTGGTTAAAATCCCACTCAAATAACTTTTTGGCAATGCTGCACAGCTGTTAGTAGAACTCTTTCCACCACATCTCCTGTTTTCTTTCTGCATTCTCTTTCTCTCTCTTGACAATGCACCTTTCCTTTTGTAGGAAGGAGACGGACCATGACCGAGAAGTCAGGTGCCTTTATGAAGAAATGGAGCAACAGATCAAAGCAGAAAGGGAGAGGATAATCTGCCAGGTACCTCGTCTTTCTTGGCTGAAGTCAAACTTTCTCTGGCTGAAGCAGGGGTGGTGGCTCATCTGGCCAAGGAACAGCTCTTAGCTGTGCTGGGTGTTACATCAGCAGCTGTGTGTCTTTACCTCTGCAGGAAGCACTGAGACATGACAGGAGTAACCTGCTCCAAAAGGAGCTGCGCAGCAAAGAGCAGGAGCTGGAGAAAATTCTCTACCGACAGAAGAAGGTAACAGGACCCAAAGCCTTTCTAAAGCATATCCCCTTCTACTGTCTTTCTGTTAAGACCTCTTCTGTCTGAGGGTGGTTTTCATCAGCTGACACTTAGTGGTGGCTAGCCTAGTTGTCGCCTGTCCCTGAAAGTGTTGAGGTGGATTGGTTTGTCCTCAGCTGAAGTGTCATCCTGTCACATCCTGGCTGCTCATCTTATCTGATTGGGTTTCTCTTGTACTTTGCCTTGCCTTTATTTGGCAAGGAAAATGGGGTAGAGACTTGGAAATTGTGAATTTGGGGCCTTCTGTGGTGTGTAAGAGAGCTGTGTATGCACATGCAAAAGCCAAATTTCTGTAGTTTTTCTTTTGCCCCAGAATAACCCAGAGGGAACAGTTCTGTGATGCTTTGAGTTGTTTGTACTGCACACTTGCATTTCAGCATCTGATGACGTACTGATTAATCAGTCAATGAAAAGATCAAAGCAGAAATTTTCCATTGGCTTTCTGTCCCTGCTATGTGCATTTGTATGTGATAGTCCATTGGGGATGTCTTTCCTTTCTTTGAAAAACTAAGACCCCAGCAGAAACAAGTCATGGGAGGTACTTGGAAGGTGCTGGTGATTGGAGGAATCCAAGTTGGATACCTGGCCTTGAACACCTCCAGGGCTGGGGCATCCACAGCTTCTACGGGCAGCCTGTGCCACGGCCTCACCACCTTCTGAGTGAAGAATTTGCTCCTAACCTCTAATCTAACTCTCCCCTCTTGTAGTTTAAAACCATCCCCCTTGTCCTGTCACTCCCTGCCCGAGCAAAATGTCACCCTCCAATCTTTTCAATAAGCCCCCTTTAAGTACAGAAAAGCTGCAGTAAGGTCCCCCTGTATCCTTCTCTTCTGTAGGCTGAACATCCCCCACTCTCTCAGCGTTTCTTCATAGGAGAGATGCTCCAGCCTCCAAGCATCCTCGTGGCCTCCTCTGGACCTGCTCTAACAGCTCCACATCCTTCTGGTGCTGGGGGCCCCAGACCTGGATGCAGCACTCCCAGTGGGACCTCACAAAGGCAGAGCAGAGGGGGATGATCACCTCCCTCCCCTGCTGCCCACCCCTCTGTTGATGCAGTTGCCCTTCTGGGCTGCAAGCTCACACTGCTGGCTTGTGTTGGGCCTTTTGTCCACCAGAACCCTCAAGTCCTTCTCTGCAGGGCTGCTCTCAATGACTTGACCTTAACCCTAACCCTTGCACTTGGCCTTGTTGAACCTCCTTAGTTTCATGTGGGCCCACTTCTCCAGCCTGTCCAGGTCCCTCTGGATGGCATCCCTTCCTTCTGTTGGATCGCCTGCACTGCTCAGCGTGGTGTCACCTGCAAACTTGCTGAGGGTGCGCTTAGTCCCACTGTCCATCTCATTGATAGACCCTAAACAGCACCAGCTCCAAGATGGACCCCTGAGAATTATTCTTGAGACATAAAGGTACAATTGCTTAGGATTAAGGAAATGGAGCATTTGCCTTAAGAGGAGAAACTAGGAAAACTTAAACCTAACTTTGGAGAGAAGGAGGCTGAGGGAAGGTGTAACAGCTTTACGGACTCGGGATGGTGTTGTATATTATTATACATAATTATTATTACTATATATTATATTGTATAATGTAGTGTATAAAACATGTCAGTATTATTATATATAATTACATATTATTACATAATTATATATAAAACATAAGATCCACGTGGAACTATTATTTCCTAAATCCCACAGCAGCAGAGGTGAAGGGCACTCAGTGAGACTAGTAGGAGACTGGTCTCGAAGAACATACTTCTTTACAAGGGGACTAGAAAACTGCATTTTTTTTACCACAGGAGGTTGCAGAGGAAAGCAGTATCCGCAGTTCAAAAATGAGTTGGACAAACTAATGGACAGGAATCTGTAAACATGGAAAGGAGAAATAATCAGGGATGGAGATTCTTATCATTCCCAGTCCAGCACTGCAGGTGCTGGGGATGGAGATCGTAGTGGCTGTCCTGGCGTGTTCTTCCTAAATAGTATCTCCTTGTGGCATGGCTCAGGGCAGAATATGGGACTACGTCGAGACTTTCTTACTCAAATGAGCATTTCTGATGCCTTTAACTCCGAGGCTCATGCCAAGCTACAAGGATAGCCGGGTCCCTCTTGTGGTGTGAGGCCAGTATTGTGATCGTGCTGTTCTGCAGTACTGTTTGAGTACACACAGCGTAAAACCAGAGCTCTTTCTGACAGAGAGTTCTTAGGGAGGGGCAGGTGTTTTAATTAAAGCCTGCCCTTTGGGTTATCGACAGACCCAGAGGCTGTGGGCTGCTGTTGCTGTTTCTTACTCTGAATTTGACTGCTCAGCATGTGTGGCTGGGCGCAAATTTTCCGTGATGTCCAAAGGACTGGAGCTGTCCAGGCAAAGCTGGGCATGACTTGTGCTTGAAGCCTCAGTGGGGAGAGATGTGGGGCTTGTGTTTCAAGGAACATAGGAAGGGTGAGCTCTGATCATGACTGCTGTAGCTATGCATTTGCAGAGAGCAGTATGAAGGAGAAAAGCACTTTGTCTTGTCCACAGCATGATGCTTTCCTTTCCCTCAGAGAGTCTAGCTGAAGGTGTGGAGATAGCAGACTTAAAGCACTCATGGATTTCCATTTCCATAAGGGTACCTGCTCTGTGGTGAGATCGCATCTCACAGTGCCTGACTTTCTGTCTATGTGGTAAGAAGTTGTCACAGATGGTGTTCAAAGGGCTAAACTTGTCTGTGTGCGTGGGCAAAACATTTAGTAACAGGCAGCTTGTGCAGCCTGGGTAATCGTGAGTGTGGAAGCGGAGCATTCGGTTCAGGTTGTGGGGACCACAATTCCTGTGTAGCACCAGCTTCAGCAGAGGGCCCTGGTTAGCTGGCACGGCTGGCTGGATGCTGACGTGCCAGTGTGTTCCTCCTAGCGACGCCCTGCTCAGCCGAGACGAGAGAACTGGGCTGCTGCATCCACCCTGGGCTCTCTCCCAGACTACGCCAGCCATTTGCGAGGAATCACATCACTTGTGGCAGCAGGCTTTGAACTTCCCAAGTCAGGCCTGTTGTTTGTGCTGGTGTCTTGTGCTGTCTGGAGTGGCACTGTGCCCCAGTGGCACTTAAACAGCACTTCTGGCCCGAGGTTCTGTCTCCAACAGTAGAAAAAGGCACCCAGTCACTTACCTTCCCTTCTGTCAGCAGTGTGACGTGCCCCAACACCTTGATGTATCCCTTTTTTGGCTTAGAAGTCCTTAAACCAGACAATGCACTTCAACAGCTATGCTTCCCTCAATAAGCCCTGCTTCCACCCTGATTTTTCCAGTCCTCCTTTGAGCCCCATTTGCACTCTGATTTCTGCAGCAATTTCTGCAATAGCAGCAAGTTCCTTGCACTGCCTGAAGCACTTCCTCAGCTGTGCCTGACTAATTGTGCTGCTTGCTCCCCAGTGCTGGCACTGATGAGACATAATTGCTTCCAGTTCACCTTCTTGATACCCCTGGTGGTGTTGTAGACCTGAGTAGTGTTTTCCTCCCTTCTGCCTCGTTTATGTCTGCTCTTTCAGGTTATTTTTACAGTCATGACTGCAGCACAGAGCCCTTCCTCTCTCTATCTGACACCTCTTCCTCCTCCTCTCCCGTTACAGCTGGAACATCAGCTGCAGTCTCTGAACACGGAGCAGCTGGAGACGCGTGTGCAGAACGAAAGGCTCCGGCACCTGAACGAAAACCTGCTGGAGGAGCTGGAGAAAAGCAAGTGGGAGCTGGAGGCTGTGAAGGGGCAGCTACAGAAGCTCCAGAAAGAGGCCCAGCTTGAGCAAGAGCAGAAGGACAGGTAGGAGTGGGCAGGGAAGGGGCTGTGTGGGCTGTCTGAGCAGGAACGCAGGCAGAGAAGGAAAGTGTGCAAGAAGTTAAAGAAAAAGGATCTCTAATTAGAAGCCTTGGCCTTGCCAGGAGATTGTCTGTTTCTTCTTGAGGGAGAGAGGTAACGTGCAGTGGTGCTATGGGCCAAAAAAGGGTACGTTACTGCTATTTCCCACTGCCTTTAGTGGGAAACGAGTATTTTCATTGATATTTGGCTTTAAAAGACCTGTAAAAATGCAAATGTTCCTCAGCCTTAAGGAGGCTTCTCCTCCTTGTCGTTTCCAGTTCATCATTGCCTCTGTGAAGTTCCTACAGACCCTATGCTAACCAATTGTGTTCCTGCTTCTGGCCTTAATCTAATAATACTCAGCTGCAACACTGGCATGTTTCGCTCCCAGCTGGCAGTGAGCATCCTTCCCATCCCTAACAGCTGGGGAAACCGGAGTATGAAGGGGGAGCTGGGTTCCCTGCCCTCATGCTGGAGGAGACTGGGAGAGCTGTGGTCCCAGCTCCCATGGCAGTGCTGCTTCTCCTGGCATGGGACAGGCCCTAATCTTTGTGAACATCACTTGTGTCCCTGAGAAAGAGATCTCTGCGTCTCCTCTCCCATTGATTTATCTCTCTTAAATTCCTGTCACCTAGGGATGTGTTCAGAGTCTCCAAGAACATGCAGAAAGAGAAGCAAAGCCTCCTTCGGCAGCTGGAGCTCCTCAGGTAAGAACAGGACTGCATGCAGATGTCGAGCTCTCATGCATGTCAGGGATGCAGACCAGACCCTGCTTCCTTCCTCGGGGGAGCCCAAATGGCTGGCATGGCCAATGGCCACTTTGGGGGTAGGAGTGGGGGGCTGGCCTTTCTTGTCATGTTGGCTGCCTGCTTCGCTGGCAGTGCTGAGGTCTGGTTTCTCCCAGAGAAAGCTATGGGAGTGTACTTGACAAGTGCTCACACTGCTTGTTTTTCTAGGCCCTGACAGAGCAGTTGCAATCCGGTCAGCTCCAGCAGGGCACAGGCTGTGTTATTTTGCTGAGTAATCCCTCCGGCTGAGGAATTTAGTTTTCCCTGCTGACTAAAGGGTAGCATACAGAGCCTGTTACCTGAGCTGGGATGCTTGGAAATCCCAACGTGCTCAGCAATAAAGAGCACCTGTATTTGTGCCCCGAATTCCCTTCCCATTTACCTTTCAAATGTCAGCCTTTACCGCGTTTTCAGGGAGTGCTTCATTGTCTCTCTCCTGTGTCTTCCTTTGGAGCAGAGAGATGAACAAGAAACTTCGAGATGAGCGAGACACTTTCGAAGCCAAGAAGCCGGTTAGTCTCAGAAAGAAAATCCTAATTCCCAACCACCCTCCTTTCATCTGCTGCTGTTGCTGTCACCACCTGGGGGCCTATCCCTTCCACGGGGGACAATGACCTGACCTCACGAGTCTTGCTGTGGTGCTTATACAGACTTCGTGGCACCTCTGGAGACAAGCTCTGCTGGCTGCTCTTTCCAGCTGCCCGGGTGTAACCCAAGGCATGTTAGCTCGTGACTGTAACGCAGCCGCGGGCAGGGCTGAACGCGTGCTGCCTGCTGCACGTGCTGCGCCTGTGCTTCTGGGCAGGATTCGGGCACGTGCAAGGAGGGGAGCGAAGCTGCATGCGTTCCTGGAGCTGGGTGGTGGTGAGGAAGAAGATGGATTCCCAGGTGTGCTGCCTGCTGACCTGGGGTGGAGGGGCAAAGTGGGGTTCAGAATTTCTCTGACCCCTTGGGTCCGTAGTAGGTGTGTTCAGATGTTCCCCTGCAGCAGCTCCTGTGGTGGAGGTGCAGCAACGAGCCTTGTATCAGAGGGCTAGGAGAAAGCAGGGGGCCTCTGAGCCCTGGGGAACGTCTGGGACTGGCAGTGCCATCTCTGGCCTTTCCTAAGACGAGTACAAATATGTGATCTGTTTTTAATTATTAGTTTTTCATGAAAGAGTCTTGTTGTTCACAAATGTCATTGCTGAGGCTGCTCTGTGCCCATCTTGGACCCACCCCTGCTGCCGTGCACCTTTCCTGGCTGTGCCACCGCGCTGCACTTGAAGACCTGGAAGTAGCTGGCTTGCAGTGATGAGAGGCAGCAGCAGGCTGAGAGACTTTTCTGGCTGGTGTGCGAGGGAACGAGACAGGAAGCACAGGGAGAGTGCCTGGATAGGAGACAGGACGCTGCGGAGGGGAAGCTGCTGGGGGAGAGGCTGGAGTTCATCTCTAAGTAGAAAAGCACCTGTAGAAAATAACTCCAGTAACTGTTCTGGATGGAGGTGAGGTGTGCGTGCGTGTGCCTGTATGTGTTTCTGCAATCCGAGGGAAGATTTTTATTTTTTTTATTTTTAAAGCTGCTCAGTAAGCGTATGTGAGTGCGTGTGTGTGTGTGCCAGGGCTTCCTCTTCCCATGTGTAATGCTTCAGCAGCTGCTGGGTTCCCGTGGGTGGGTGGGTGCCCCGTGGAGACCACGGTTCAGGTACGTGCCTGTGTGTGCCAAGTTTGTCTGCTTCCCCTTCCTTCTCTTCTGCTTTCCTGCTGTGCCCTGCCTGGGGCTGCTCTGAAACACGACAGCTGCAGGTGGACCCAAGAGAGGGCCTTGCAGAGAGTCGTGGTGAGAAGCCACCTTCTCCTTCCTCTGCTGGCACCAGGGGTGCAGCAGCAGGGTCAACTCCTGCTCCCACCTTTGCTCATCTTGCATGGCTGTGTCATGCTTGGCAGATGAAGCCTGCACTGGAATAAGGTTTTTTCCTTTGTCAGCCAGGACATCTCGTTGGCCATTCTCGTTTCAGTCTGCAGCAAAACAGGGCGCCAGGGGATTGCAGAGACGCTGCTGTCGTCACGCACCTGCAGAAGATCTGCTGTCCAGCCTGTCCCGCTGTCAGAGGGAGAGGAAATAGCAATCCTTCTTGCAGCAGCAAAAAGGAGAGTCCAGCCTTCTGCTCTGGATCCCTAGTGCGTGACACGCTCTGGCAGAGACTGTCAGTGCTTTCACAAGCTAAAAAGAAACATAAAGCCTTAATGTCCTCTCTTAGTGCTGGGAAGGGCTATGTTATTTCTCTGAGATGAGGGGATGACAAACAGTGGATCTTTAATAGCAATGACTTTGAAGTGGTTGGAAGGAGGCGCTGGGCTGCACGTGGCTGGCAGCGACCCAGCTGCTGCTCCTTTGCGCTGCTCAGTGCCCAGCCTAATACCTTGCTCTTCATAAGAGTTTCTGGCCTTGCCGGGGTGGGCAAGCCCGGCCCCACAGCACGGTGAGGAGCAGTTTGGCCCCAGTGGCTGGGTCACAGATAGCGACGTGTGGCTGTTCTGCCTGTGTGCAAACCACTGCTGGGTTCTGTTTTGCACCCACCCATCTGTGGAGTTTCCCTTGTGTGCTGCATGTTGACAAAGGTCTTGCCCTGAGTGAGCAAATTTCATGTCTGCTCATCGTGAGGAGTGCTTTGGAACTTTGGCTGCAATGGACGTACATTTGTATTTCACCAATAAACCAGAAGATGCTTTTTTTCTATATATTTGTTTTTTCTTTCCCATCCCAAATGCTTGCATGTGTGCTGTTCCGTTGTGGAAGCCTCGCTCTGTGTGTTGTACAGCTGTGATGTTGTGTTTGTCCCTTTACCATCGCTGTGACAAGCCACATGTTCCATAAAGGCAGCAGGCCAATAAAGCATGGCAGAACCATTGGCAAAACACCCCCGTTGTTTCTCCTTTCTTCCCCAGGTAGGTACTCCGCAGGCGGCCGCTTCCCCTCTTGGTAGGGCAGTGCCGTAGCAGGTTGCCTGGGTGTCCCTTTGCTCTGTAGGTGGCTTGAAGACTGAAACTCAGCCGAACCTCGGGTGGGCCATAATGCCATTTCCTCATTTCCGTGGGTCTACAGTGCCCTCGGGCACACCTGCTGTTCCCAGCACAGACCCCAAAAACTTCCTCCTCCATCCTTGCTGGGGAACCGCTGGCTGGCTGGACCAGAAACACCATTGCAGCACAGTGGCTCTCTGTGTTGGATAGCTTCTGTGGCTCAGGCTGTTCCTGAACACCACTATTATATGTAATTTATGTAATTTTTTTTTTTTTTCCTTTAAGTTCCCTGTTGGGTGAGTCCCTCTGGGGACTCCAGAGTGCCTCCTCTTGCTGAATTGCGCTCTGGTAAAGGTGCCTTGGGGGTTCTGGCCCACAAAGCAGCTTCTTCAGGTTTTGCCTTTCAAAATGAGCCTGGGCTTACTGAAGAAATAATCTCCATGGTCCTCCCCTGGGCTGCGGGCAGCACAAAGGCAGGCCTGGCAGGAGCTGCCTGTGGCGTTTGGTCACCTCAAAACTGCTGCAGATCTGGCAGGCTGTAGGCTCCTTTGTTTTCTCCACCTTTACCCTAAAATAACTTGGGAGGATGTGTCAGAAATCTGCAGGCTTCCAGAGGGAGCACGTCTCCCTGCTCCCGGTGCCGGGGTGGTGTTGCCCTGCTGCTCTGTCTCTCACTTGGTGGTTTTGGGGTCTACAGAGCAATTAGGACAGAGCATGAGAGGGGGGACAAGGCTTTGGTGTGGCTCTGGGGAGAGCCGGCAGGTCAGCCCTCACTCCGCCACAGGCTCCCCTGTGTGATCACAGCAAATCGCTTCTCCTTCACCCCGGGAACGGGAAAGCTGCTGCAGCGGGGGGACGAGGGCTGTGAGAGCTGCTCTGCTCCCCCCTCCTTGGGAAGGCGCTGAGCGTGGCTGTAGGGAGCGCGGGGAGGTAAGTGGGAGCGAAGCGTGGCGATGAGTGCGTGAGGCAGAGCACGTGCACTGCCCTTGGCTCCTTTCTTTCCTCTCGTACTTGTGCGGCTGCGGGTGAGTACCTGTGGAGTACAGGGCTGGTCTGTCCCACCAAACACCAGCATTATAAAAAGGCAGGTGGGGAAAGAGAGAATCAGCCGTGATGCACAGGGGTGAGAGGCACAGGAAGGAGAGCTGTGGCTGACAGAGGGAAGCTACAGCTCCTACAGCTCGAGACACCGTCATTTTTCGGTGGCGTCGTTGCAGAGGGGAAAGTGGTGCTTTCTGGCAGGAGTTCAGTGAGCTGAGCTGCGAGGAGCGACCCCTGTGCTGGTGTCTGTTGGAGCCTGTGGGGCACCGCCACTGCTCCAGCCCTGCGCCCGAGGCAGCTGGTTCAGCTGGGGCGGCCTGCGGTGCCGGTCCCAGTGCCACTCCTCACCCTTCTCTCTTCAACTTCCAGGCGCCCCAGAGCACAAAGCCCCTCCAGAAGAATGGGTCAGTGCTAGGCAGCTCCCTGCAGGACGACAAGCCGGTCAAACGGTTAGATGGGCCTCTCTGTGTCATGTCCCTGCTGTTGCTCCATGCTGCTGGAGCATCCCGTTGGTCTGTCCGTGTGTCCTGCCTGGTCCCACATTGGTGCTGTCTGTCTGTCTGTCTGTCTGTGGGAGCACGGGGGAGACATGGCCTGAGGGTGCCGTCGGGGAACACAAAAACACAAAGATGTGGTGGTGGCCTGGCTTTTGGAGCTGGATCTCCCCGGCATCTGCCAGCCCCAAACAGGCTCTGAAGGTGGCACGCTTCCCTCCTTCGCACCAGCTCTCTGCAAGGCTCCCATCCCTTCCCAGTTGCTCTTGGTGCCAGCTGGAGACATGGGGCAAGGCTCAGAGTTTCTCCCAGCTTTAACTCACCCTCAGTGCTTGCAGTTCTGTAAGAGCTGAGCTCCAGGCTCCTGGATTGATGGCAAACCAGCTGAACTGTGGAGCAGGGCTGATTGTTTAGCCCCAGCTGGGAGCTGCTGGGCTAGGTCTGAGGCAGAGCTCCTTCATAGCTGGGCAAGCAGCAGGCATGGACCAAACACCCTTTTTTTTTTTCTTCTTTTTTTTCCTTTTTTCCCCGAAGAGGCTTTTGAGTCTCAGCCTCTCATTGCTGCCTCTCCAGCTGGCCCTGGAAGATGGGGACCGTTCCCCAGAGCCCAGGAGGATGGGCCTGTTCTCCATGGGGAGAGGCTTCAGCTGCCCAGCTCCAGATCTGGGGAGATGCAGGGAGGATGACCAGGGACATGAGCTCCATTAAACAGCAAAAGCCCAGGCTTGGCAGCAGGTGAATATTGCAGCCCTGGTGAGGTGTGGGCACAGGCACGAGAGGGAGTTTTGGCCTTGATTTCTGCACCAGCAGGAAGGGGGAAACGTCACAGAGAGAGGTGGGATGTGCTGCCTCTCGACAGACTGGCTGCAGTAAGCCTTTGGGCTCTGTCTTCTTTGCTTCCAAGTGCAATCTGGTGTCTAGCAAAGATAAGGGAGATCTCTGGTGGGTAAAGCCTTTGAGTTCTGAGTCTTCTCGCTCCCTTCTTCTAGTTCTTTAACCACAGAAAGCCAAGGCTGAGTTAGGATGCTTCCTCGCTCCTTGGCAATGCTTGCAGTGGTTTAAGCCTGCTATTCCTAGCTGTAATTTGAAGACTGTCCCTCCTCTTACCATGTCTCTGCCCCCACTGCGTGACACATGCATCAGCCTGCCCTTGTGCACAGCACCACGTCTTGGGCAGAGGAGCCCTGGGGGTTTGTTGAGAGCACAGCATGGCTGGCAGGAAGCTTAAAAAAAGAAGAAAATAATAAAAAAAAAGAAAAGTTTTTTTTGGGGTTATGGCTCCCTGATGGCACTCAATGCCAGGTGGAGCGACGTGGGAACAGTTTGAGTGTGCTCTGCTGCTGCCTGGCCTCAGCAGGGCTCTGCTTCAGCAGCGTGTGCAAGTCCTGGAGCTTTGCTTTGTGCAGCACGGCTGTGGGCCTGCAGCAGAGGGCAGCAACATGCGTGTACAAAGAGCTGCTGGCTTGTTTTCGTGTTTGCTCGTTCTTTAAACCTTTCTTCCGCTGCTACCTGTGTATATTTTGCCTCATTTTTCAGTACTGGGGGAAGTAAGAGGCAAAGGATCTGTGAAAAATCCAGAAGGCAGGGTTTTTTATTAAAATTAATGAAATATATGTCAGCAGATAAGAGCACAGCATGGCCCAAGTGAGCTGTGTCTCTTCTCCCAGGGGTGCTGCTGGTGCCTGAGTCCCAGGGAATATGGGGCATGTGTGTTTGTGTGAAGCAGAGCTCCTGCAAGCAGTGTGTGCGCTAATTGGATCACGCTGGTTGTTTGGGGAATTGGCAGCCCCCTCCTCCTGCTCTTCCTCCCCTCCAAACCCCATTTCTGGTGCCTTTGGGCTTTAATGCAGACAGCTGGCCTCTGCGGACCTTCCCGTCGCCTTCCCTGTGGATATGGCAGTGGAGGAACCCAACAGGAAGAGCTGTAAATACTTCCTAGGCAGTGAGGCGTGGCTGAGGGCAGGAGAAGGAGGCAGCACGAGCTTTGGGGAGAGCGGCAGAGCCAAGGAGTGGCCGGTGGCAGCAGATGCTGAGAAGCTGAAGGTGGCTTTGAAGGGTGATGCTGGCTGTAGAAGAAATGCCGATGGATTGGATGATGCTCCACTGCCTCCTAGAGGACAGCCTGTGGGCACCGAAACCAGGGTGAGTCTGACTGCTTGGGGTTCAGCCTCCATAAATTTGTAGCACAATTAATGTTTTTTTTTGTGATTTAGTGCCTAAACCAAAGCACAGTCATAGCTGGGCTTTTCAAAAGCGCATCCCTTTCTCCTATTGCAGCTCCAGGTGCTGGAACCAGCCAGTTGCTCCCCGGATCGTATCTTCAAAGTGGTGTTTGTAGGGAACTCCGGCGTTGGTAAGAGCTCCTTCATCCACCGCTTCTGCTACGACAGGTTCTGGGCTGAGCTCAACGCAACCATCGGTACGTGACAGGCTTCCTGCCTCATCCGAGTAACGGGGAAGTTGGCCTGGACATGGTCTTCTTTTCCATCATTTTAGCCCAGACAACTTCTACCCTTAAAAGTAAAGGTGGTGCCTCTCCCCGTTTTGGGTCAAACTGGCAGTTTCCCTGAACTAGCATTGATCTTGCTCGTTGGCCTTGCAATGGCAAGCAGCTCTCTCCCCACCCTGTCTTATGATTGTTGTTGCCTCCCTGACAGGTATTGATTACCAGGTGAAGAGCCTAATGGTGGATAACACCCAAGTTGCCTTGCAGCTGTGGGATACAGCTGGACAGGAAAGGTAAGCAAATTCTGTGAGGGTTCCCCACTGCCAGGCTCAGCATAGAAAAGAGGAGGAAAGGGAAAGGAATGTGTGCACTGGATTCAGTCCCTAGGAAAATGATTTCAGAAGCACAGGCCACCACTAGAAGGTGTCACCTGTTGGAGAGGGTCAGAGTAGCAGAGGACACGCTTCACTCACCCGCTGCTAGACACGCAGACCCACCACTACCTCTGTGTAAATTATACTTTATTTAGGATGTACTTTGAAGCTTAAGATCAAAAGCTTTTGCAAGGGAACTGCCAACCTCAGAGCCTGGCAAGAAGAAGCGTTGGGTGTTTTATGCTCAATACAGAGCTTTCAGTGCTGAAGCTGAGCAGGAAGTTGTTAGGACACGAAACGTGGCTGCTTACTGAGGCCAGGTTGCGTCAGAGGCCAAACTCAATATATTGGCTCTGCAGAAGATCCATTAGAGTACGCCCCTGAAGTGTTAGCACGTCTTAGATGTGTGCTTGCAGGAAAGAACTTGGCTCAGCACTGATACTGAAGAGGAGGTTTGGATGGAAGCCAAAGCTTTCCTTACCTCTAGAGAAATACGCATTACTTCTGACTGGAGGGGCCCGACTGCGTATCCTACGGAGGAGACAGAACTTCTTGGAGCGGGCAGGGGAGAGCTCCTTGGTGACTCCCCCGAGACCAGTTTATGCTGCATTTTGTTTCCTCTGGAGCATTTAGTCTGTCCTGTAGCTGCAGAGGTGCACCTGGGCTGCCAAAGACACAGCCTGTGCTTTCTCAGCTGGGGCAGCTGCCAGAATGGCATGGCCTTAGTACAGGGAGGCACAACAGGCTTCAGGCAGTCGGCTGAAGGGTTCAGGAGGGTCACTATTTGCTGTGGGTTTTCTTGGCTCTTAATGGAATAGGAGAGCTTGTTATCCTGGTCAGGGCAGAAACACACAGCTGCCTGCTGAGATCTCATCCTCGTGCTCCGTTTAATTCCATCAGTTTGCATGCAATGTGACGTTGTATCGTGGCCTATCACAAGCTGCTTTCAGGTTTTAAGCTTTTTATTATTATTATTATTATTTATTGTTGGAATTTATTCCCAAAATACAAGTCTGTTGTTCTAACAGGTACCCACAGGACAAAGGGGATGTCTGGTGGGAGTTTCTCCTGGAAATTGTGTCTAACTGCTGAGTTTATGTATGGCAGCATCGCTTTGTAGATTTAAAACTGGAAACAGACTGTGCTGATGCTGAGATCTTAATTGCTGTTTTGGCAACACTGGGGCAGACATTACGCACGCATAGTTTATTCTGTGGTACAGCTTAGTCTGCAGAATCTTCCAGACTTTAGAGAAAGATCGCGTTTTTTCCATCCACTTCCCTTTTAACAGGTTACTACCTCTTCTTATCCCACCTAAACAGATTTTTCCGCGTTTCTTTTCCTAATCTGGAAAGGCCTGCCTTCCTGCTTTCTCAGCACAGCGTGTTGGGAAAGACTCCTGCTCACTCGTGGCTGCCTGTGGTCCCAGAGGCCCACGGACTTGACCTATTTGTCACCAGCCCGTGTGCGCCAGCCCCTGGGGACGCATCGCACGTGCAGGGAGCCTGCACTGAAAGCCAGATAGTCTCCTCCTGTTTCTGAGGTGTTTCCCATTTCTGAGGGTGCCTGTGGTTCTGTCGGGCTCAGGTTCCGCAGCATCACCAAGCAGTATTTCCGGAAGGCGGATGGCATTCTGGTGATGTACGACGTTACGGCCGAGTGCTCCTTCACGGCGGTGCGCAACTGGATGAGCAGTGTCCAGGTGAGAGCGGCGCCTCGGCTGGCACTGCTGGCCCTGCTGCCGCTGCCTGCCCCTACTCTCGCTCCAGTGAGGGTGGGAGCAGTGTTCGGGGAGCCTCGGGGGGTCCTGGTGGCCTTGGGAAGAGGAATTGTGGAAGCAGATGTTACGGGTGCTGACTGTGATGGTATGGGACCAGGGGCTTGTTGAAGGTACCACAAAGCTAGTGGCAGCATCTGTTTCAGTGCTCTGGTAATCCCACCCATTTTTACCTGCAAACTCTCATCGGAAAGCATTCATCCGTGGCTCGTCTCTGCAAGCAGAGACAAAAATACCTCTGTATAATTTAAATATGTTGTGAAATAGTCAAGAGTTGGTTTTGTTTGCATCATGTTAAGTCTCAAAAACCGAGTCCTAAATGGAATAAATAAGCATGGGTTGGAGGCTTCTAGTACTGTAACTTTCACAGGCCTGCTGGGGGAGAAAAAAAAAATCTATTTCTTTGGACTTTAAAAGATCAAGGGTTAAGATTTTTCAAAACTAGGCTCTGAAAATCAGGCTCCTTTCAGGAAGGTTAAAATGAGCACTCAGAGAATCAAAGCACCCCAACTCTGTAACCTTTAATAACCTCTCCTTTCTTTCTCCCATCTTAGTATTTTTCTTGCTTTGAAACCTAAAGTCTTCAGGTACTGTAAGTCATCCAGGGCAGTCAGATTTGGAAATAACTTCCAGCCCCATCCTGCAGGCTTACTCTGGTGATGGAGCTGTAGGGAGTTTAACCAAAGGTAGGGGGCTCCAGGAATCACCAAGAAATAAGTTCCTGCAGAGACTGTAAGAGCTGGAAGCTGCTCAGCCCCTCACAACTTGGCCAGAGGGTTTTCAGCAAGGGATGGCTGAGCTTAGAACAGCATGGCAGATGAATAGCACTACACAGACAGAAAAAAAAAAAATAGGACAGAAGTCCCGCCTGGTCTTAAATGCAGTTTGCCCTATAGACTGCTGGCCTTTTCTTTGGGCTTCTTATTTCCCAGAGGAGAATTTATTCCCTGCCTCCCCTCTCTCAGCATCCCGGCAGCACACACCAAACATTTGAAATATATTCCCATGGTTTAAGCTTCCTTCCACAAGTCCCTGGGGCTGTTTGAGGAACGTCCCCTTAATGTGCTTGAAGGGAACATTTTGGCAGCTCCTTCAGGGCCCCTAATCCTGCTGCCACTGAAGGCAGTGGCAGAGCTCTTGTTTGCATGAGCTGGAGCAGGATCTGCTTCGAGATATTTCTGTCCCTCAGCCGAGTCCCCGGGGTGCTTTGCTCTGTTTCTTTTGCAGGAAGGTATCGAGGACGGAGCTGTGGTCTTTCTGCTCGGAAATAAAATGGATGCCGCACAGAGGGAGACCCGGCACGTCCCCAGGGTGGAGGGGGAACGGCTGGCGAAGGTGTGCCTCTGTGCTCCCCTGTTCCTCCTGCCCAGCAGCCTCCCTGCAGCTGGGAGCAGAGCAACCGGGGGACATTGCCCAGTGCGGTGCCTTCCCTCCCTGCCCCTACACAAACATGCACCGAGGCACTCTTGAAGCTCAGTGCCTCCTTGCAGGGATGTTTAGTGTTGTTTTTTTTTTTTTTCCTGAGGGGAGGGCAGGTGGCTGCTTTCCCACCCGCGGACCCCCGCGGTGCACCCTGGTGCTGAGGGTGGGCCAGCTCCCGGGGCTGCGGGTGCGCGGTGCGGTGAGCTGGCGGCTGAGTGGGCGCGTGCTGTGCTGTGCTCCCTGGCAGGAATACAAGGCTGTCTTCTACGAGTGCAGCGCGATGACCGGCTATAACATCATGGAGCCCATGCTGCACATGGCCAGGTCAGTAACGGGAGCAGCCCCCCTGGTATTTCCCCAGCTGTAGGTCCCTGGTGCGGGCTCTCCTAGGGAGTAGGCAAGAAGAGGCGCTGTCAGACTGACTTTGCCATGGCACTAAAAGCACCGGTAGCAATAGGTTCTTCCCCGCTGACTCCAGGGCCCTAATCTTCTGTGGCTGGAGAGCACCAGACATAGGCTGGACATCGTCACATACAAACCTTCCTCTGGTGGAGCTGCCTGGTGAAAAATCAGGAGCTGAATTTGAGCACTGCATCACAAAACCTGGGTGTGCTATCCCAGATCTTAAGTTGGCGTTTTCACTTTGCAATCCACACGTGCTTCTGGGGAGGGCGGAGGGGTTCTTCCTTACTAAGCGTTACAGAGACTGTGATATTTTGGGAGTAACATTTTTCTTGCTAAGGATAAGATAAGGTTAAGGGGGACACTTTGTAAGGCTGAAGGAGGTTTGCACTAAGATTTTTAGTTTTTAAAGAAGCAAGTGTTTTTGAAAAATTCTTTGAAATCTTGTGAGAAAAATATCCTTTTGTTTTCTTTTATCCCTCCCTCTCCTGCTGTGACAACTGTTTAGTTCACAGCAGGATTTGGCTGCTTATTAACTGGGATGATTTACTTAGACGGATAAATGATGTGCCCCATAGCACACACCTTCGTGCTCATTTTGCGTGTGTGGTTTATGTAGCCCAGCTCCCAGGGAAGCCCAGTCTTTGGTCCACTCCCTTCTTACAATCCTAACCGGCCCTGAATATTGGCCAAGGAGCGCAGTCAGGTGCCACAGAAGGAGTAGCTGAGCAGTCTGATGTGCTCCTGATCCGTGCTGCTTGTTGCAGGTTGCTGACAGCACAGGAAGACAGGCAGAGGGAGAATGCCCTGCAGCTGGAAGATGTCAGCAGGAGGAGGGGGTGCTGCACGTAAGGCACATCGACATGTCAGCAAGAGACGCGTGTCAGCGGCAGTTCGTGAAGCTGGGATTCCTTCGGAGCAAGCTGAATCCGATGGTACTGGGTCTGCAGAGACTTAGGGAAGCTGCAGCTTTTCCCCATCTGGGAATTTCAAGGCACTAAATTGGGCCAAAATGTACGTGTGATCTGTACTGCTCCATCTCCCACCTCTCACACAGCCCTGGTCTCTGCTTTCTCGGGGGAACTGGGCTAGTCTTGGCACAAGCTGCACCTTCTGTCCAGAGTGGTCACTTCCATGTAAAATGCCGTTTCCTTCTGTTTCTGGCACTGTGGCCTAGCAACAACGTGAAGGGTGCAGTGGGAGCTGTGTTAAATGGATTATTTTAGTGTAAGAAATAAAGAGAGAATTTTAAATTTGGGCTAACTCTAGGTAGTAATCCTTCTGTCTCAGAGCATCCTCCTCCCCTCGGTTCTGTCGGAGCAGAGCCCAGCTGACAGCTTGCTGAGCTCACTGGGAAAGCCTCTGTCCGTCCCTGCAGGATCTGAATCGGGCCCCGCACTTGCTGGAAAAT
Source organism: Aythya fuligula (assembly GCF_009819795.1). NCBI lineage: Eukaryota > Metazoa > Chordata > Aves > Anseriformes > Anatidae > Aythya > Aythya fuligula. The sequence goes on from NC_045563.1 coordinate 45,959,564, forward strand.
TTGCTTTAACTTGCCACCTCTGTAGTTAACTGATTCCATGTGTGGACACATTATGAGCTGATAAAACCATTCATCCCAGCGCCTTTCCTCGCCTTGTTACCCTCCTTCTTGTGCTGGTTACAGGACACAGAGCATTGCCCTGAGGCTCGTGTGTGACCGTGGTGCTGGCACCTACTGCAGGCGCTGTGCTGTACCTAGCGGGGCCATACATAGCCTGTTTTATGGCTGCGTGCCGCCTGCTTCCTCCCATTCTCTTATCCTTTCCTGAAGGGTCTCCAGCGGGTAGGAGCTGACATATCCGCAGTACATACGTGGCCTGGAGTCACGAGGCAGCCGCCTCAGCTGTGAAACGTACCTACTGGAGCTTTTCCTCCCTTTCCTTATAAAGGGCCCAAGCAAGAGCAGGGCTGAGGTAGGATCTGGCCATGCACGTGCTCCTCTCGGCTGCTCTGGCTCTGCGGGACGCTGCATAGCTGCTGCTGTGCCTGGGCATGGAGCCCCTGTGTCTTTTGGGGTGTGATGCTTTCTCTGTTTCACAGCTCCATTGCTCTTAATGCCTTGTGGGTTTCTCCTTGAACCCGTTTCTGCATGTGACTGAAATCTTGGGCACACGCCATGATAATGCAGCTTTCCTCTCTGGGGATAAGGCATTTACTCTGACCCCGAATGTCTGTTTATGGCACAAGTTTTTCTGGGAATGTCCCAGGCAGCGATGTGCTCTGAGTCACCTACAGCCCATCAGCATTACAAAGAATTTCCAGGGTTCCTCCCTTTGCCATTTAATCCTGAAAGCAAAGAGGAAGATTCTCTCGGGAAGAGCCAGATTCCTGATTAAAAGGAGTAGGAGTAGGTAAAATGTATTACGTTTCTGCTCAGTCCTTGCTGCTGGCTGGCTGGGGCTCATGCTGTTGTACAGCTGGTGGGTTTAACTGCACACATGCCTTGCAGGGACCAGGAAGCGGCACTGAGAGCTGGTGTTTTTGGTCCAGGCACATCAATAAGGCCAACATTTACTTACTGCAGCAGCATCCCGGCGGGATTTGGGAAGCTGCTGCAGAAGGAAGAGAGCAGCATCCAGGCTGCTAACGTGGTCTGAACGTGCACCCCCCACGCTGCGTGCAAAGTACATGAAAGATAAAGGAGTGAAATGTAGCTGGCACACGAGGATGGGACACTGTGTGTATTACCATCATCAGTGTTGTCATACTACAGTAAAAACAAAGAACTACCCCCTTTTTTTTTTTTTTTTGGAGTACAACCTTAAGTATGTTTTCTTAGTGTGCAAGCAGAGTGCAGACAATAAAGACATGCTGTCTTGCAAATGGTTGTGTTGAAAGAGTTTTTTTTCAGGAGCTGCAGGAGATTCGGTTGCCTTTTCTAGTTGCCCACTGTAGCATACAGCGCTCAGGAAGTGCTGAGTGCTCTGTCCCCGGTGGTGGCACACACAGGAGGTTTGTAAGTTATGAAAGCAGGGAGAAAGTTGCTCAGAACCCCTTGTTTCAGGGGCAGCACAGGAACAATTTGTCATTTGTCTCCTGTCTTTTTTTTTTTTTTTTTTTTTTTTTTTCTTCTCTTTAAAGCAGCCAGAGCCTGGCTGATAGGGAAGGCAGAGCAGGGAAGAGGGAACTGGGATAACCAGGGCCATTGCAGAGCCTTCCGAGAGGGCATGTTGTCTCCTTGGATCTACACGTGTAGAACTAGACGTATTTAATAATATCCCATACAACCTGCTCAACAGTTTGGAATTTCATAGCTCTTAATCCCTGTGCCCTATGTTTGTTTCGATACACTTGTGTATTTACAGAACTATCTACCTGTAGCTCTGGCCAAAGCAATTAATACTCATTTCTCCTGCTACAGCCAGCACAGGGAGCAGTTAACTCTACCTTTTTTTAGCAGGGACAAGGTGGAGTTTTGTTTCACCCATGACAAAGTGGCACAGGGGTTGAGCAGGTTGCACTTGGACGACAGTAAGCACCAGAGTGGGGTTTATTCTGAATGCCAGACCATGCTATTTTCCATCGGCAGCAGATGTTCAGCCACCTCCAGGAATGCAGGGCTCATCACATGTAATGGTTTCTTGGGAAGACGAACAGCGTCACTCCTAACGTGTCCCCTTCCTCCTTCCTTACTCAGGCTTTTATTGTTGAGCACGGTGCCCTATGGAACAGGGCTTTGGTCGCTGCGGGGCAGCTGTGCTGGCTGTGCCCCCTCCCAGCCCCTGATGCACGTCCTTGCTGCCAGGGCAGCATGAGAAGCAGGAAAGTCCTTGGCTCTGTGTAAGCGCTACCCTGCAACAATGAAAACACCAGCGTGTTATCAGCATTATTCTCATCCTAAATCCAAAGCACAGCACCATACCAGCTACTATGAAGACAATTAACTCCATCCCAGCCAAAATCAGGCTTTCATCAGACTCTCTCCTGCCTCTGAATGGGAGCCCTGGGAGCAGCCACACTCTGCAGGTGACTGATGGAAACTCCAACATAAATAAAAAGCAAGTAATAGTGATACCCTAAGGTGGTATGAGACAAGGGAGGATGAAAAATAGACCCTGCTTGGGGGCTTATTCCTGCACTGCGTTGGCTGCGGTCTCTTAGTGGACAGGTGACTTTTTGCATATAATCTGTAAAGCATTTTGGAATCCTATCACAAGAAAATACACTTACAGCCTGAGAAGCCTATCCTGGCACATGCGACGGTGCAGCTGTGTACACAATCAGAGCTAGGAGCAAAGGAGAAAAAAACAGCTGCTCTGACAAGCAGCCACTGTCCCACAAAGCCCTGCACGCAGGCAAAGGGACCCTGCTCTGCCTTGTGTTTCACTTGTCTTTTTTTGTGTTAATACGTTAAGGATAAGCACAACAGGATTAGCCTGACAGCTTCTATTTCAAAAGGCAAAACAGGGCTGAAGAGAGCGCAGTAAGCCATGGGACTAGGCTTAAAGCTTTCCCATGGGACAAATGTAGGAATCCAAAAAGCTTGGGATGTTTGCTTTCTGCTGCCTGTGACTGCGATGGGTAAGATACTGGGGGGGAAATGTACTCAGCTTGGGGAATGATAAATGGCATTGCTAAAAAATAAACAAAAAAAAAAAAAAACAAAACAAAAACAACACAAGGGCACTTGAGGATCCTGACTCTCTGCTGTCACCTCCACTTGAACAAACTGGAGACATGCAGCATCTTCCACCCGCCTCATGTGCCTTCTGCTTGGGACTGGAGCCCTTGAGGGGCTGACCAGGGTGCCTGGAAAGAAACTGGGCAATGCAGGGCTCCCCTTGCAAAGGCTTGCACCATCCATCAGCGATTAAGCACATGCAGCTGGCTTTTTCACTCTGGCTTCATGGAGAGCCTCTGCTCCTTTCTGGCAGCTTGTTCCTGGGGTGCTGCTGGCACCCCGAGGCATGCCAGGTGCAGCTGCTCACAGGCGCTCACCAGCCACTGTAGAACCACCTTATTGCTGCAGCTGGAACTCCAAAAGATAGTTTCTACCTAAACACATTTAATCTGTTCCTATAGGGACCACGCAGTCTCTTCCTGGATTATTTTCTGACCCTTACCATCTAGTGTTCACATATTTTCACACTCTTTACTTGTTAATTGCTTAGTGCGTACATATATATGCATATATATAGAACAAATACTTAAGCTTTGGGTTTAAATGTATCTTGTAGCTTGTGCTATCTGCCCTTAAATACTCTATTTGTAAATCTGCTCAGCTCCAGTAAGATCCACAGTGCTGCAGCTCAGGGCTTGGTTAGCTCGCTCAGCCTGCTCGTTACTTATCTGTTTCTGAGTCACAGTGAATTTTCGGTTGGTGCAGTTGGAGTAATCCGGCTCCAGACTCCCCAGGCCCGCAGGCATGCTTTGTGTGCGTATCAAGCCAAGCAGTTTAATAAGGCCCTGATCCTGCAAGCACAAGAGTTGCCTGCTTCTTCTGAAGTGACTAGGCTATGGTAGAACTATGAAAATTACAGTAAATTGAGTTTTTTTTTTTACAAGGTTAATGTATAATTAAATGTTCACAGGGATTACGTTTGTGCAGTTCTGGGTAGAGGTAGCGGTGGTGGGTCCTACAGGTGAGACAGCAGCAACCACAGCCAGCGCTGAAATGGCAAAGTGCTACAGAAAAGCCCTGCAGTGCCGTTCCCTGAGTGATGTGACCTTGCTGCTGGGCTCCTGCATACTCCTGTAATAAACTGAGGAACCGGGGGAAAAGGGGTTTCTGTGGTATAGCCCGCCTTTACGTGCAGGCTTCCCTGAGCACACCACTGCCACACAGACAGCAGTTGTATCTAATCGTGCCCATTTGCTGACCCAAATCTGCCAGGGTGCAAGGCTGGTCTCTTTCTTGTTTGCACATGAAATCTCCAGACACATGGGGAGAAGGCAGCAGCCAGGAGCAGGAGCGCTCAGCACCGCACCGAGGAGGGCTAGGGGCTGCGGTTGGTGCCTGTGCTTGTGCTGCTGCCTCCTGGCTCTGCCACACACCCTCTGCAAGAAATCTCGGTGTCAGAGTGTGAGCTGATCCCCTGGGGCTCTGTTTAATCACTTGGCTCTCCAGGAGCCCTGGCAGAGGGGAGATGGGAGCTGTTTTGTTCTTTTTTTTTTTTCCCCTGGCGGTCTTTTTATAATGCTGTCTGTACTTCACACGTAACTCTCATGCCATTTTGTTTTCACTTTCGGAGGCACGGAAAAACCCATACCTGTACATTTTACTCGTCCTGCCCAGCTCTGTGTGAGGCAGGCTGTTTTGGTATAACGTGATCCCTATTCTTTAAATCTATCCCTTCCCTCTGATCACTGTGAATGGGATGATGCTAAGTAATGCTGAACAAAACCATAGTGGAGAAAGTCTCTCATAGCGGTCTGTACAGGGCTTCTTCAGCTGGCTGTCTTGCCTTAGAAGTGTGGTATCAGTTTATTAAGTGCCTTACTTGTTGTATTACGTGCTTTACTTGTTGAAGCGATTGCTTAGTTGGGCACACGGGTCTCTAGGTTTCAGACTGAGGAGGTAGGTCTAGTAGGTAGGTTTTCTTCCTCTCTTCTCACCTACCCCTAAAAATCCGTGAGGCCCCTTGATTAAGGAGGTATTGGGGAGGCATTGGGGAGGCATTGGGGAGGCAAGGACAATCCCCAGACATGGACTGTATATCTCGAAACAAGACACTGAAACTCATGATAAGGAAGCGGCAGACGGACAGAGAAACAAACGTAAGGACTATAAATCTCAAAACTGGACATTGGAATTCATTATAAAGATACAACAAAGGGAAGAATTGGCAACAACCAGCTCTTGCAATTAAGAAACCTGCCAATTCAGCAGATTCCTGACCAAAGGTGAAAAGTACACTGTGAGGAAGACTCGGGGTCTTCCTCCCAAAGACCCCTGCCCACGTCCCAAAGACCCCTGCCCACAATTCTTGGAAGGCTCTACGCAGGCGCAAGGTGCCAAAAGGCTAATTAGCATGAGAAGCGAGGGAAGGCGGGGATAGGTAATGCATATGTATAGGTGCTTGTAGAATATTGATAGATTGATTGTATAAATTCAAGACTGCTTTTTGTTTTGGGTATGCACGATAGGTGGAGAGATCCCCCGTGCATCCAGCGCTGCAATAAAGAATATACCACTTAAAGGAATTTCGGCTTCGATCTTTGAATCAATCTGGCGACCCAGATGGGACGACCTCTCTGCCGGACCGCAGGACCCGCTGGGGACAGGACTCCCTAGGGTACCCCCGGGATTTCCCGGAGGGACTCCTCGACTCACCGGATCACTGCGGAGGCAGACAAGGACCCCATCATTGTAAGTGAGTATATTCTTTATTCTGGTTTGGTTTTCTGGTAGACCGGTCATCTGGGACTGTCCAGTAAGTCGGAAGGTGACTTCTGCAGGACAGTATTTGGTATATACTTTGTGGTTAGTACCACAAGTATATCTGGGGACCTTGGGGTCCATCTGTATCTGGAACTGTCTGTAAGTCAGAAGGTGATCTTCTGCGAGGCAGTGTTTGGTATATACTTTGTGGTAAGCACCATAAGTATATTTGGGGACCTTAAGGAAAGAGCTCGCTTTAAGGTCCATCTGGAATTGTGTTGTCTATTTCGGTTTTCTGACTCATGGAGTATGGTATTTAACTTTGGTTATTGTTACTGTGATTCTGGCTATTTTTCTGGTGGTAATAGTAGGTTCGTGGCATTGTTATAAGAGAGATATCGTTACGGTGTTACACAGTTCGGTTTTCTGACTTATCGCATGTGGAATTTGACTCTGACTATTGTTATTGTGATTTTAGCAATATTGCTGGTAATAGTAGCTTTGTGACATCGCTACTGAAAGATATTGCGTGCCTGTAATTTTGTGAGTGATACATTTTTGTGATACACTTTTGTAAGTAACACGTGTATTCTGAAAGTGTAAGCTGGAAAATGGGGGGGCGAGTAAGCAGTGAAATTCCTAAGAAAAGTGTGCTGGGTTGTATTTTGAGTCATTGGAAGGATATAGGGGGGGCTCCGGGTGGAAGTGAAAATAAGAAAACCCTGATAAAATATTGTAATCAGTGGTGGCCCCTTTATAAATTACAAGAAGGGGAAAAATGGCCCAAAAATGGGACCTTGAATTACAACACGCTATTGCAATTAATGTTATTCTTAAGGAGGGAAGGGAAATGGGATGAAGTTTCATATGCGGATATGTTTTTTACTCTAAGAAACCACCCAGAATGGCAGAAGGAGTGTGGCATTAATTTGGCCCCACAAGACCCTTTGATTTTATCGATAGAAAAGGATATGAGAAGGGATGGAGTGGGGAAATTAAAGAGGTGTTGTTCAGCATGTAGCATTGGGCAGAGGTGTTTAAAATTAAATGAGCCAGAAGAAAGGATGGAAGATTATGTTTTACCACCTATAAATGGTGATGTAGGTGCTGGAATAGAAGTTGAAGGCGCTGGAAATGACATAGACTCTAAGGGGTTTACTCCGATAACTGCTCGTACACGAAGTAAAATAAGACCAATAATCCAAGCCCCTCTGCGTCAGGCTATGGGAGCTAATGGACCTGCTAGAATTAAAGTACCCTTCACAACTAATGAACTAGATGCCTGGAAGGAGGCGGTGAAAGGGTATCGAGATGATCCAGAGGTGGTGGCTAAAAGATTTGAATTGATTGTGAAAAACTTAGACCCGGATTGGAAGGATATAGAGATAATGCTGGCTGCATTATCAGAAACCGAGAAACAGCTAATAGTTAAAACTGCTAGAACGCAGGTACAAATCCAGGTAGCCTCGGGAGCCCTGCCCGGCACAGTGGAAGTACATGTGCCTAGGGCAGACCCCAATTGGGATTATAATGATGAGAATGATTATAAAATGCTAAAAAGATATCAAGAATGGATTAGGATTGCTTTGGAAAATGCAATACCTAAATCTGTGAATTGGTCAAGACTATATACAATAAAACAGGGGACCTCAGAAACCCCATCCGAATTTCTTGAAAGGCTGAGGGCAGCAATGCAGAAGTTTACCACTATAGACCCTTCCTCTGAGGGGGGTAAACTTCAATTAGTATCTCTATTTTTGGGTCAATCGGCGGAAGATATTAGACGAAAACTTCAGAAAATGAAAGAACCAGACATAAGGGATTTGGAAAGATTAGTAGAAGAAGCCTGGAGAGTGTTTAGAAATCGCGAGGGGAATGAAAGGCAAAAGTTAGGTGAGACGATTGCAGCAGCCACTGTGACAGCCCTGCGAAAGCAGGAAGAATCTTTTCGAGGCAGGAGAAGGGGGGGGAAGGTAATTCGACTCCCCTTGCGGGCTGAACAGTGTGCTTACTGTAAAGAGATAGGACACTGGAAAAGGGAATGCCCGAAGCGGCAAGAGGAAAACAAGCTATTAATGGCTACAAAACAATGAAGGAGACCGGGGGACTCTACCCTAGCAGATCCACTGGTTAAAATTAAGCTAGGGAAATTGGGTCGGGAAGTAGAATTTTTAGTAGATACAGGAGCTACATATTCAGTGTTAAATCAGAAGTTGATGCCAGAAGATAAAGATTTTGTGACAGTGGTGGGGGCAACGGGTAGGCACGAAAAAGCTTTCTTTTTAAAGCCATTAGAATATGAATTGGGGAAGCAAATGGGAATACATAGGTTTTTGTATTTGCCGGGATCTCCTAGATCTTTATTGGGACGGGATTTATTAGAGCAATTAGAAGCTGAAATTGTTTTTGAAAAGGGAAGGGTAGAGTTAAGAGTAAAAGAAGACCGACTTATAAGTGCACTAAGTTTGGTATTGATCCAAACTGATTCTTTTAATGAAACCCTTCCGGAAATCCAGGATCAGGTTTATCCAGGGGTGTGGGAACCTGATGTCCCTGGGAAAGCAAAGAATGCTGCACCAATTGTGGTAAAATTAAAACCAGGAGAGAAGCCAGTAAAGGTTAAGCAGTACCCCCTTAGAATAGAAGATAGAAGAGGAATAAAAGATACAATAGATAAGTTTTTGAAATATGGGTTACTGGTCGAGTGTGAATCAGAATATAATACTCCCATCTTACCAATTAAGAAACCGGATGGGAAGAGTTATAGGTTAGTACAGGACTTGAGAGCAATAAACAGGATCACTGAAGACATACACCCTGTGGTAGCAAACCCTTATACGCTATTGACCAAGTTAAGGGACGAGTTGGTCTGGTTTACCGTACTGGATTTAAAGGATGCTTTCTTTTGTTTAACCTTGGCCCCAGAAAGCCGAAACCTCTTTGCCTTTGAATGGGAAAATCCTGACTCAGGACGAAAAGTCCAGTTGACATGGACAGTGCTTCCTCAGGGGTTTAAAAATAGCCCTACGATTTTTGGTAATCAACTTGCAAAGGAACTTGAATCCTGGGAAGCCCCCAATTCTGCAGGGGTCCTGCTGCAATATGTTGATGATCTCTTGATTGCTACCGAAGACAGGGGAAGCTGCATACAGTGGACGGTGAGCCTCCTTAATTTCCTAGGAATGAATGGATACCGGGTTTCACAACAGAAGGCACAATTGGTTCAAACCCACGTGACGTACCTAGGATTTGAGATCTCAGGAGGACAACGTGAATTGGGGACGGAACGCAAGGAAGCAATCTGTCGTACCCCAGAACCACAGACTGTTAAAGAATTACGAACTTTCCTAGGAATGACAGGTTGGTGCAGATTATGGATCAACAATTATGGATTAATTGTAAGGCCTTTGTATGATTTAATTAAAGATAACTGCATAAGACTAATATGGACAGGAGAAGCCCGAGCAGCCTTTAAGAAGCTTAAGATGGAGTTGATGCGAGCCCCAGCTCTTGGTTTACCAGATTTGTCTAAACCCTTTTGGTTATACTCCTATGAAAGACAGGGTATGGCCTTAGGGGTACTAGCACAAAAGTTGGAACCTTACAAAAGGGCAGTGGCTTATTTCTCTAAACAATTGGATGAAGTAAGTAAAGGATGGCCAGGCTGCCTGCGAGCAGTGGCAGCCGTAATTATGAATATACAAGAAGCCCGGAAATTTACAATGGGGCAGAAGATAACAGTGTTTGTCTCACACACTGTGTCAGCAGTTTTAGAACAAAAGGGGGCTCATTGGTTATCTCCTCAGAGATTTTTGAAATATCAAGCAATATTGGTAGAACAGGACGATGTGGAAATTGTGGTAACTAATATTGTGAATCCAGCCTCTTTTCTTAGTGATGCTCCGGCGGAACCTGTGATTCACGATTGTTTAGAAACTATGGAGACTGTGTATTCCAGCCGACCAGACCTTAAGGAGGAGCCCATGGAAGATGCGGAAGAAACTTGGTTCACGGATGGGAGCAGTTTTGTTACACAAGGACAACGTAAAGCTGGATATGCTATAACAACTACTCAACAGGTAATTGAGTCTAAGCCTTTACCCCCTGGAACATCAGCTCAAAAGGCGGAGATAGTTGCTCTCACGAGAGCATTGGAACTGGCAGCTGGAAAAAGGGTAAATATTTGGACAGATTCTAAATATGCATTCGGCGTGGTACATGCTCATGGAGCGATTTGGAAAGAACGTGGATTACTGACTGCTCAGGGAAAACAGATAAAACATGCTGAAGAAATTTTAAAATTGTTAGAGGCTGTAAAACAACCAGAAAAAGTGGCTATTATGCATTGCCGAGGGCATCAAAGAGGATCCACCGACTCTGAGATTGGGAACAGATTGGCTGATAAAAAGGCAAGAAGGGTGGCGGAAAGAGGCCAAGTGGAAGTGCTTGCTTTAATACCAGACGGTAAAATTCAGGCATTAGAGAAAGGACAGGCTCCTAAATATTCAAAAGAAGATTTAAAGTTGATCGAGGATCTAAAAGGGAAGCTGAATGTTGATGGGTGGGCTCATTTGGAGGACAACAGGGTTGTTATGCCCTCTGATTTGGTGTGGCCTATGGTTTTGGGGGAACACAATAAAACCCATTGGGGAGCCGATGCCCTGTATAAACTATTAAATCGAGTCTTGGTAGCAAGAAATCTGTATACCACAATAAGGCAGGTAACCCAACAATGTGACACCTGTATGCGTCATAATCCCAATACAGGAAATAGGGTGACATTTGGTGTCATTGATAGAGGGAACTATCCTGGGCAGCATTGGCAAATTGATTTCTCGGAACTACCAAGAAAAGGGGGGTATCGGTACCTATTAGTTTTAACAGATACCTTCTCGGGATGGCCCGAGGTCTTCCCTTGCAGAACTAATAAGGCTAAGGAGGTAATTAAGGCATTATTGAATGAAATAATACCCCGATTCGGGATCCCAGCAACCATTTCCTCAGATAGAGGCTCGCATTTTGGTGCAAAGATTGTTCAGCGAATAAGCCAGGCTTTAGGGATAGATTGGCATCTTCACACTCCTTATAGACCACAGGCAAGTGGACAGGTAGAAAAAATGAACCATTTAATTAAACAACAAATAGCTAAAATCGGACAAGAGGCTAATTTGTCATGGCCTCAATCCCTCCCTTTAGCATTACTCAGAATTAGAGTTAAACCTAGAGTAAAAGAGAATTTGAGCCCCTTTGAAATTTTATATGGAAGGCCATATCAATTTCTATTTAGTGGGGAGGATCTAACGCAGCTGGGATCAGAATATTTATATACTTATATAACTGAACTTCAAAAACAATTAAATAAAGTACATAAATTTGTGTTAGGGACCAGAGCTAGAGGGTTGGATCAACCAATCCACCCCTTTAAGCCTGGGGACTGTGTATATATAAAGACTTTTTCAGGACAACCCCTTGAGGAAAAATGGAATGGACCGTATCAAGTGTTGCTGACAACTCACACTGCTATCAAGATTAGAGAACAAGCTGCTTGGATCCACTATTCCCGAGTGAAGAAGGCTCCAGGAGCTCCTTGGAAAGTAACACCAGGTGACGATGAACTGAAACTAAAGCTTAGTCGATCAAAATGAGGACATTAAGGTTGAGAGTATTTGGTAATATGGTTGGCAGAAGATTTGTTCAGAGAATTGTTTTGTTTTTATGGCTTATATTTGTAATTGTGATTCAAGAAGGTGCCTCTGTGATCATAGAGAATGGTGGGTGGCCTTGGACTGAAGCCGTAACAACAGAGGATAAGAATCTTAATGGAAGGTTATCAGTCATGGTCATCTGGCGAACAAATGTTAACTATTTATATAAACCATCAGAATGGCAAAAATTAGGGGAAGGGTGGACACATCAAAGAACCATAGGAGATGAAATTAAAATAGGGTGTCAAATGTTTAATGGAACGACTGACGAGAAAGCAACGGGGATTCTGGTTAAACCGATTTCCAAAAATGGACAACAAGAGGGTTGTATTCGCCCAGGTAAATTGGATTGCTGGTATAATTTTACATTAACAGAGAATGTAGAAATCAGCTGTTTTTGGAATAATAATAATGGCCAACAGTCCAAAGACAATAATGGTGAGGGCCTCATGTTAAATTTTACAATATATGCGGCACTTCCTACAACAGTGAGACCCTCTACAACCCACACCCCACCTCTAAACAAACTGGAACCCAAAATTTATGAAACTGGCCCATATGTAGTAAGGAACACGGGCCAACAGCAATTGTTATTTAATCCAGAATGGTCACTCAAGCGTGTTGAGTTGCTAATACAAATCAACATCTCGGCAGTTCAACCAGCCTGTTCTCCTTTCTTAAGAACATCATTTGAAGACTGGACAATATGGTCACAGAAGCAAGTGCACTTCAGGGGCAGGACACAAAGAGACTTAACTGGAATGCTAGGAACAGGGTTAGGAATTTTAAATGGAATTGATTCAGAAATATTAATGAATAAGCTAGCCACAGCAACAAGTGATTTGACAAAATTAAAACAACCCTTACAATCATCCTTATTGGCATTGGGAACTAGCCAATGGCAAGTTTCAAAGGTGTTACCGAAATGGGAAAATGCAGAAGACCAAGACCACAAACTAATAATAGATGCACTTAGTATGATTCAAGATAATGTATCCTTAGCTCTTAGTTGTATGCAAGCACAGTTATGGTTGCAGGCAACGGCTGCTCTGATTATTAGGGAAGGAAGTGAAGGCAATTTTCCAGCTGAAATCCGAAAGGCAGTTTGGGACAATGGCAATGATTTTGAGAAGAAGTTCCAGTCTTGGTGGACCCTGGTGAATTTTACTTATGATCCCGTTGTTAACATGGCTACTGCCTTCGTGCTTACTATACGTAATGCTACAGTTTATGTTATACACCCAATCCTTGCACTAGGATTAAACCATGAGAAGACAGTGCTTTATCCTTCAGAGCATAGAACATGGGCACGAATGGAGAATGGGAAATGGCAGTCCGTAAATCTAGAATCATGTGTTACCCGGGAACAACAAGGATTTATTTGTGAAAGTAATACAATTGATGCTCAGGACGTATGTTTTGACACGGAGCAAGGTATCTGTCACTTTGAAATTCATCCAAATACTAGTCAAAAGACTGTGCTTGTATATGTTGGTAAAGGGTGCGTGTGTTTAAGAACTGCTTGTGATTTTGTAGAAATAGACAAGGAGAATATAACTCTCCATAGCAAAAATCATTCTAATTTTTGTATTTGTAACTTTGTTAGAATCGTCGGGTGTGATTTTCAATATTTGGCACCAGTGGTATCCCACCAGCTGATCAAGTCTAACAACACAATGTATCATAAGTTACTACCTACACCTATTGGGATGAACCTCACACTAGTGAAGCAACTAGTTAAACACCAAGACCTGATTAGAATTTTAAAAGGTATTCAGGAAAATGGAGAGAAGACTCTAATTACTGTCCATCATGATACAAAGGAAATAAGCAGAGTTTTGCAAAGAGTGAAACGAGACACAAGTCACAACTGGTGGGATACACTTTTTGGATGGTCGCCAACTGCAACTGGGATTTTGAACACACTGAGTCACCCAATTATTGTTTTATTGATATTAGTTGGTATAAGTTTAATATTGTCTTTTGTATTACTTGTTTGGAATTGGAAATTGTTACAACGAATGTCCATGTTAGCCTCCTTGACAAATGTGCATGGTAAGGTATTGAGGGGTACATATCATAATGATTGGGAAAGAAAATTTCCATATTAAGTAAAAGAATCTACTAGATTTTCCAGAAAAGGGGGAGTCTGTACAGTAATAAATACAAGTTGTTGTGTGTATGTAGATCAGAGTGGAAGGATCTCTACTGACCTGGAAGAAATATGGAAGCAGACAAGGGTCCTAAATGATATCAGTAAAGATGATCTTTCGTGGAGTTTTAGTGAAATATGGAATAAGTTAACCTCCTGGTTGCCCAATTTTCAATGGTTGAAACAAGTGTTCATTGCTCTAATCGCATTAGTAGTATTAGGAATATTTGTGTGCATGTTGTTTAGATGCCTGCTTTGTTGTGTTACTGTAAATAATGAAAGTATCTGATGCAAAAGAATTTGCATGGGAAAAGAAAAGGGGGGATTGATTAAGGAGGTATTGGGGAGGCATTGGGGAGGCATTGGGGAGGCAAGGACAATCCCCAGACATGGACTGTATATCTCGAAACAAGACACTGAAACTCATGATAAGGAAGCGGCAGACGGACAGAGAAACAAACGTAAGGACTATAAATCTCAAAACTGGACATTGGAATTCATTATAAAGATACAACAAAGGGAAGAATTGGCAACAACCAGCTCTTGCAATTAAGAAACCTGCCAATTCAGCAGATTCCTGACCAAAGGTGAAAAGTACACTGTGAGGAAGACTCGGGGTCTTCCTCCCAAAGACCCCTGCCCACGTCCCAAAGACCCCTGCCCACAATTCTTGGAAGGCTCTACGCAGGCGCAAGGTGCCAAAAGGCTAATTAGCATGAGAAGCGAGGGAAGGCGGGGATAGGTAATGCATATGTATAGGTGCTTGTAGAATATTGATAGATTGATTGTATAAATTCAAGACTGCTTTTTGTTTTGGGTATGCACGATAGGTGGAGAGATCCCCCGTGCATCCAGCGCTGCAATAAAGAATATACCACTTAAAGGAATTTCGGCTTCGATCTTTGAATCACCCTCAGCCACCGGGTTGGGCTCTGGGACTGGTCCCAGGAGGGCTGTCACTGGGGAGGATCTCCCGGGACTAGGCTGTTCCTGGAGAGGTGTTTGGACTGAAGTCGAAGTGAGGTAATGGAAGGATGAGGCAACGTGCCAGTCAGGGCTTGATGTACAGGGTGTCTCACGGAAAACTCTTTAACGAGCCTTAAAAAAAAAAAAAAAAAAAAAAAAAAAAAAAAAAAAAATCTGAAAAAGAGCTGGAGTTCGCTGCAATGTGGTGCCTGCGGCAACGGGGAACGGCGGCTGAGGTAAAGGTGGCGAGAGGCAGAGGTCGCTGCTACCAGCGCGCTCTTACAGCCTGTTAGGGCGGCGGCGCCCGCTGGGTGTCCCGGGGCTGGGCAGAGCCGAGCCGAGCCGTGCCGAGCCGGGCCGCCCTCTCTGCCTCCTCCTCCCCGCCTTGCTGCCGCCCTGCCTTCCCTCCCTGCCCGCGCCCCGAGGAGCTCCGCGGCCCGGCGCTGAGGGGTGAGGCGGGGCGGCCCCGAAATGGCGGCCGGGCGGGCTGAGGGGCGGCGGGGGGGGACGGGGACAGGGGGAAGGGGGAGCAGGGGTACAGCCTGCGGCCATCGGGCGGGGAGGGGGCTGGTGTGCCGGGTCGGTGGTCGCCAAAAGTCAGCGTTGGGCACAGCACTCACGCTGTGCTGGGCAGTGTTTCTAAAGGTGTTTTCCTTTTTCTTGACCGCGGAGGGCTTCAGGAGCTTTGCGCGGTCTGTGCGTTAGGACGGTGCTCAATATAGCTATAATCTTGTGAAACAGTACTTCTCCTTTCTCCAGTTAAGGCACTCTTTTGCGAAAATAAGGCTTGGACTTTAGGTTAAACTTGGCAGGACTGGGGGAGGCAGAAGCGGGGGAGAGAGGCTTACTGGAAGGCGCAGGCACTGAGCCTCTGCTTTCCTGCCGAGGCTGAATCCGCGCCAGCGGTGCGTGGTTGCTGCCCCATAGTGCCCCATAGTGCTGTTGCTGTGAGGGATCTTTGCCGTGAGGGATCCTGCCCGGTAGCCTTTTGCTCCAGGTCATCTTATGAAGAGTGTAAGCTACTGTAAATTTAACATAAAAATAAAATCTTACTTCTCAAGGTCTTCTGTGATTAACCTGTTGCAGTATCCTGTTGGGTTTTAAAGCTATTTACCTTTTATTTCAGGCTACTCTATAGCATCCCTTAAAGTGCCTTGTTGTGCTTCCTCCGTCCCTTTAAACTGCTTTCTTCCTTGCTCTGAGAGCTTGGGCTGTGTCTGCTAGAGCAGGAGTTAATTAAAATGTCATCACCCATCAGAGGTAATGCCCAGGGGCTGCCATTTTGTTGAACCAGTTTCGAAACAAGTCCCTTTTGCCAAAATACGTTTCCTTTGCCATCTGTGAGGCTGTTGCCTGGGTTCTTGGGGGATCTTTTGATGTGTCAGATGCTACCTGGATGTCAGTAGCGTGTTGCCATTCAGAAAAAAGTCCATCCCGGTCCTGTTGGACTCTTACTGCTGCCAAAGATAATGACTTGTGATGGGGAGAGCGTAGCATCCATCTCTGCTGCACTGTTGTGGGCTGAGGTGGAGAGACAAGGAGCTGTGTAAGACGTCTCTGCATCCAACCAGCTGGGATGCTGACTGTGACCACGGGCAGTACTAGGTGTCAGTGTGACAACTGCTGGGTAAGCAGGGCTTAGCATGCATGGGAAGCGGTTGGATTCACATAAAGCAGTTTTTTTTAAAAGCCTCGTAGTCTTTTGCATAAACTCGGGTCTAAATTCCTAGTATAACATCAGACTTGTATGAATAAAAGGAGCGACTTTAAGGAAAGTACTGATACATCTTTGTTTGACACAGCCTGTCATTCATCTGCACTCTTTGCCAAGTGTTTGTGTGTCTAGGACGAGAAGACCCCAATCCAAAAATTGTTGGAAGCTGGGCAATGTGTGGGGCAGCATCACTTGTGCTTTACCTCAGGCATCTGGTGATGGGTCAAAGACTTAGCAGCGCCCCGCATGTATGAGTTTCTGCTCTGGCTCACTACAGCTGCTCAAAGACTCCAGTGTTTCAAGTCTGGTATCCTTGCTGAGAGCTTGGGCTGTCAGGAGGAGAAGCTGGCAGGCTCAGGGCTCCTGTGTGTAACTCTCCTGAGATTACACCCTTGCTCCGTACTGTCCTAATGATGTCTTTGAGTTCCTGATCTGAACATCTTTCTGTCCACGTGCTATATTTCTGCAAAAAGCATGCTTTATTCCAAAACTGCCGCATATTTGGGCGGCTGATGGCTTCTGTTAAAGTTTCTTGGTAGACTCCTTCTGCAGCGGAGGAGAATCCCAGCCCTCAGCTGCCTGGTGAGAGCCCTGGCAGTCCCTCCGCTACGTTGGCCTCAGCGAACGATGGGACCGTACCTTTTCTGTTTGCTGGAGGTAATGTGCCGTGTGTGACAGCTGTCCTTGTTTCACTCTGGAGTCCGGGGTGGTTAGTCCTTCCCACTGTATGTTTTTTGGGTGCTTAACAGCCAAGTTTTCCTCCTGTCTCAAGGCAGGTGTGAAAGGAGGGCTTGCTCTTAGGGACATTGCCAAGAGCACTGAGTAAGAGAAGGTTTGATGGCCCAGTTGGGACTGTGGCCCTCCTTCTTTTGGACCTAATACACAACCCATTTTCTGAGTTAGCAAGGAATACCAGCCTAGATGATTTTTCACAGCAGCTTTAGCTTCCTACCCTTTGCAGTAGGGAGGTGCCGTGCCAGCTGAAAGTGGGCAGGAAACAGAGTCAGAGTGGTTTGCTGGAGGTCTGTGTTTGAGACAAAACATGACTGCGTTTTCTGCCCTGCAGGGCTTCACACAATGACTTGTGCTGTCATTAGCCTTAGCTAAGATGAGGAGCAGCAGCCCCTTGTGGCACTGCTCGTCCTGCTGCTGCCAGGTGGTACCAAGAGATGTAAAACACGGCTTGTTTTGCCGGACTGCAGCACGGCACGGGAGAGGTGAACTGCCTCGCCTCGCTCCTGCCCTCGCAGCCTGCGTGGTGTCAGCAGCTTTGCTGACCAACACAAGGACTCGGGGCTGTGAGCCCTGCCAGTGCAGGCTGGCACTGTCTGTAGGGTTGCTGTGTTCCTCTCTTCTCCCACGGCCCCTTCTCTTCCTCCAGACCGCAAATGGTGAACCCAGCCCAAGCGAGTGCTCGTGCACTGCTCTGCCAGTCTCCTGCTGTTCTGCCTTATGCCTGATGTTGCGTCTCTCTCACCACAGTAAGGCTTGCACAGCCGAAATCTGGGCTCTGCAGAAGGTATTTTTGGTGTGTCCTCCTCAAGTTTGAGCTATTGGGTGTGAGACATTCTTCAGCAGGGGGGTGGAAGAAAGCTGCTTGTAGCCCTTTGTCAAGCAAAAATGCTAGGTGGGGGTGGCTGAAGGCATGCTAGCTATCTGTCAAGGAGTTTCCAAGACACGCTTTATATTACTCCCAGCTAAGAGAAGTTGTAGCACAAATCTGCAGCTGCCTACGTGGCCCGTATGCAGACCAAGCTGTGATTCCCTTGCTTTTGAGACAGCCCTGAAGGGGTTGACTTGTGAGCTCTGTCTCTCAGTTGGGTCATCCCACAGGTGAATTCACTTGTTCCTGTGAAGCTTGGCTTCTGTGCTAAGGAATGCATTGCTCTAGGAATGCATTGCTCTGCTTCTTATGCGTAGGAGGATGAGGTACGTTTATGTGTTTCTGGGGGACTGCACAAAAACTCCTGGGGGACTCGAGGAGTTTCGAGGTGGGATTCAACATCTAAGTCAATGTGTATACCTGTGGGTGACAAAGGATCTTGCCTGGCGTTTCCAGGTCCCTTGTAAAGCAATTGTACTGTCCCTGTGGTTTTCTTGAGCCTTCTGTCTAAGGAGGAAGCTTAGGAAGATAAAAGGTGGGTGTGCTGACCCTGAAACAACAAGAAGGGGAGTTGTGCTGTTTCATGTCCCAGTGTACTGCTGCTGTCCCCCGTGGCCTCGTCAGTCCTGCTCGTGAACAGACCCTCTCGTACCCCTCCCCTCTGCTCCTGGGCTTGACACTGGGTTATCTCCAGCTGCTCCCTGCGCGTGTGCACAGCAGCTGAGATCATGGAAAGCTGGAGGGAGCGTGACTCCTGGAAATGACAGCACATCCCAGCTTCCCTGGCTGCGAGGAACAGAAACCAGGTCTTCCTGCTTGTTGGAAAACCTCCGGATCCTGAAGGTGAAGGCCAGGCCTCCTTCCATCCCACTTTGTCCTCCTTCCTTTCAAAGTCTGAGCACCATTTTCCTCTTGCTGCAGCCAAGCCAGAGTGAAACAGGTGGTGTCACTATTTGTAAGCTGCAAAATTTCCCCTGTTTTCCCATTCTTCCTTCCACGTGCACTTTGTTAGTACAGAGGGAGAGGCGAGGAGAAGCAGGGCTGCAGGATGTGGATGCGGTGATCTGCCAGGTCTGCAGAGAGTCTCACGAAGCTGTTTGCTGCCAGGCCCTCTTGGCAAATATCAGCCATGTGATAGCAGCACTGCAGACGAGCATCTCTCCGTGCCAGTGCTCTGCTCCGTCCTGCCTGTCAGACTCCCCTGCCTGTGATCTCAACAGCCTGGCGTCCCGGGGAGTGAATTCAATCAGTCCTATTAGTCCCGAGCCCTGGCTGCTGCAGGGTAATAAAATTCCCGGCAGAAGGAGCAGCAGGATAATTGCTGGCTTGCACATCATGGCAGAGTAGGAGGGGTTGGGTCTGGTGTGACTGGCTGGGTCCCTGCTTTTCACCGAAATTCCTCTCGCTAGGTGGGTGCTTATGGTTCTTCCCTGCTAGCCGGAGAAGCGCTGGAGATAAGAAGAAGATGAAGATAAGTAGCTGCCACTTCACGTGCCGGCTGGGGTCCTGAAGGTAGAGGTGTCTCTGTGTGTTGTATGCCTGCAGGTGTATCCTGCACTGCTCGATAGGCCCCTCGGTAGGCTGCCACCCGGCTGCTTTTCCTCCCTGCAGATCAGAGCTGCAACTTTTGTTAGCTGGGAATAGCATAAAATGGGTCTTGGAAACCTATTGATGGAGGGTGTGGGGAGCAGCAAGGTGAGAGGAGACAAAACAATCTTGGGAAGGGCCAGAAAAGAGAAGTGTGGGAGGTGTGAAAAGGGATGTTGCTTGGCCCACAGGTCGCTCCTGGTGCTCCCGACAAAGCCTCGTTATTGCTGGGCCAGGAGCCGGCGACATCAAACGTTTGGCACCGAGCCCTGCTCCTTATCGGCTGCTGGAGGCAGCTCTGAGCACAGGAGCAAAGTTCAGGCTGGCTTCCTGTGGGGAGCCAGGAAAGAGCTGCGAGGCTCTGTCCAGGTGCCTGTGCTCGGATGGAGTTTGTCCCTGGAGCTGTGCAGGGAGAGGTGTGTGCTCCTGAGGTCTCCTGAGTGCAGCACGCTTCCCAAGTGGTTTTGCCCCCATAGCAGAGGGAGAGGTGGAGAGGAAGAGGCACCTGGGGATGCTGCAGGAGAAAGATCTGGCAGTGCTTAGCAAATGGGTCAGGGGAAATCACGTCTGCTCCCTCACCCTGGTACGTTTCCCCCCTTGTGGTGGAGAAATAGGCAGGAGAAAGGCCAGGGGGGTGGTTCCTGGTTTTCACCTCAGGTGTGGCGTGTCAGATAGAGGGACGTGTTTTGGGGTCTGGACCACATTTGGCTATGACCAGCTTGGTCCATGCTTCTAAGCAAAATTCCTCAGTCTGGCCGGGTGCTTATGGCTCTCTGCTGCCCGGAGAAGCCTGGTGCAGGGCTGCGGGAGTGTTACGGGGAGCAGTGGAATGAGCTGGACGCATGTAAGGTGCAGGCGGCTCCTTACAGGGCTGTGAGAGGGATGCTGGCCTGGCAGGGTGAGGAGGGGCATCAGGAAGGGTAACAGGGGGTCCTTGGCAGCTCGTTAGAGACAAACTGTGATTTAGGACCCCTTGCTCGCAGAGGTTTAGCCCTGCACTGACCCCTTTCTGTTTATTCAGGCTGAGCTCTGTGCGCTGAGGTTCGCAGCTCCGTGCAGCACCCAGCAGCCTGGCCACTTCGCTGGACTGCGAAAAGCTTTGGCTCTTGGGCTCTGTCACTGACAAACCCCACTAAAAACTGCAGCCGAGAGAGGTCCAAGGTAGGGGTGTCAGGGAGGGAGTTTCCGTGGCGTGTCGAGTGGCTCCCGTGTTGCGCTCTGCTGGCCTGGTACCTGCCAATGTGCCAGCGCGGTGGTTTTCAGGGAGTGCTCTGGTCCTCGGTGACCACAACACTGAAACATGCGAGAAAAATACGGGGGAAGCACAGTTTGAGTCCACTTCACACGCTGGCAGAGCCAGCCTGCAGATGCCAGCGGTGCCGGCATGTCCAGCACGCCAGGCAGTGAGCGTGGGGTGCTGGAGGAGGCGGGCATGAGTCAGGGCTGCTGGGTGCCAGCGGCTCCTCGGAGCTCTACTGGGATCCAGAGGGGAGGAACTCTTGTCCTGCGTGCCCCCAGTGTTGCCCTGAGAGGTCTGCTAGGGATGAGATTACTTGCCACAGCCTCAGGTAGTCTCCAGTTTACTTTGTCCAATTGTTTGCTGGTTTTTTTTTGTTGTTTTTTTTTTCCATCAGCAGGACCTTTCTCTGTGTTTGAGGTAGGAGGAACCACTTCACCAGAGCCCCAGGTCGCTGTTTTGTTCCTCCTGCTGAGCAGGGAAGGGATCCAAGCCTGCTCCTGTGCCGTGCCTGGAGAATGAGCCCAGCCAAAGCCTGCTCTGTGCATTGTGCCCTCCCCAGGGCTTTCCCCTGCTGTGGGATGTGTCCCCAGGCTGGAAAAAAAAAAGGGGGAATTTAGGCCACCGCACTTAGACCAGGCAACAATCCTGGCTGTTAACTTCCCATTTGTACTCAGAGTTGGTCAGGGCATTGGGAAATGTGGTTGATGGCTCTCCAGGCTTCTGCCAGCACAGCTATGAAAGAGAAAAGCAGACACAGCTAGGGGAGGAAATTCTGCTTTCACAAGCTGCGCTTTGGGACTGCAGCACAATTCAGTGTAGCTGTAGGGACATCCAGCACTGCACCCATCTCTACGTGTAAACGTGTTTATTGTTCGCTAACTCATCGGGAATTTGAGCAAGTTTGTTTCCCGAGTTCCTCAATTCCTGGACACCCTCGGGGGATCTCGTTTTCGGAGTGGGCACTGCGTACTGACTGGAACTCAGCGCAAAGCGAAGGTAGTTCCTCAGGTGCTCGGGAAACTTTAGCTCTGTGGCTCCTTGCTTTTCTCTGTCTTTCTTGCTTTCGATGATTAAGGATTGATGGAGGGCCTTAACTAACCTGCAAGTGAACCCTGCTGTGGATTGCCTTTCCCCTTCTGCTTGCTAATGGCTTAGGGTGCCTTGAGAGATGGCTGATGAGTCTGCCCAGCGCCAGACGTTTGCTGTCTTCCCATCTTTTACACAGAGAGGAAAACACTCTGATGTGTTTTGCTGAGCTCACAGTGGTTATCTGCATGCCGAGCATGTGCTGGTAACATTTGGAGAGGCTCCCGAGGGGAGGAAATAGGTGGTTACTCCCATCTCCTGCAGCCTATTTTGAGACTTCCTGGCATTTGGGAGTTAACCTGGGGTGTCCCAGACAAGCAGAATGGGCTACTTTAAGCTTTTACAATTTTAACCTTTTAAATAGCAGGAGATTAAGTGGGATTATATGGTCCTTACTGACTTGGAAAATGACTCGGGGTTTGGGGGGGGAAGAAGTTACAAACTCTTTTTTAGCTTTCCTGTAGTGAGGCTTGTTCGTACAGCACTCAGATCACATGAAGGTGCATCGATGAGGAAATCCATCGTGAGATTTTTCAGCTGCATCTGGAGTCTGGCTGGTTTGTGCTGGCATCTGTTAGAGCAACCCTTTTCCATTTTTCTTACTCCTGCCTGCTCCAAGTGAAGCAGGTGAGTCTCTGAGAGAGCCTTGGGGAAGCCTGGCCCATTTCCATGCTGCTGACAGCTCCGTCCCCATTACAGAGAGCCGTGGCTCCTGCCCTTCCCCTGTGCTTTGCTCCAAGCAGCGAGGAGCACCCATGCGAGCCCTGCTCCTGGTTCTGCTGGGGGCAGCTCTGTGAGCAGAGACCGCTGGAGCGAGGTGCTTCAGGGAAGCAGTTTGCAGCTGGAGGCTTTCCTTGGAGCCCGTTGGGGTGTGCTCTGGGGTCAGGGACTGCTCTTTCCCCTGCCCGCAGCGTTGGCGAAGGGCCAGCGAGTAATTGCCTTGAGGCCAGCCCTTGCCTTCCAGTTACTCATTCACATGCTGGTGCCTCCCTGTCAAGCTTGCAGGCTGCTCTAAAAACAGCTGCCGAAATGGTTCTGGTGGGATCACTACAGGCTGAGCAAGGCGGGGGAGGGAGGGGGAGGAACGTTTTATTTTTGGCTGGGGGTTGTTTAGCTTTTGCTGCAAGGACGATCCTTTCCAAGGCGTCCCCGTGCAGCACGGGCTGGGCGTGGGTTTCAGTATTGCTCCTGTAGCAGCAGGAGGGAGGCAGCTCAGATGGACCGGCCTCGCAGCTCCAGAAAATGAAATGTCACTTAATTTGCCCCTGACTGAGCTTGATATTTGATCCGGCTTCTGGTAAAGCGTTTTGAGCTCTGGAGAGGAAGACAGCTCCTGAAAGCATTTCATGGTCGCTCCAAAGGAGACCCCGCCGGTGCCTGCCGAGAAGAGGTTAACTCCAGGTGCGAGGGTGTTGCTGCGTGGGGTGGCTGTGGTGGGCAGGAGGGGAAGCTCCTGCAGCTCCCACTGCAGCCCTGGCTGCGTGCTGCTCCCCTTTCCCTCAGCACGCTGCAGGGTGCGTTGCCCCGCTCCTGGTGCTGCAGGTACCGGCCCCATCGCCAGCACGCTGGGGGCTTGGCTCCGGCACAGCTGGCACCGGCACGGGGCTAATCAGCAGCGTGTCTGAAGTGGTGAGGCTGCTCCCTCCGCTTCCATTGTCAAACCCCTTCTCGGCTGCTTTTAAAACACAGCCTTTGTGCAGCTGGAACTGCGGCTGGCTGCCTGCGACGGGTCCGTGCTTTGATTTCAAGGACGTTGGCTTTGCTCCTTTCCACCAGAAAGTGCAAACAGGAACAGCCTGGTTAAGGCAGAACAAGTTTTGCCCAGGAATTAAAGGTGGCCAGCTTTTCCTGTGCCTCTTGCCTGCTGCTGCGCTGTCTGCAGCCAGGTGTCTCAGGCCTGGAAGTGCTAACAGGTAGCTGGGAGGCTTTGTGTTTTACAGCTTCGTGTTCTGCAGAGCTCTTGGAGGACAGAGCAGCTTGGTGCGTGGAGGATGGATCTGGAGATGCGAGGAGAGCAGATGCACGGCTCTTCTCTGCTGCCAGTGTGCCGTCTGACTGGGGAAGACACGTCCCCAAAAGTCTCTCTGTGCTCCTATTGTGCTACCTTTATTCTTTGGTGAGTTGCCTCGAGGAGGTAGAGGGCCTCTCAGGCTGTGAGGTTATTGAGCTTCATCTCATCGAGAAGCTGGAAACCTACCCCGCGGTGACACCAGCCACCAAAAAGGGCTGAACAGATTTTTGCTGGTGGGATTTAAAACTCAAGCATTCATTTGTGAGCCATCAGGTGAAGGTGGCAACACTGTGGGTAGGTAGAAAATCTACTGGCTTTTAGCTGGTTGCCCTCTCACTGCTGAGATCTGCAGGGAATAAAACTGAAAGCAGCTCTGCAAAGGGACTGCAGCCAAGTGTTGAGCAACCGCGTGCTAGCTGCAGCGTGGGACATGTCCTCGGGTCAATCTTTGCACTGAGCCTGTTTGAAAAGCGCACCTATTTATAGAGAGAACAAATGGGTATGATCACGGCATTATTTGGAAATCGCTCTGAATTCGTGTACAGAATTGCCCGCCTGGCTTCGTGGGGGCTGGGAGGATTATAACGAGCGCTGTCAGTCCTACATTGGCGTGGCTGCAGGGAGGGGAGGTTCTCACTGAAAACACCGAGGACCCAGTGGCTTTGCTTCTGAGAGCCGAGCCGAAAATGCCAGCGTAATTAATAGGCAGGGATCAGGAGGAGAGCTGATTCTGCACAAACCCTTCTGTTCAGAAGCGTGGCCGAGCGCTACTGGCAAATTCTCCGGTGCAGACAAAGCCCTGCTTTTGAAAACAAAACAAAGCACCGCGAGCAGAGGTGGGAGACCAGAATTTGTAACTCCAGCAGCCCGGCTCGCCTTGTCATGGCTCACCCCGAGCTGCCTGAGCCGCGGCTCCTTGCCCGGCAGACCCTCCGTGCAGGGAGCTCCCCTCGCCGCGGGCACGCAGCAGGCGCTCGCTGCTGGCTCTCGGCGCGAGGAAGCTAAGAGGGTTATTGTTCCTCTCCTCAGCTCAGTGACGGGTGAAGTGGTTCCTGTGTATAAATAGTGTCAAGTGTTTGGGATCCGCCGGGATAAAGGGGGCCTTATTGGGCACAAGCTGATGTTGTCGGGCGCAGGAGGAGTTCCCATCAATCACGCGCTGGGTGCCGCTCTCTGGCCTGCCTTCCCGCTCCTGCCAGGGCCTCTGCATTTGGAGGGATTGGTTTTTTTATTTTTATTTTTTTATTTTTTTCTCCAGGTTATCAGATTCTGGGAGCAGTGACCTGCACAGCCTTTCTGAGGCTAGCTGTAGATGCTCTTCTAGGACCAGATAGCCCTATCCAGTGGGTTTTGTTGGCTTTGTAGTGCAACAGCTCCAGAGCACAAACATGCTGGATTGCTTTTTCTCTCTCAATTTCTTTCTTTCTCCTTTTTTTTTTTTTTTTTTTTTTTTAATGGTTATGAAATCGGTTTTGCACTGAGGTCCTCTTATCTCCTACAGCCTTGAAGCCAGCCGTCCCCTCTCCTGGGCCTGGCTGCCCCCTCACCAAGCCCTGTAACACGCAGGTGTGGAGCTGAACATGAATACCCGTGCCGAGTTTGGAACTGCTCTCGTTGCTATTTTTGTGGCGGTAACTCCCTCCCTCATGGAGTACAGCCTTGAAAGAAACGAGAGGAACAGCCAAGTGATCTTCTCCCGAGAGACAGCTCCTGTGTTGAGGAGCAGGTGTCTCCTTAGGTATATGAAGCACATTAAAAAAAAAAAAAAAGGCCCTCCTGTGCTAGGAGCTGTGCAGGGCGGCCGGGACTCCCTGCCCCGAGCAGCAGGCTGGGCTCTGGGGAATCTCATTCAACAGAGTGAGATATGCCTGGTGTACGTGTTGGGGAGGAGGGACTGGACACAAATCTGTTCTGTGACTCTGTCCCCCCACAATTATAAATGAAAATTCCTGACAAGGAGCTGCTTTGCCTGTGATCCGCCTCCCTGTTTACCCTCGAGGCATGAGTACAGTGACCTTCCGGCGTGCTGAAATGGAAGACGAAGGGCTGGCTTTGCGTCCCGGGTCGGTTTTCCCTACTGAAAGGGAGCAGCATGAAGCAGATGTAGAAATGGTAGGGCACGGGGGCTGCTCATGGGGAGCCTGGGCTCGCGTCTGGGTCTGTACCTTATGATTGTAGGACTTGTATTTCTGAATGGCTCAAGTGCTGGGGTTTCCACTGCTTCTCTCCAGAGATTTTCCCGTGGTCTAGAGGCTACAGCGTGAGGTGCATCGGCGTGTTTCTAGCTTTTACCAGAGCATTGCTTTTCCTAGGGAATGGCAGCAGGGGGAAACCAAGCTGATGGGAAGTGAACGTGTGCTGTCTGTACTGCTTCAGAAAAAGGCCTGCAGGAAGCTCCCCTTGAAGATAATCATAAGTTAAAATGGTTATGAGTGGTGTGATCTGATAACAAGTAACCTTCTTCTCTTCCCAGCTGGTTTGCAAACACTTCATTATCCCACCCAGGCAAGGCAGGTAATATCACTGCTTCCGTTCCCAGAGGGGCAACAGATGAAAGACCTGAAGCCTTAGGCTGTGAAGTGAGTTCCTGTCAGGGTGTAGATCAAAAGATCATTAATTCGGTATCCAGGTAGAGAGGCTAGCAGACGAATTGCTGTTTGCTTCTCCTCTCCATCCTGCTGCCCACAATTGGAGGCCGTTTCCCAGTGCAGCAGGCAAATGCAACCTAGCTGCCCGCCAGGAATGCGGTAAGGCTGTAGAGAAATAACTCTTGTTAGGTCTGAAAGCACCTTCCTGAAGCTCGTTGCTCATCCTTCCGAGGGGGGCACTGGGATGCATTCATAAG
This sequence comes from Aythya fuligula, assembly GCF_009819795.1. NCBI lineage: Eukaryota > Metazoa > Chordata > Aves > Anseriformes > Anatidae > Aythya > Aythya fuligula. Next base: position 45,986,293 of record NC_045563.1, read on the forward strand.
GTGTACTCTGAAACCATATGCTCCCTGTTCAAAGGAGCACTTCATGGCAAAGCATCTTACCACATATTGATTCCCATAATAACCCTTCATGTAATTCACGATTCTCCATCTCTCTTCCTCTCTTTTTCAGCTTTCCCAGACCCAGCAGAGGACCAGAGCCAGCCAGAAGAGTGGGTGGGAAAAAAGCACTTGAAGAGAACTGAAGATTTACACTGAGCTTCGGTGAGGCGAGGTCAGTGTCGAGGCTGTAGCCCCTGTTGGCCAGCAGCCTGGGGTGTGTGATGGCACTGAGTGGTTGTGTAAATCAGAGTGCTTCACTAAAAGCCTTGGAGTTCCTCTGCGGGAAGGTTTGATCTAATGGCTTCCTGCTGCTCTCTGCACTGTGCGAGATGAGCTGGCGAGTTGATAAGCAGCTGGAGGCCTTTTCTAAAGCTGTTCCGTCGGGTAGGTGAAGCAGCAGTGGCAATAATTTTGTTTTTAGAGAGGGAACTTGGATGGAGAGGTCATCAGTTGGAGTGCAGTCTTGGTGGAGAATGAGGTCTTCTGTCAGCTCGCTGAAGACAGTAGGTTGCTGGCCCACAGCTGCATTGCACACACTGAGGAGCACGTGTTTGTGCTGTTCCTCAGAGCTGCCAGAGTTACCTGACCCCGCTCAGACAGATTTCAGGGCAGCAGCACCCTGCCCTCCAGGCCAGCAGCGTGCCTGCAGGCTGCGTGAGGTGGCTGTGTTTGCCGGAGGCAGATAATATTGGCTTTGCAGCCATCTGGGAGCTGCGCTTTTGTAGCAGTGGAGGTGCAGCAGGATTTCCTTCAGCACATCCATCTTGTGTGATGGGCTACACCTCTCCTTGGCTTACTGCTGGCACTTGGTTATGGGGATGAGTGCAGTGTGAGGTGCAGGACCTTCTGTTTTGCCCCAGTTCATAACAATTATCTATAAAAGAGACAGCACTGACACATCAGGTACTATTTTTCTTGCCACCATTCATTATTTTTAAGTATTGATGTACTTGTTACTTTTTTCTTTTTTTCTTTTCTTTATGGTTGCTTTTAATGGCCTGTGAGCTATTTCATTTGCTTTGGCATCGTTTCTGTACCATCCATCAGATGCTGCTTTAGGGCAGGGTCTGCAGAAAAAGCCTGCAGCCCCGGATTTCTTTGCTGTTTAATTAAGCTCTGTACCTGTGCAAGTCGAGGCAGAGGTGCCGAGCAGCGTCTGCGATGACTAAATGAATGTCTCGCCAGCAGGAGTGTGCGTGTGTGCCTGCCACGTGCTTGCAGAGCTGAGATGGAGGTGCGTGCCTGCATATGCCGTTGGGTCTGCGAGTAAAAATGCAGTGCCCTGGCGTGGGATGGCAGAGCAAGCCCTGCCGCTGCGATTCGGGGTGTCTCAGAGCAGCCAAACAGCCGCTTGTGCGGTGCTTGTGCTGCACGGAGCTCAGCACCCAGAGCTGGAGGCGATGTGCTCAGCTTCTGGTGTGTTCCTGTTGTCCTAAGGATGAACTGTCGGCCTTACTGTCGGGTCAGTAAGGGAGAGCCCAAGAAAATCAGGCCGTGGAGGGGTTTAACTTTCAAAGTGCCCCCTCCTCATCTAAAAGAGGGGGAGTGAGAGAGCGGTTGTGGGGTTTAGCTGCCCAGCACAGTAAAACCACCACAATGGCAGAGCAGAGAATTGCATTTGAGCTGTTCAGCCCTGAGGTTTTTGAGCTAATCCTCTCTCTGTTTTATGTGTGGTTTCTGGCACTCTGAGTTTTTTCCTTGTGTTTTTTTTTTTTTTCCCTCCCACTTTTGTGCATTTTGTTTTAGAGCATTATTTCCCATTGACACTGACGTTGAGATGTGTGAGCACAGTAGGAATTTGCTCTTGATTTCTGGCAAATAAACGTCAAAGTACCTCTTGTTGTTGTGTGACTAAATTACACTGCGTTCTTTCCCCTGATTTCTTTTTAAATGTAGCTTCCTGATGAAGCTACTGCCTATTGGATTGGAGCAAATGGACTTCACTGTGGAAGTGCTTTTGGTCTGTTAGCCACTTTTTCAATTAGACAAACATTTCCTGTTATCAAGCTCATGTCTAATTAATATGTTTTTATGCATCTGTAAATACACCCCTGTGGCAAGCCTCACCATTTTCTGTTCACTGGAGAGCTCGTTGGTAATGATCTGGGTGATTCAGCACGGACCTTTGCCTCCGTGTTTTGAAACAGAGCGCAGCTGTGCGTGTTAATTAACGCTGCTTGCTCCTGTCTGCTTTCGAGAGTGCTCCACATCACTTGTGAGGGTCTGTTATCAGGACGGCTGAGGCCAGGAGACCCTGCCCATGCCTCTGAGCGCTGCACAGGGCCTGGAGGACCCCTGAGATTACCAAGGTGCTGTGCTTTTTGGGGACACGTCTCAGCGCCCAGTGTCACCTGAAGCCTTACCCCAGCTGTAACTGGAGAGCACGGTGAGGGAGCAGCTCGCTGGGTGAGTCAATGAGCTTGCAAGGGGCAGCCAGAGCCAGCAGCTCTGCTCGGGGCTGGGAGGGATAGACCAAACAGGAGGCAGCCCTGGTTGCTCTCTGATCCATGGTGCCATCCCCGCGTGAATCACTGCACCCTGTAAGCCTGCCGCTGTTCCCTGCCAGCGTGCTGGAAGCAGATCGATCCTCTCCTCCCAGCAGCTGAAAGGCACCGTGTGCAGTGCTCGGTGGAGCAGGACCCACAGTGTGGAGGCGAATTTCAGGCTGGCTGTCATCTGCCTGCAAGCATAACCCGAGCTGTCAGCCTGCCCAGTCCTCGCCCCGAGCGAGATGCTGCTCGGTCGGGTGTCTGAGGTCTCAGATCAGGAAGAGGTGCAAGTTTCTTACTAGGGCCCAGCACCTGCTGTGTGATGATACATGAAAATACCTGTGCTGGCTTCTTTTTGGGGGGGCGTATACTTTGAGGGGTACCTGTTTGGGGCTGTGCAGGTGTGCGTAGCTGTGGGAGCTTGTCTGGCTGCTGCCGTTCCTGTTCCGTGGCTAAAGGAGCCTCTGGGAGCTGTAAATCTGTCGCCTTTCATGAACAAGGCAGTGTCTCATTGAGCACTACAAGTCTGTTCAGAGCACACGGTGCCACCAGCATCCATTCCTTCCCCCTGCCCCAGGCTTCTGTGCTGCAACGCGGTAATTAATCAACGTGGTAATTAACGGGAGCGTTGCTGGAGTTCCTGATCCTTGCAGAGGACCGGGAGTTATGTGCCTTGCTGCGTGCCACCAGCTCAGAGCTGCTCTCTTCACCAGTGAAGCCCTTTCTGCTGCCAGCTGGTTTGTCAGACACCGTCCTGGAGAAAAATGTTTGCCTGGGGAGGGCGAGGGGGCACAGGTGGGGCCGCTGGGCACATTCTCAGCCTCACGCCCCTGCTAGCTTCAGTAGTTTCTAAAGCACAGACCTGCCTGGGGTTTCTGAGTGAGCTGGAGTGAAGCAAAAGGACCCAATCTCCTGCAGAGAAAATACAATTGTGCTGCAGAATTGGCAGCTGCTCCTCCCAGCAGCCAGATGTTAGGACTGTGGCAGGGGGCTCCGGCTGAGCCCAGCTCTGTGCCTGCCTGCTCCCAGGGAGCTCTCTGGTCCAGGACAGTCTTTCACTGATAAGGGTGCAGGGTCTTCAAAAAGAGAGAAAGCAACATGTTGGTATCGTTCCCTGCTGGCTGGGAGGGGAGGAAGAGGATGGTTTTTTGGTTTGAACGCAGCTCTTGGGAAGGGAGAGGTGGTGAGGATTCGCTTGTATTTCTTCAAACTTCACAGAGCTGACAGGGATGCTCTGGGCGGTGCCTTTGTCCTGGCTGCCCACTCAGGCAGTGGGGAGCTTTGCTTTTTTATTTATTTGTTTTTGCATCGACAGGAGACAGCGACGTGATGTGGAGCTGTGCTTGCTGCAGCCCTCCTTATGCGAAACCAGCTCAGAGCACAGCAGCTCCCTAACGCTTTGCTGGGGACTGACCCACCACGGACGCGGGGTGGTTTGGTACCTGCGGGGGTGTTTTGTGCTGTCAGCTCCCCTGAGGCCGGTGGCTGTGTTGCTGCCTCTTTAGCAGCCAGGAGCAGTACCCCAGGAGACCGCTGGCTGCTGGGCAGGGCTGTGAGAAACGAGCAGGGTGAGGATGGGGATTTGTTACCCCAGCATAGTGCCGGGGTTCAGGGAGGATGGGGCGTTTGGGTGGGTATCAAGAACATTCCCAGTTACAGTCGTAAAGATTAAAAATACCCAGAGCTTAGAGGGGGATCTATTTAAGGCAATTATAACGAGCGTCCATGAGAAAAGGAAATTCTTTGGAGACGGATTATTCCGTAAATGCCAAAGGCAGAGTTTCTGTGCCCCCCTTCAGAAGTAGCAGTGCGATGCCGCAGCCAGCCCGGTGCTGGGTGACAGCTCTGGATTTCATTCACTGTGAGTAGGAGGAGGTGAGCATGGACTACAGTGAACTTCCTTACAGTAACCGTGATCGGAATTGCTAAAGACCCAGCCGTGGTTTTGGCTTGGTCTCAGCAAGTGCTGGGTTTGCACCACAGTAGGTCCGATCCTGCCCCCACAAGTATTAATCTTAAGCAAAATGAATCTCCAGAAGTGACAGCAGAACGGGGAGACAGAAGGAGGAGGACGGCAGCACAGGAAGGCCACATGCTGGTACCATCTGCCTCTCTTTCACACTCTGTGAGGGATCATGCTGTGTGGGTCACTCGGATGGATGCAAGAGCTCTTCATCTGAGTGAGCACTGCCCAGCAGCCCTGGAGTCACTGGAATGGCTCGCTCGCTGTGTTAGTTCAGCTGAAGGCTGGGAGTGTGAGGTCTGTGCAGAAGGAGAATAACGCTGCCCTTTTGGGAGGAGGGGCACGATGACTGACTGGCTTCTCAAACTTTTTTTTTTTTCTTTCCAGGAGCTATCTAAGCCAGAAAGATGCGTGAGTACACTGAAAAGAAGGAAACATGCGGGACCATCTGTCTCAAGTACTTGCTCTTCATCTTCAACTTCTTTTTCTGGGTAAGAAGCTTCAGCCTGTTTCAGAGGCGCTGCAGGTTTGGTGGCAAGAGTGCAGAATCATTGGCTTTGAAGTCTTTGGCAAAAAGCTCTGGCATCAGTGGAACCCACACTTCTTTTGGAGGGATGAAATCCCATCCCTTGGAGTTGCCAGCCCAAGCTGCATAAGTTGTGGAGTGACACCGGGGCCTCTAGCTGTTCATAGGTCTCCTTACAAAGTATGGAAAATAATGCCTGAAAAATACTATCTCCCTGCTGCCTTCTCAGCTAGCTAGCGTTTGTAGAATGGGCTGAGCTCACCAGAAGGGACATAAAACCCTCCAAAAACATGACGCTTGCAAAGAGAGAAAAGAACTGCTACCAGTTGGGTTGGTTTCTCCGTCTTCACTCCCTGCAAGGGTCAGAGTTTAACCAGCTGGGCTCAAAGCTCCTTGCCTGCTTTCTGCCTAGATGTATAATGTATGAAAGAGCTGTGGGGCACAGCTGTCATTTAGTGCAGGTCAATATTGTTCCTTGCTGAGCAGTGGAAAGCTTGCAGGTAGGTTGCACCCCAAAAGCTGTCACCTTTTCGTGTTTGCCCAGAGCAGTGTAGCTCTGTTTGGGAAGGCTCAAGTCTGTGCATGGGCAAGACTCCAGGTAGCTTGCACCTCCTCCTCCTGCCTGGGGTGCACAACTGGCCTCCCTGAAGCTCTGCCCTTGCCAGGGCACTGCTTGCCATCCCAGGGAGACCTCTGGGGGTCCTTCCTTTGGGGTGGGTTGTCTTTGGCTCAGCTTGCAGTGCTGGGGCACGTTCTGATATCTCCGTCACTTCTGGAGGCGAGGAAGTTCATGCGCTGGATGCCCCTCATTCTCTTGCCTCTGTTTTTACCCAGCTGGCTGGTGGGGCGGTGATGGCAGTGGGCACCTGGACCCTGGCTGAGAAGAGTGACTACATCAGCTTGCTCTCCTCCAGCACGTATTCAGCAACAGCTTATATTCTGGTGGTGGCAGGGGTGGTTGTGATGGTTACAGGCATCCTTGGCTGCTGCGCCACCTTCAAAGAGCGTCGGAATCTGCTCAGAGTGGTAAGTTTTGCTTTTGGGGGCTGGGGTGAAAGGTTCTCCTTGTTTTCTCTTGAACAATGCTGTGAGGGTGAGGAAACATCTTGGTCATGTTCTTCACTAACCCTATTTGTTTGTCCTAGAGCAAATGCCACTCAGGTTTCCAGCTCCTAATGGCACTGCTGCCTTTGTCACAGGTGGCAGGGCCTACTGCCAGAGCCTTTCCTTTCGTCAAACCAAGGAATGCATTTACCACTATGTGCTCCAGGAGTACAAAGCCACGATGTCTATACTGTATGTGAGAAAGTCTGTCTGGATTTGGCCAATTTCAAATAGTGTGGCTTTTGTCTCTTCCTTCTTCCCTGCCTGTCCCATATTCTCTTCCCATTTTCCAAAAGAAAAGGGAAGTATGAGGGACCTGTAAGAAAACTGACTTTAATGACACTGGGCTCAAACAAAATTAACATCTTTTTTTCATTGGGTTGCCAAAAATAAGAAAGTATTCATTGAAAATTTTCTGTAGTGGCAAAAAAAAACCCACGTTTTTATTTTCACTTCCTCAAAAAAATCATAACGGTTTGATAATCTGGTTCTTTTTTATGCCCTTCCTTGTGTTACTTCCTTGGCTCCCTGCTCACCCACCTACACAAAGTTTTTACCAGCCCTAGGGTTTCTGTTCTGCTTCCTTCCTCACAAATCTCCTCAGTCTGGAGTGTGCAGCACTCTTTAGTAGCTGAGCTACGGTGGTGAGCGCAGCAACTGAAGTAACAGTCGGTGACTCTGGTTTCACAGTAATGAGCGGGTGCTGCAGTAACCCTTCACCAGCTCCTTCAGCTGTGCACGTCCATGTTCACCTGACCATCCCATTTCCCCTCTGTAGTTTGGAAGAGGAGCAGAAAGAAGAGCCATGAGAAATCCTGACACTTGTACCACTGCTCTGAAGGCTCAGTAATCCCTGTGAGAGGCACAGTAGAGCCAGGAATGGAAAATAGAACATGGAGAAGGACACAGGGAGTGCTTTGCTGGTGCTTGTTCGTTGGGCTCCTGGTCTGCAGCAGTCCATTTTGGCCTTTTGCTTACTTTCCATGCCAGAGATTCCCCTTTGTCTTTTTTTTTTTGCCTCAGCCAGAAGCTACGGATGAAAATCCGGTGGGGTTTTCTTTGTTATTCTGCCCCAGAAAACTAATACTTGTCTCTCGAGAACAAAAGGTCACTCTGAGTCCTCACACCACGGCCTTTCAGAGTGGCTGGTCGCGACAGGCCTATTGTCTCTGACAGGCCCATTGTCTCCTGGTGCTCGCGCTCTGCTCTGGTTGCCAGTGAGTAATGTGCACAAGAATTAGGGCCGTGCTTGCCAGGGCTGGGTGAGCCTGGCTGGGGGCCTGTGCCAGCTCTGAGCTCAGACAGCAGTCCTGACAGCCTCACGCTCAGCGCCCCGGGGGCTGTGCCAGCCTGTCCCAATTTCTCTCGGTACCAGCAGCCCGTGTCAATACGGGAGGGAGAGCTGTAAGTGGCTCTCCTCTCCCCATTGCCTCCTCAGTGCTTTTAAAATCAATTGACAGCTCTGGCTGCTGTTTGGGAAGGAAATGTGTGTCTGGTTGTTGGTTCATTGTTCTGCTGGAGCCTCAGCAGCCTGGGATTTTGTTAGCTGCCTTTCTACCCAACTCAGAGTTTTAAGGGCTCACTTAAAACTTTCTGGAGGATTTCGTTACTCATCACTCGCAGCTGTGCTACATCTTTGTCATTGCTCATTTTTCTTCCCTGTGTCCCTCCTCAGCCAGGTGCTGCCTTGAGGCTCAGGCAGCAGACGTGGTGTTTCTCACGCTGATGTTTTCCAGGTGGCAGAGGCAGCAGTGATCTTCAGGCCTGCTCAGGTGCCAAATCTGCTGCCCTGCACTCAAGAGAGCCATTTCAACAGTCTTGGCTAGGCAAAAACCAGGTTCCAGCCATATCTACTACAGGCCTTTGGGTGATCCCCCATCCCTTCCTGGTTTCCCAGCTTCTTGGGGAGGGAGCGGGGCATGTCCCTGCAGCAGAGCAGGTGTGCCTCTCCTCTCAGGGCAGCCCTTGGCAAGGAAAGCCCTGTGTGTGTGTGTGTCCCCGGAGGGAAAGCTGCTGCTCCCTTATGTCAGCATGACACGGTGTAATAGATACCTGAAAGGGGCCCCAGGGGAGAGACGGGGCTGAGATAAGGCTAATGATGCAGCGTATCAGCAGAGGCAGGTTGGATGCGTGGGTGGCAGATGCACTGCCCTCCCTCACAAGGGTTTACAGGGGCCTCATGACTCAAATTCCCTAAGGCCCGCTGGATATGCGTTTGTTCCCATCCAGGGGAAGCCCGCAGGATGAGCTGAGCTGTGGTGCCGGCTCGGCTCCACCTGAATGCCACTGACATGACGACACGGCGTGGGGAGGAATATCTGAAAGAAGCTTTGCAGTTCATTGGTGGTGCTCAGCACCCTGCCGCCCTCCTTCCGTGGCAGAGGGATGATGTCAGGGCAGGAGGGCATAACCGTGGCCCAACAAAAGAAAGGAGGCCTTTGTGACAAAGCACCCCGATCCTTTCTTGCCCCTTCCAGCCTCCTGTGAGCGCCGGGAGCAGCCCTGAGCTGTCCCACAGGCTGCGGGGTGACTCATTGCCCTGGTATGAATGGGTACCTTGTACAAGGCTATGCGGAGACTTCCAGTGCTCAGCCGGGGCAGAGCGGGGCTGGGGAGTGAAAGCTCGAGATTGTGTGCTCAGATTAAAGCCTGGCCTGCAGATAAAACCCAGCTGGCCTTCCTCTGCAGCTGCGGAATCCCGGCAGGGGTGAAAGAGGAAACCTGAGCTGCGTTTGTGCCTGTGTCTGTTGTTTCACTCCCTCAAAGGAGCTCGGAAATACCTGCCTCCACCAGGCGAAGAGGGCGCGCAGTGTGGAGAGTAACCCTTGTGTGACAGAAATCCACCTTGCTGTGCGCAGCACTTGGCTGCCTTTCTGTCTGCTGGGGAGAGACGGTTTCACGCCTAGCCACAATTACAGGGGGCTGTTTGCCTCACCCCTTGGGAAGAGCCATTTCCTAAGCTCAGGGGTAAAACAGAAAATGGGAGATGTGTTGTTTGGTCTGTCCTGAGCGGGACAAGTCTTGCAGGGACTTCACACGAGGTCCTCGTTATGGCTGGAACTGGTGCCCCTTTAGCTTCATCTACAAAATGATGAATTTAGTGGCAGCCATAGAACAGCCTGGATCTGTAAAGTAACTGCCTTGTTCTAGTATAAATCCATCCACTTCGATAGTGCACTTCAACCGGTGCTTGAGTCCCACAGAGGTCACTTGGAACACAAATCCGTGGTTTAAGCTTGTGCTTACTTGGTGTGCTCTGTCCTTGGTGAAATGGGCCCTTTGTTGGCTTACTGAATCACCATTGTAACGTGTGTTTCTCCATAGTAACTTAATGAAGTGCCCTAAACAGTATCAAAACAAGCAGAAGTTCCAGATTTTTTTGTACTGATGTCTGAAGCAGATATTTTCTGTGACATTGAATGTATTCAGCAGGTTATCCAGCAACCACACTCTTCTGTCCAGTGATCTTATCTCAGTTGCCTGCACTTTTCCATTCTCTGCATCCCTCTGGCTGTGCGAGTTCAACTCGCACTTGCTTCTGCTTGTCTTCAGTTACCATGTGTTTGGTTTTCTTTTCTTGCTTTTCTTTGGTTTTCTTTGGTTTTCTTTTCACCTGTAGGATTGTTGCCTTTCCACCATGTTGAGGTCCTAGTCCCATCCGGTGCCTTTGAGAGCTCCTGCAGAAAAGCACTAACAAAGACAGTGTCGTGCATTTTGCCAGCTAGTGATAAGCCAGCTCCAAGCTTCTCTTCACGTTCTGTTCTAACGTCCTGCTTCTCCTGTTGTTTTACAGTACTTCATATTGTTGCTGTGCATCTTTCTCCTGGAGATCATTGCTGGAATCCTGGCTTATATCTACTACCAGCAGGTGAGTGGGCACAGGTCATGGAGCCTCAAACCAGGGACAGAAAACAGCTGATCATTGTCCCATTTCTCCAGCCAGAATTGGGCTTGGAGGCTTGGGACCTAGGGTCTGACTGAGGTTCATCTTTCTGCTTGTCTGTACTCACTCAGCACCCCACACAAAATAAGATCTTGGGTTATTTACTGCTTCTGACACAGTAGTCGTGGTTATACCTGGGAGGCTGCTCGGCCTTGCTGCTCAGCTCCTTCCTGAGCTGGCAGAGGTGGTCCAGCTGCTAGGTCCTTTCAGGTCATGAAGTTTTGGAGGGCTTTACTGCAGCAGCCCAGCTGAGGGGCTAGGGAACAGCATGGACTCCCAGCAGCTGCACTTCTGACTTGGCAGCGTTGCAGTTGCAGAAGCTTAAATCATCGGTTTGGTTTCAAAGGGGGTTTAGCCACCAGGACACAAGCAGCCTGGGAAATTGCTCTCATGTCTGGAAATTGATTGGAAAGGGTGAATTAGGATTGTTGTCAAGTGGCTGTCTGAAAAGCAGCTGGACATCCCATCCTACTGGCTTCGCTGTTAGGCTCCTTGCCTTTTTATTTTGGTGCTTTGCGTCACAAAATGGGCACTGGCACTTTGTGAGAAGCAAAAGAGAGCTGTAGGTTCGCTTGTTCGATGGTAACCAAGAGGGAGCAGTGGAGCAGGTGTACGTATTTAACTGGGAAAGATCAATCCTGGGAGCATGGCAGGAAGCCAGGGCCTATCTGTGCTAGGTCACTAGGTTCATGTATGCCAAAGGATGAAGAGGAGCTGATTCTCCTTGTTAGGCTGAAATAAGGGATGACATATTCAGAGCTGTTGCCTTGAGTGCTTTAATTCACTCAGGGGCATCTCTGATCAATAGCTGTACTTTCCCCTTGCCCTCTGGCTGACAAATGCCTCTTTTTTCCTGGTTGCAGGCTGCTTGCTGTTTGCCACTGTTTTTATTTTAGCCCTTGCTTTGGTATCTAAGGCTTGCGTTTGTGTGTGTCTAAACTCCCTTTCTTTTGTTGTTTCTGTTCCATGCTGCAGTTCTTCCCTGTGAGCCTGCAGGTAACCACTTTTCTCCCAAGTAATAATTCTGCTAATGGACTCTCCTCTTTATTTGCTTCTGATGCCTTCCAGCTGCTGAACCTCTTGCTTTCTCTTTATTACATTAAGTCCTTTGCACTTCTGTAGAGCTTCCCAGCCCAGGATCTCAAAGCATTTTGCAAATGTTAATGAATGAAGCCTCATATCATCTCTGTGAGGTAGGTGTTGTCCCCACTTGACACATGGGGTTGGAAAAAACAGTGTATCCGAAGGAAAATTAACTGCAGACTGTATTTTGCCCAGTTCAGCATAACGAGATGCCTGACCTTTCATTTACTACTTACCGTATAGAACAAAAGGTGTATAGAGAAGCTATCTCTGTAAAGAAGAATTTAGCTAGATTAAGAGCCTCCACAGGAAGAAATGTTTGAATCCAATCCCCTGAACATGCCAGTGGTTTATGACAAGAGTGTTTTAATAAATGATGCACTTAAAAAAAAAATAAATCAGACTTCATCTGTCTGGCTTTACAAATTTGTCACCGTTATCAAGCAATGCCTTGGAATACTCTTGCAATCACATCCTTAATCCCCTCCCGTGCCATCCTTTTTGATGTCGATGCGAGAGCTATTCGGACTGTATGGCTTCAGTCCAGTGTGCCCAGGACTCTTTCTTCCTGCTCCTGAATAGACAGATTGGGTTTTAGTATTTTGTCACAAGCTTCAGAGACAGAAGGCTGCATGTGGATCTCATGGACATGTTTGTATTCAAGCAGGCACAGTTTTGTGTTCTGTTCTGATGCAAGCATGTCTTGGCAATCTCTTGCATATGCGAGGTGAGGACCTGTGTGGTGATGTGTAGCACAGGCTGAAATTTGTCCTAGAGGCACTTCCTTCCAGTCACAAAAATGGAGGCATGGTCTTTAATCAACTGGAAATAAGCTCACGTGCCTGCTGGAAACCAGTCCAGTCCGACCTGTGAGGATGACCTCGAAGGAAGCTGTAGCTTCTGTGAGGCTTTCTGTTCTCCTGGAGCAGAGGCTCTGGGTCTCTCTGGGGGTGCTGAGCTTGCCTGGTGATCTTATCCCACTTGTCTCTTCTGTCCAGCTGAGTATGGAGCTGAAGCAAAACCTGAAGAACACCATGACCCAGAAGTACCGCAAGGAGGGAGAAGAGAGCGTTACCGGCGCAGTGGACAAACTGCAGCAGGAGGTGGGTATTGCTGGGGCTGGGGAGAATTGCAGGGCTTCAAACCAAACCCACTAAAAGTGTTGTGAGCTCTCGGTACCCAGCATACAGGCTGCTGCCTCTGCCTGAAGACAGGCTGGGTGCACTACCAGCAGAATTTCATGGGGGAACCTCTGAATCGGACCCCCAGCAGGGTGTAAGTTATACCTGAATTGCTCCCAGAGTGAACTGGAGCTGCCAAGTCACTCTGACAGCTGTTTCGCCTTCCCACATTAAAGCTTTGGAAAAATTGCTGACATTTTTCATTAAGCTCTTCAGTACCCCAGAGAGCAAGATGTAATGAAAGAAGAGCATTCCTGCTGCTGTTGCTAGCTGTGCCTGGCTCAGGGTAGGGCTGTCACAGGTCTGACAGGCTTTTTCGCAGAAAGGGTGCTTGTGGGCAGGCACGGGTGCAGCAGTTTCAAAGTGTGGGGCTGCTGTGCACGGTGCCCTGTGACCAGGTGCGTGTGTGACAGTGACTGGTAATTAAACTTGCCCTGTTACCACTGCTGGCACTCTCCAGCTGGGTAGTTAGGAGCTGAGGCAGCTGCAGGTGCCCTCTGGTTGCATCCCAGCAGTAACAAAAAGTCACAGCTACTGAAAGAGGGATGCAGCTGCTATTAATGGCCATTTGGGCAATTTTTAAAACAAAGGTCACTGATAATTACAGCAGTCTAGAAGAACCCATGCCAGTGAGATTGTTGGAGGCTCCAGCAAAGTCTCCTACAAAGGAGGATGAAGCCCAGGGCTTGATGTGGGGAGGCTGGAGGGAGGAGGAGGCTGCAGTGCTCGCGGGCTCAGCCTGTGCTCTGTGTGCTGGCAGTTCAAGTGCTGTGGGAGCAACAACTACACGGACTGGGCTGACAGCGTGTGGATCAGGTCCTCCGAGGCCAGTGGACGGAAAGTCCCAGACAGCTGCTGTAAGACGATAACCGACCTGTGTGGCCGAAGGGACCATCCTTCCAACATCTACAAAGAGGTAAAAAATCAAAAGGGGCTTCAGAGCCTCCTGTCACAAAGTACGCGAAGGTGGTGGGCTGGAAGTGAGGGTGTTGGGTTGATTCTGTACACTGTTGGTGATTTATTTCTCTAGTTGAGCATTCAGCCTTCCAGGCTCAGTCTGAAAAGCTTCAGGGAAGAGAAAAAATAAAATAGAGGAGTCAGAGTGTCTGGGTTCCTGCATGCAGGCTGCTCTTACAGAAATGTGTCTTCATGGCTGCCAGCGTGGGATCAGAGCCAATGGCCAGTAAATATGGCATGGGATAAATGGTCTGCATTTCACAGGCGGGGCCGTGGGCTGGGGCCGTATGTTGAAGATATTTCAAATCTGTCTCAGGACTGCTTTTGGCTTTTGCAGGGAACCTAATTTGTAAGAGAGGATTGCAAAGGCAGCAGAACAGAGACTTTGGGAATTGGGAAAGAAAGCAAGGAGATGTTCTGCACTGCTTTATTAGATAAAGAGAAAAATAGTAGATTATATTGGTTATTACAGAGTATGCTGGTGACGGGGGATTGGGAGAGGTTGTTGCTTCTGGCCGGAGCCTTGGGTTTGAGCCCTCCATTTGGTACAGCTGCTACTTGGGCAGGGGCAAACGGAGATAGTTCTGCGCCCTGAACGTGACAGGGCCAGTTCCAGTGGTCTCCGGTCAGGACTGAAAAGAGGCTGGAGCTGGGCAGGAGGGGCTTGTTTCTCTTCCAGAAGAAGCAAATTGAATCCCAGAGGAGCTGAGTAGCTGCTCCCTACAGCTGAAGAGGGCTGTGGGAGAAGAGATGGCCCCTTCACAGCAGGTATTTCTTCTCAGAGTCTGTGCTTTGAGCATGGCTCGGAAGTTAGGAGGGTGAACAACATCTGCCACTAAGCCAGGCAGCTCAGTGTCTAAGTCAGAGTTCAGAACGGATTTTATTTTGGGGTAGTAGAAGAGGGTCAGATCAGGACGCAGGAGCAATTGTTTCGGATCAGGGCAGCTGGGGCTGACTCTCGACCTAATACAGGCATGGGAAATGGGAGGCCTTTGCCACCCCTCCCCAGAGAGCTGCATGCTCGCTCCTTCCCTTTCTGCGTGTGTGTAGGTGTCTGTGTTCAGTGTAAACTCCTGGGGCTGGAGGGCCCCCAGCACCCTTGGGGCACTGCTGCAGCCTACACAATAAATCCCCTGATGTTACCATGGAAAACCTGCCTCATTAGATTAAACAGTTTAATTATTTAAAGGGAACTCTTCCAGAAAATTCTCTTACTGCTTTATTTTTTGCCTTATGACAACAAAAACTTGGGCCTGAAACTGGGAGGGTAAGATCATGCTGCCAGCCAAGGGCGCCAGTGAAAGGCCGAGGCAGGCAGTGCCTGGCTTTCCAGCTCCACGCTAAAACTCAGGGCTCTCAGAAGTAGCAGTGGGAGGAATTGGGGTGCTCACAGACACTGCTTTTCAGGGGCTGCAACTGCTGTCTTAAAGGGAGACAGACAAGGTTAAATTAAAGATGATTTTCCCTGTCCCTCCTCCTCCCTCCCCTTGCAGAGCGGTTGTATTACCAAGCTGGAAAACTTCATTCAAGAGCATCTGAAAATCATCGGTGCAGTAGGGATCAGCATTGCTTGTGTGCAGGTAAAAGGATCACGTGTTTTGGGGTTGCTGGGCTGAGGTTAAAGGAACCCTAGAACTGAGGGATGGAAAAAAAATAAAATTGAACATTTCAGGTTTTCCTTGCCTGGCAAAAAGAAGTTGCCATGTAAGAAGTTGCCAGGTACTTCAGTGACCCCCAAGATTCACTGCCTCCAAAGCAAGAGCCTCTTCTGCCTGTCCGTGATACTTCTGGCTCTGGGGAGACAGATTTCTGCTCCAGGGCTGTGAGAAATGTAGTGCTGGCCGTGGCTGGTGCTTTGGCAGCCTGAGAGAGACCTCTTGTGGGGATGTGCCATGATTGCCCGTGCAGCTAAAGAGCTGGAGGAGCTCCCTACCCCCGTTCATTAGCTCTTGTTAAGTAACCCAAAGTTCCTCCCCTGGCTTTGTGGTACTGAGGAGTGGCACTGAGGGTCGGCGAACGATCAGGGAGAAGGAGAAGGACAAGGGGGGTAGGACATGGATGCTGCCACTCTGTTTTAGGGGGGGAAGGCAGCCAGAATATTCTGTACTTCCAGATGCAGATGTGTCTGGGAGCTGCTCGTCTTCCTTTCTGTCCTGGCAAGTAGCCAAATTACATTCTAGAGAAGCTGCTGGTGATTAATTATGAGGATTAGCACCGATTATGTTCTCTCCTGTTCATTGCAAGCTGGAGAGCTGTATCCCCAGGCCAGAGCTAGTTTGCCACTCCAGTCTGAGGCCAGACTGTTTGCAAGTTGCTGCCTCCGCTGCATCCATTCTGTTTTCTCATGCGTTCCTCTCTCCTCCTTCTACCCTGTAGATCTTTGGGATGATTTTCACCTGCTGCTTGTACAGGAGTTTGAAGCCGGAACCATATTAATAGCTGTGGGAACTCCGTCAGCTCCCCCTCTGCCACTCCCTTAGTGCCTGCCAACCTCACTACCCTCCACCATCACCACAGAAGAGTCTGCAACCTGAGGACTTGGCTCTACCCTTAAATGCCTCTCCAACAGCCTTACCTGCCCCTTCAGGGGAAGGTCGCCCTCCTCGTTGTGTACAAGGCAGCCGGGAGTTCAGCGAGGCCTCTTCATTGGCAAGAAGCAAGAGTTGTGGGTCTTCTGCTGGAAGCTTTAGCAACAGTCCCTTGATTATAACTACAAAGCAAGATTTATCTAGGGCCATTTCTCCCGGGGCTCTTCCTGAGCATACACGAAGGTATCGGGATGCTACGCAAGAGTCACAATTTACTCTCTGAGAAGTGGCTCAGCAGCACCGGGCATTGACTGTGAGGACAGATGATGTTCCTGCGCTGGGCTGGAGCCAGAGCTGAGTCTCTCATGCAGCAGAGATTTCTCTCTCCCCCTCTGCGTGTGCACTGAAGTCCTAACACAGCTGGTCTCCCTATGAGAGGATGCATGCCTGGTAGCTTGCTGCAGGAACTGTGCTCTCTGCTGCTCGGGAACACAACTTGGTGCGGCTGAAATCTTGTCACGACTCCAATGCTGCCACAACGTGGGTGCCTTAGGATTTCTCAGCAATCCTTCCTTCTCTTCCTTGAAGCTTCCCTGCAACACAGTGCCATCGGGAACCACGAGAAGCCTGCTGCCTCCTTGGGTTCTAGATCAAAGACATTTGGCTACTTTCTAATTCTTTTAGGTCTGGTCTGGTTTAGGTAGTGGCTTCCAGTGTGAATGAGAAAACTCTCGGTTGTTTCTTGCCTACCCCCTGCTGAGGTTTGGTGAAGAGCTGGTCTGCCTGTGGAGCCGAGGTGTCTCGCTACCACTTGGCCTGTTTGGTTCCTGCAAAGACCTTACCACATCTCTTGCATGTTGAGGCACACCCCGGGCTCGACGGTCTAATTAAAACCTCCAGGCTTGTTCTCTCTTGGGTGGTAAATGAATATATACAAATGTTGTAGCAGCCTCCAAGGAGCTCATTAATCAGATGAGGGTTTTCTGGCTTTAATGAGATCTAGAAGCCAGCTTTCCAGACCATCCCAGCAGTAACCATTAGAGTCAGCTTCACCCAGTCGCCCCAGTGTATTTGGTAAATAGTGCTGGGTTTAACTGTCTGATTAATTAAATAGATTTAATTAACTATTATTTCTGCACTGGGATCCTGGATACATACAGGACACTGACATGACTGTTGCCATTGACTTAGTGCCACTGTCATGCCAGCCTGATTTCAAAGGATCTTCTGTGTCTCTCCTGTCCCAGGGGTTTGGGTTGTTTTCTTCCTAATTGTCCTGAAAAGGGTTCTCATCAGGAATCTTGTTTTCACCATCCCAATAGGCCTGGTACAACCCTGAAGCAGAAAGGGCTGCACGGATTTGAGGTTTCTAGGCACTGAAGACAAGCCCTTTTATGAGCTAAGTAATTTATTCACTCTCCTGGCCTTTTGGTGGTGCCCTGTCCCTTGGCAGCAGGCAGTTAACACCTGCAAAGTCACCCAGAGCCCTAAAGGGGCTTGCAGTGTTGTGAGGGTTTTGATTCACAGAGCAGAAATCCAGGACTGGCTCCTGCGGGGGGGGGGGCGGGCGAAGGGTGACAAGTTAAAATTCTGAGCAGGTAAATCTGAAACTCCCCCATCAACATCGGCACTGTGAAATAATCCTTAACACTAATGCGAAAAGAGAGGCGGAGGAGCTGAGCTGGATCCTTGGTCCCACAGCAGCAGGAAAGAGGGGAAAGAAATCTAAATTATTGTGTAATGATCTAAAGGAGAAACCTCTAAATTATTTCTTGTTTTATATTCAGGTTCCTGACAAGTATTGACTACTAACTACGAGGAAAATATTGAGCATGTTGCTTGAAGCAATATTTCTAGTTTCTTAAGCATATCTTCTTAGCTGCCTTTGCCTGTTCCCTTGAAATACGTTGTACAGGGTTGGGAGAGGCCGGGAAGAATGAGATAGGAACAGCAAGTTGGCTTGTGTCCACTGAGTCGTTTTATACTTTTTCTCTGTGTAATAATATTCATTGCTTTTTTTTTTTTTTTTTTTTTTAACCCAGTTTAAGTTGCTGGCCAATAGGAAAATAAAGCTTACGATTCTGTACTTACACTGTGTAGCAAAATGAAGGGGACAACATGAGCTGTGTGGGTTTTGTGGGTTCCTCAGTTCCTCCAGGACCTGGCTGCGGGATGAACGAGGTCGCGTGTGTGGGTGTGCTGTGCTCCGTGCTGCTGGGTGCTGCGTGTTTGCCCTCCACGCTGTGGTGTTGTCTGCACCCACCCTGCACCACGGATGTGTGAAAAAGGGAGCAGAGCTGCCCTGTGCTGTCCTTTGGGCTGTCGGGTTGAGCATTGCCCAGAGCAGCTGCACCCAGCCAGGTGGGAACGCCTGCCTGCAGCTGATGGGCACGGCCACTCGGTGGCTCTCGGGGCTCAGCTCTGCCTGCTGAGATCTCCGCTCCTGTAATTCAGGTGGCTCTGATCCAAGCTGCTTCCCTTGGTGTCGCCAAGCCCTGTGCCACCGAGCCTCGTGCTTGCCTTCATCCTCCAAGCCTCAGCCGTGTTGCTGCTGGCCCCTGGCTAGCTGGCAGAGCCCCGCTGAGTGCACTGGGCTGGAAGCAGGAACTGCTGCGTTTCCCCCAAGGGGAACTGAAGCCCCCCATCTGCAGGGCTGTTGTGGGGTGGCACCTGGGAAGGCCGTAGCACGGTGTCTTTCGGCACAAAGCAGTTGCTTGAAAGCCATTTTGTTCTTGTGTGAGTTGCCTTCTGCAGTGCCTGGTGGGGCTGCAGCCACCGTTTCACAGCCTCCCCCCGGGCTGTGCAGCCTCAGGCCCTTGGGTGCTGCCACCTCTTGGGGCACCAGCCCCAGTTTCTCTTTCCTTCCCCCCAGCCCTGGAGATTTGGGCTGCACAACTTTGCTGCTCACAGCAGTTAGCTCAGCTGACGCTCTGCTCTCTCTGTGCCGTGTGGGGGCCAGCGCAATGTGCTGAGGATAAAGGGGAAAACAGATACAACAATAATTTCTGTAGAAGTCCTGCTTAGGAGCAGTCACTCCATTTCTGCAGACTTTCAAGAAAGCCTGAGTATTTTGTGCTCCCCTGCAGGGCTGCATCTAACCCCACACCAGTTCACAAACATGCCCTTTCTGTTTCTCCCATTTAACGGGGAGCAATCTTCCCCCAGCAAGGTCTTGGTGCCCTGTTCTCTTGCTGTTTCAAGAGCTTCCCTTTGGTGGGGAGTGTTGTAATGTCCTCATTTCCCTGCTGGGCTCAGGCTGACCAAGGCTGCAGTGGTGGAGAGAGGGAGCAGAGGACAGTCAGCGATGATACTCTCCATCACAGGATGTGACAGACGCACTGTGCTTGGGAAATGGCACAGGGGACCGGATCATCTCCCCTTCCCTGCCGTGAACGCACTAAACCACGCTCCTTGCTGGGAGGCCGTGGGTTTGTTCCCCTTCTTCCCTGCTCGCTTCCTCCACCGAGCGGCTCCCGCAGCAGAACGAAACGAGCCTGGTGGTGCAGCCCTGCTTCAGTCGCCCTCGGTGCAGGAAGGACCTCACAGTCCTGAGAGCTCTCATGCCAGTGTTGAGCTCGCTGCTGAGTGCCTGCTCCCCAAAACCCAGGGCTCCCAACGCCCCCCTTTGCCTGGGGGCCACAGGAGGCTGTGATCTCCCATCCCGCTTTTAAACCATGGCAGCACATCCCCTGTCCCGCGTGGGGCTGCTCTGTGCTGCCGTGGTGGCGGTGCCTGCACCCCTGGGAGAAGACGCTGGCTGCTCCGCACCCCTGGGAGCCCTGCTGCTGTCACAGCAGTGACAAGAGATGCCTCGAGTGATGTGATGCTGAACCGAGGCATGGGTGTGCCGAAAAAGCCAGGGCAGAGGCTGGAGAGGAGGCAGCAACAGGGAGGGGATTTATGTGGTGCCTCTGGAAAAGTTAAACTCCTCGCGGGGAGGGCGATGCTCTCAAATGAGCTGTAATCACACAGACAACAGGGACGCCAGTGCCCAACAAATCCGCTGAGTGAATCGCTCAGGCACAGCAGCTCGGGAAGTGTGCTGGGTATTTGGAGTCCTCGCTGCAAAGGCAGCTTGCTTTCCTGGCTGCCTGCCTCAGCCCAAAGGGTGCTGCTCGTGCAGAGGCCATGGGGACCAGCAGCTCTCTGGCTTACAGCTCCCCCCCACAGGAAAGGAGCTGCTGGGCATCAGGTGTTTCCAGGTTTTTTTCTTGTCTTTTTCACCTGGGCAGCTGCAGGCTGAGTGCCCCCATCCTCACACCACCCACAGGGACACAGGCTTCTACTTGTCTCAGAAATGCTGCAGCACATTTCAGGATGAGCCCAGGAGCCCAGCACAGTGCAAACGTGCTGGGTCCTTCCAGAGAGAGCCAGGGCCCTCTCCCTTCCCAGCAGAGAGACGTCCCTTGGTGTCTCCACGTCACCCTCAGAGGCTTTGCGAGCTCCCCAGCCTGGGATTAGCTCGGGACCAAGGCAGCCTTGTTAACCTGGAGGTGCCCCGTGACTGTTCAGCTGCTTCCTCTGCAAACAAATTAGGCTGCCCCTGCCTAATTGCACCTCGCTGATGACAGGAGGTGGTTGCATCCATGCTACTGTCCCCTGCTGTCCTCCCGGCACATATCTCAGCTGCGATAAAACCTCCTCTCTCCTCAGGGAGCTGCCTGGTTAATCCTCCTGTAACCTTCCCGCACGGCCTTTATTGCCTGGTTGTTTCCCTCACGTCGCTTTATACACTTTGATTTCTTGCTGCCTGTTTGGGGATGCAGCACTCCATGCATTAGGAAATGATGACCCAAAATATGAGGCCACCGGGCTAAGCTCTTGTGACGGGGACTGCAATGGCTGGCAGCGCTCTGGGAGGGTGCCAGCTCTGTCCCTCCGAAATAGCAGCTGACGTGGTGACAAAGTGACATCTGAAGGGCTGGAGAGGGGGCCCTGCGCTCCCCAGCCCCGCAGAGGTGTTGCTCCAAGGGCACATGGAGCAAACCCCGAGCGTCTGCAGCCTCTGCTCTCAGCTCTTCCTTCTCCCACACGTCACTCCTCTGTTAGCGGCACGCTTGCCGAGCACTGACAGGCATTATTTGATATTTATCTAAATTAAATCTTGTTCCATTTAAACGCCCAGCTTTCTGCGATATCCCAGGCTAATTCCCGGTTTGTCCTTCCTTGTGTTTTCCATCGCTCCTGCTCCGTCCCGATCCACAAACGTGATCAATATTATAATTTATTTCCTTTTCCCCCTCTCACCTCTCCCACCGCTCTCTTCCAGAACTTTAATGAAAGTTTTTAATAGCGTTCAATTCAAGGCTGACCTGCTGTTTCCTTTGCCTAATGCCTCGTGCTCTGCTGATGGGCTCATGAATGATTCAGCTGTTTGGTGTCTATCTGGCAGCTGTGACAGAACTGCTGAAAAAAAATAAAAAACACATTACTGAGGTTGGCCGGATCTCCAAATTGAACATTCCTGAGCCCCAGAACAGGAACCTGAGCCCTAAAACACAGGTAGCAAAGAAGGCTGTGTATGTATGAAATACAGTTTTCAACCCCCAAAAACCAGGAAAAAAAAACAGGAGCTCGGCATTAATTCCCCACCTTGCATGGAGGTGCAAGATGCGAGCCCCCTTCCAGACAGCACTGAGCGCTGCGGAAAAATCCACTCGTTAATTCCTATCGGTGTTTCTTTTCCCCCTGTGCACAAGCAGAGCTCATCATTTTTCCTTCTCCTCGTCCCCTCAGATTGAAAACTTCCTTTTGCTGCCTGCACAAGCTGTGCTGAGCCGCACGCAGCCGCGGTTCAGCCGCACCACTTAAGAGCTGCCGCAATCGAAGCAGCAATAAACATATTGCTCCAGAGCAGTTAATGACCCCATGAAGCTGCTGAACTCCGGTGACACTCCTCTTCTGAAGCCATCAATGGGAAACGCAAATCCATGCCGAACTGCTGCCTCTGCTTTAGCATCAGCAATTTCTTCTATTTTTGCTCCATTGCGTAAGCTGTAGCTTCAAATAAACTCGATCCCGCTACTGCAGGCAGAGGCTTCTGGAATGAGAACACAAATAAATTCTGTTCTCCATGCACCACTGGAGATGCTCTTGGCTCGCTGATTTAGGATTCAGAGCCCTTCCTGGGTCCACGGGTGCTGTGAGCTCCTGGGGGGGCCGTAGTGCCACAGCAGCAGGGGAGCCAGGCTCAGGAGCTAGGCTAGAGGAGGAACATGTAGGATTTAGGCAGTCTGGTGTGTCCTTAGGGAAACAGCAGGAAGGAGATGGCTCCTGTTCCACTTGTGGGGAGCCAGCTCGGAACAGGGGCACTTTGCTGGCCAGCTTTTAGTGCTGCTTCTCCCAGGAAAGGGTCCTGGGGGCAGACGGGAGCCAGGAGTGCAGCCCTCGAGCCCTCGGCTCCTCCACCTGCCCCATGCACAGACCCTGCAGGCATGGGGCTGGCTACAATTAAGGCAATTATGCCTTTATTAAACCTAATTGAGCTAATGGCTTTTTTCCAGCCTACATCCCTGCTCACAGATAACCTTGTGAGCCAGGCTCTGATCTCCCTTGGAAGCCTTGTGTGAGGCAAACACTCACCTCTCATTTCCTCCAGCTAGTTAATCCTGCCCCCATCCCTGGCAGGGCGGCCGGAGATGTTCCCAATTGCCCTTAACAAAGCCAGTTGGCACACAAGGGTTATTTGAAGGCCAGAAGAGGCTCCTGGGAGGGAAGGTCTGGCATTTTGGGGGCCTCTGCTTGAGCTGGGGGGCATGTGAGAGAGGCATAAAGGCTGAAGTACCACAAGGACTACTTGGTAATGACCTATAAGGATGAGCGAGGAGAGATGTGGGCCACTGCCCGCACTTACAGGAGTCAGGCGTGCATGCGCTTGCTCTGTCTCCTCAAGCAGCTAGAAAAGCACAAGCCTCCTTTTTTCAGATGGCATTTAGGGAAAAAATAGATGGGAAAGGTCTGGGAAAGTGGACTTAGAAAGGGCAAATGGAAAAAGCGACGCTGTGCAGAGGGGACCCTTGCTGTGAACATCCAGCACCAGCAGTCGGGGTGCCAGGAGGAGCTGTGCTTCAGTACCAACCCCAGCTCAACCCCCTCATATGCTGTCAATATCTCCTTTTTGGCTGGAGCGTAGCAGGCCTCAGATCCTCTGCATCCCACCTCCAAAACCCCAGGGATTGAACCCAAGCCCCCTCATTGTTTCTTCTTGGATATAAGGGTGACTGATAGTGGCATGGGTTGGCGCTCAGGTTCAGCCTCAGAGCCCGCTGTGAGATCCAGGTGCCTCCTCTTCCCCTTGAGGGTGCTGAGCAGCACTGAACAGGGCTCAATAGACACGAGCCAAGCCCCAGCATGTTGCAGTGACTTGCATTGCTCTAGAACTGCCAGGTGACAGCATACTTTTTTTGAATATTTTACAAGTTTTTCAGGATTCTGCACTTGTTCAGGGGTGAAGTTCGAGAACACCAGTGGTGCCCAGTGCCCAATGTGCCTGCCCACATCCTCCCACACCCCCTGCTGCTCATAACTACCCAGCCTCAGGGCAGATCTCTGGGTGGTACTCTTAAATAGCTGTTTAACTTAGACAAAACCAGAAACACATGCAGGAGATGTAGCAGTAGGATCATGCAGATTTGAACATCCCAAGGACATTTGAAGTGTCAAGGACTAGTGTAACTCGCACGGAGGAGAAAAGGTAAAGATCGTACTTAATAGTTTCCAGAAGAAGGTTCCTGGAGTGCAGGAATGATGGCCAGACTGAGTACAAATAGCAGATTAAGTTCATGGTTGGTAATAATATGAGAACATGCTCTTATATGCAAATTGCCAAAACCATAAACAGACTTAGGCCAGGCCCCAGAGTTGATAAACAACAAGAAAGGAGTTAAGAAAAACAACCTTGAGAGAAAATAAAACATCGCGAACAAATAAATCAACACCGTGACCAGTGTTTGGATTCATCTCATGTAGTGCTTTTGACAAATTTGTTTTAATGTGCTCAGATCTGCCGTTGTCTCAGCGATGCTGGGCACCAGAAGGACTGCTGTGCCTCCCCCAGCAGCAGGAGCTGCCACCTGCCAAAATCACCCTGGGGAGGTGACAGAGCTGCAGGTGCCTTTAGGCACTGCTGGTGCTTCGCCTGCCCTGCTGAGAGGTTCGTTTTGCTTCTCTGTCTGCTTCCTTCCCCTCAGAGGTGTGGGTGGCAGAGGCAGCAGCCATGTTGGGGCCTGCGCCCCATGTCCGCCTCCTGTCAGTGCCGGGGCCGGCTTGCGCTGAGGCTCTCCAGCAGCTCCTGTGTGGCCCAAAATGGTGGGGACAAAGAAGTGAGCAGAAATCAGCAACACCCACGTAGCAGGAGACCCAGCAGGGCCTTGAGGTGAGTGTGGGGCCTGGTTTCCCTCAGTAGGGCTGGTCTGCAGACTGGCCTTCCTCCCTTGCTTTAGAGAGGTCACCCCATCCCCTGAAACTCAGAAGATGGGGCCTCTGCGCTGTCCCACCCTCACCAGCAGCTTTTGGAAGCTTCTCAGGGCTTTCTAGTTGCCTGGCCCCAGCCACCTGACAGGATTAAATCCAGCCACATCTGCCTAAAAGTTTCCCGGGGACCTTGGGCTCAGCTGCTTCCTGAAGTAGCATCTCGCGTCGACCCCGTAACTCAGCCACCGACATGACTTTAATACAACTTTTTAAAGTATGCATTTGTATCTAGTAAGCCCTTGAGTACAGCAGAGTCCCTTTTATATTGAAATTCAGGCTCCTCAATAACATTTTATTATGAGGCTTGCTATTTTTGGAATTGCTGTTACTTTGTTATGAGCAAGGCACCTAACATCCTTCGATATGAAATCATTAAGGGCACAGCAGAGTTCATTACAGGGGCATTTCTCTGGATTAAGAACAAATCAATACCACACACTAATATCACAGCCTGGTACCTGGCTTTGGTTGCAAACAGCACATCTAGAGAGGGAGACACTCGTCTTTTGGCCTCTTGTGCTCTTCTTCCAATATCTTATTTACTGTTTTCCCCCAAGCTGTTGTGATGGATTTATGAGTAGACAAAATCCAAAGGTTGTTTTTCTCTAAGCTACCTGAATATTGTAGCTTTTAAAGTAGAAAAGAGAGAAACAACCAGCTTAAGTTTGTGATATTGTGGTAACCTCACATGCAGTATGACTTCCCAGCTCTGACAGCAGAGCTCCTTGGAAGCGAATCCACAGATGGGACCGAAGGCCTACAGCTCTATCTGAGTCCATTTATCTTATTACATTCTGGGTTTAGAATAAGTTTCAGATGTTTCAAATTGGGAATCCCAACATGTGGGGGTGGTGGGAGGGGAGAAGGACGAGGCTCATTTATAAGCAGCCTCCAAGTGAAGGAAGAGCTTTGTTGACAAAGTGTTTCCCAGAAGAGGTGCTGCATTTTGTGAAAATCGGCCTTGGGCCAAGGTCTGGAAGTACTAGGAGGTTGTTGGCCTCCTGGGCATGCTATGGCCACAGGCAGTGAGGGCAAACACTGCTGTCTTGGTGGACGTAACATGGCCACAGCCTCCAGGAAGACCCTTTGCCCCGGCAGCACAGAGCCACCTTGGTCCTAGATGGAGGCTCCAGCTTTGCTCCAGAGAACTTGAATTTACCTCCAGGACCTGGCCTGAAGCAGCTTTGCCCATCTGTGGATTGAGTTAAGGATAAAAGAGGTTTAACTGACCAGCATGGGGATGCAGGGTGGGCATCGCTCTGTGCCTGCAGAGTGCAGGGACACGGGGCTGTCAGGAGCCCCCAGCTGCTCTGGCTGTGGCTCAGCCATTGAGAGCTGTGTCTTGAGATGTCACCAGCTGTAGCTGAAATGGGAATTGCTCCGTGATGCTGCTCCCAGCTACTGCAGCACACAGCATTCCTTTTGTTCAGCAGCAGCCTGAGTAGCAGTAATGGAAGCTGCTGAGGTCAACGGCATTTGTTTCCTTTTATTTATTGCAAACAATCATTTATCAGTGGAATTTAATTATTACTTTTTTTCTTTCCTTTTTAAAATGTTGCTCGATGGAGGAAAACAGCCATTTGTCTAGGCTGCATTTAATGCTGAGTGGGTCCAAATAGGGTGTGTGTTTGTGCACCTTCGCGGTGCTTTTGGAAAAAAATAAAAATCAAGTTAGTGAAGTGTGGAGCTGTAGGCCATCTCTGTAATGATCTGAAGCACTCAACCCACTATAAACTTAATGCTTTCATTTATTAGCTCCTTCCTGGAGGAAGACCTCCTGGTCAAACTGCTATTGCTCCTTTAAAAAAGTAAAGTTCATAATTGCTTCAGCTGCACAGCTCATTACTGGGAAGGGCCTACAGCTGAAAGCAGTGCTCATCTTCTTATTTTGTTTTTAAATTTTCAAGGTGAATTTAAGCAAAACCTCTTGTTATTCCTCCAGCCCAGACATTAGGTATTCCATTGCTGTGTATAAACTTATAAACTCAATTACAGAAGCGCCAAACTTCCACTTTCTTTGGAGGCGGGAGGCTTGAGGGCTTTGCTGCATCACAAGCCATTATTGTGTTGATAAAGAGCTGGGCAGAGCCCTGGCAGTGGCTGATCAATACCTGCAAGTAGTTGAGGCTGCTTGGATTGCCATTTATCCCGTTTTTCCATTAAGTGGACTTTTTCCCTTTGCTTTCCTGTCTAGGAAGGAGCATGCCTCTACATAAACTGCCCGAGGGAAGCCTTTTTCAAAAAGGACAAAAAGGGGTGGTGGGAGGAAAACACCTGGAGGTGGCTTTGGGTAAATAGCTGGAGATGGCTGGGCTTTGGCTGTGCTCTTGTACCTTCTGGATTGCTGGGGACATTGATGCTGCTGATCTCTGGGTTGCTGCCTGGCTCGTGGCTTTCCATGAGCAAAATGGAGTCCATGATTCCTGTGTTGGGCTCAGCCCACAGCCGAGCAGCTCTTTTTAAAAAATGTATTTCAAGATATTCCATTAGGATTTGAGGCAGCACGTAACAGGGGTCCTTGATAAGAGGGAGGCAAGAAGAAAGCAGTCAATGGGTAAGATTAGACTTGTTGCTGTTCATCTCTGATGGTTTCTGAAGGGCAGGGCGAGTGTCATCTCAGAGGCGGGAAACTGAGGCACTGTACTGGTGGCAGGCTTGAGCACCAGATGCGATCTTTTTAAGGCCTGTTCTGAAATATACAGCTTAAGGTGAAGTGGCTTTCTTTCTTTGAAAGACTTGAGCAACTTTACTGATGTGACCAGCTGGGGGAAGGCAAAGAGACCGTGGGATGGGATGGTCCCGAAGTATAACAGCGTTGAAGGAAGGATTCCCACTGAGCTCCATGTGCTTGGATCAGGCCTCTGGAGAGATGCTGGTGAGGACACCGACATTTATGTTAATCTCTGAAGTAATTAAATGCTTGTAAATAGCATGATGGTGGTGAACGAAGTGCTAGAAAAGGTGGCAAGCAGAAGCTTGAGAAAGGTCAACAACTAATGGTGGGTGCTGAGCACGGCTGTCCTGCTGCTTGGCCTCAGCCCACAAAGGCACTGATTTCCTTCATTTTTTAAAGCAATTCGTTACTTTGAATGCTCCAATTAGATGTGCTTTTAAAAGAAGGAGGTCTGATTTCCAAATAGTGGGTATTCAGCATTTGTTCCTTCCATCTGCAAATCAAGCCTGTGGGGTGGGGCATGGGTTAATTCAAAATCATTAGTGCCTATGGAAAGTCTTGACCAGAGCCTTCGGGGCTTGCTTTGAAGTCTGTTGTTAACTGCTGTTTTCTTATGCTCCCCAAAGTATACATGCTTTTAGCTTTTTGTCAGCTGTTCCATGCCGTTCTTTGATCGCTATTTGTTCAACTCCTGAAAGCAGAAAATTATGAACCCTTTTTATTAAAAACGTTTGCTTCGTGTTTGGGAGTGACAAATGAAGGACTGTTCTGCATGAATTTTTGAGCTTAGCTGTTACAACACTTGGTGTTTGCTGCAGCCTGCGGAGAACAGCCACATCAGGAAAGAAACTGGGGGGAAACTCACGTGGTGCTCAGGGGCTCCGTGTCCTCACCCCAGCTACGTGTGACCTACAGGCACACAGTGTAGGTCACCAAAGTATGTGACAGCCAAAATCTGGAAGATATGTGTGTGTGGAATAGAAATAAGACTGAAGGTACCTAGCACTCTGCATGTCTTGGCTCTACATCTCCTATATATTTCTGCAGGTGAGCATCAAGGAGAAACAAATGAGGGTTTGCTACTGCCATGTAAATGTCATGCTGCTTCCCAGCGCTAGCCTGAAGCACAGCCACTTGCCCTGCAGCTCTCCCTGGGTGGCCAGAGTTGCTGAAGCCAAGGATAACTTCTTAACTCTTTTTGGTTTTTATGGTCTTATGCACCCCCAGCACATGAGGCTGAGGTCTGCAGCAAGATCTGGAAGCTCTTTGAGTATCTAAGGCTTGGGCACCTCAAAGAGCCTTTCTTAGCAGAACCTTCTAAAAACAAATTAATCCTGGACACTCAAGTGGTCTAAGGCACCGCATGCTGCCGGGCCATTTGAAGTCACACTGAAGCTAATGAAAAGACTCCCACCGACTTCAGTGAGCAGCACATCAAACCACGAGGCGCGGCAAAGCCCGCGCGCTCCCTGCCCTTGGTTTTCACATCTCTCTGTTGTGCCGCTCCCATCGAACAATTAAAAGTGCCTTCTCTCAGGCTGGAGAAGCTGAATAAGAATTGGATCTGAAAACAAAGCCACTCTGTCAACTACGGCACAAACATGTTGAAGTGGAAATTAAAGCGGTGCCCATCATCTGGCGAGTCAGAGCCAGGTGGGAACAACAGTTTGGAGATGTTGCATCGGAGGAGTGGCCAAAGTAAGAAATCCTGCTAACTAAGCTCAAATTCTGCTCAGAGAAGGGGCGAAGCAGAAGTGCTAGTTTCTTACTAGGGTCAGTGCTGAAACTAGAAGATACTTGAAATTAAGCTGCTTTTAATGGCAAATAAGTTGGGGGGGTTTCTTCCCTTTTGTTTTCTTTCCTTCCTTTTTTTTTTTTTTTTTTTGTTTGTTTGTTTTGTTTTTCCTTCCCTACTGCCTTTGGGAGATGTTTTTTTTGCCTGTAGAGCTATTTGCAGGGAAAACGATAGCTTGTGTTCTGGACCCTCGTAGTTTGTTACCACTAAAATGCAGACAGGTAGCCACACGGTAAGTTAGGCATCTCTATGGAAACTTACGTACAGCTACAGGGTTGTGCACTGCTGGTAATGACAGTTTTCAGAGCTCCTAGTTTTCTTCGTATAGACAAGAAGCACATACAAGAACACAGGCTTCAGTACCTGGTCCCAGGCTGCATTTGGGGAAGAGGGATGAGGAGAACAAAACCCCAGCATCCTTCCCAGTGCATCACTCCGGGGTGAGGCCCTCAGGTTGTTTTTCAGAGCAAAACTCCTTTTGAAAGCTAAGGCTGGAGGCTCGTTATAGCATACTGACATATTTCACTTCCTGCAGATGGACTCAGAATTACGATCAGGATTTATTGATTTCTTTTAAACTGTCATTTCAAGAAATATAAAGCTTTCCCAGCATGTGAATAACCTGATGCTGGGAGTCCAGGTAGAAGCAGATTTGGACACAACAAACACAGATTTCGCTGTAGTTTGACCTCATAATGTGCTGAGCTGGCACCACTTCCATATTTTTATGGGGTGGTGAGGTGGAAGTGTCCTGCCCGAGCCCCTGCCTGTGCCCCTCGGAGGCTGATATCTGGGTGCCAGCAGTGCTCCTGTTACACTGCAGCTCGTGCCTGCGTTCTTTTCCAACACCAAGTTAATGCGATCCCTACAACTGTCTTTCATAATCAAGTTGAGAAATTTCTAAAATGCTTTATATATAAAGTGAATTAGTAACTGCAGAAGAGGCTGCATATTCTGTACGATTTCTCACTTTTTTTTTTTTTTTGCTCCTGCCTATCTGTTGGTTCTGCTAATGTCTCCTTTTTATAAAGATTCAGAGAAAAAGCCAGGTGCTTTTTTTTTTTTTTTTCTTTCCTATGTATGTGCATGTCTCTTTTACATTAGCTTAAAAAATATGGTGGTTGTGGGCATGTTTAATGGCTGTTCGCACAGAGATCTGGCAGGTTAGGAAGCAGATCCAATATGCTTATGTTATTAGCAGCTGCAGAAGCAAGCATGGGAGAAATGACAGCGGAAAGGGAATTACTTGCCTAGTTACCAGAGAGCAAGGGTGAAAGCTGGGACTTAGTGAAATTTTCAGTGGATTTCTATGACTTTTTTTTTAAATGGGATTTAAGCTCTATTTCTGCTCCTGACCCTCCCAAGGACAGAACTCCCGAGACAACCTTTCATACGAACATGATAAACTTTTTGTGTGGACACATCGCAGAATGTTTTTTGGGCCCGTGCTGCATCTGCAAACTCCTGAGGAAGCGCTGCTATGCAGACAGGTTGCTGTGTGCTGTGTGGAGCAGTGTTAATGCTCACCGTGACTTCATCCTGCTACTCATTCTTGTTTGCTGCTCCTCGTGTAACAGCTGGTTGATGGAGTGATACCAGGCTGAGTGTCGTTGGCATCCACTGCGCCGCACTCTGAGAAGCAGTAATGAGAGCAGCCGAGCTGCTTTTCCCTCTTCCTTTGAATTTCTGAATGAGGCCTGCTTTGTTTTTGTAAATTGCATCTTCATTACAGCATTTAAGAGCCGTAGCTGTTCTTATCAAGTCACTTAACCTTGTGCTGGCATCTGCTTTGAGAAGAAACATGTCGTTCTAAAGCAGAAAACCAGATTAGAAAATTGCTTTTGGAGCTAGAAACAAAGTACTGTCGGCTCTCTAATCCAGTCCTTTGGCACCGATGCTTGGCTGCCTCCGCTGAATGCACCCGCCTGGGCTGCTGGGCTTTCTCAGCACAGCTCGCTGAGCGAACGCAGGGGAAGTGGTGCTGGCCTTTTGGGCTTGCTGTGAACGAGTCCACGTGTATCTCCGTGTAACGCTCCACTGTAACAGAGAAAAGTGCCCTACAGGAGTTCGTTTGGGAAAGGTCATCTTACGTTTCCCCTTTAAAAACTGCCCAAAAGACAAATAAGTTTTTTCTTCTTTTTTAAAGTGCATTTAGCTAGCTAATACAGCAGTCATGCAGAACATAAGCTATCCGACAAACTGTGAAATGAATACTAGAATTAATTGCTTAATTCTCTCCGCATTAGGCTAAAGCATGTGGTTTTAAAATGTCTTCAATGAAGAACTGCTGAATATGGGAAAACTTATCCACTATCCCATTGTAATAAATTGAAAAGCAAGTTCAAGTGTAAAGATTGGTGGGGTGATAGCGATAGCCAAAGGCAAGCTGTCCTGTAACTTTTTTTTTTTTTTTTTTTTTTTTGAGGCAGTCTAGGTTTAAGGTTTGCACAAAGAAGTTTGACCCATTAAGCACACTAAATAGTACCCCTGGAAAGGAAAGTTTTGTTAAAAACAGCTTCTTTGTAGTCCTTAAACTAGGGAAAAGAATCCACAAATATACTTTTCACCCAGCAGCTGAAAGGCGAGTGCCAAGAGCTTAATTGAACCAAGTAATAACAGGCTGCAAGTGAAGGGATTATCACCTCTCCCAGCCTGTTATCTACGAGGCTGTTCTAACTATGATTTGTCCTACATTTGCATCCAGGCAAACGCTGTTTAAACAGAATCCTGAGCGTGCACAGATGTAAGAACTGTCCTCCTGCACTTTGGGGCGAGGCTGCTGTGCCTGCCTGTGCACACACTAGTGGGAATGCTGCATTTCCTGGGTGTCAGACAACCTCAGGGAACGTGGTCCAGCCTTCAGCTGCCACTGCAATAGAAAGGTGAGGAAACACCATCTTTTGGCAGGGCTGGTGCCTGCCTTGCAGCATATACAGCTCACCTCCCAGCGTTTCATTCTACCAGGAGCGCCCAGGGCCCGCTTATTTTGGCGAGGCAGTCGTGAAGCCAACGACACCACTAACAAGCAGTAACCTTGTGTGTGTACCAGTCACAGAGGAGGTGCTTGGCCAGGCTTTGATCCTGTTCACACTAGCGTGTGTGAATTCCCCCACCCAATGCCTTCAGTGGGAATGCTCAGATGCTTTGCCAAAGTGCAGAGCACTGCTCTTTTTTAACCGTTTTTCTGTAATGGAACAGCCAGTGTTTTTATAAAAATTGGGGTAGAGACCACAAGCTGACCTCAGCTGCACTGAAAAGGGAGCTCTGCAAGCTTCCAAAAGTAACCCTTCATTCTTACCAAGCAAACTTACCCGTTCTGCTGCTGGGACCCAGAACTCCAGTCTGTCTTTCTAACCCACCCTGACTGCACAGTGTGAAACACTTGGTGTACTTACTAGTGTTCCTGACCTCAAAGGGACCAGCACAAGTGGTGAGATGAAAGCACGCACGTAACCCTAGCCAGCAACTGCAGAAAGGCTACAGGGAAGAAATACCTTTAATTCCACATTTTATGTAGACAAATGACTATATTTCATAAAACAAACATTTATTTTTGCTGGCAGAAATATCTACAAGTTCAGGAAAAAAAACACCCTCTGAGCATTGATTTTAAAAAGAAGCATTTGAACTTTTAATCTCCAAATCTTAAGTGGACTTCATCCTTTGCTTGTTTCCTTGGAAGAAGTCAGCGGTTTGGGGCAGCGAGCTAAACATCTCTCAGTGGTTGCACTACAGGTGGCTTGCATCTTTTAATGCCTGAAGTCTAGTTTCAAGCTTAGAATTAGAAATACGATACACATGGCTTGCAGCATAGCACATTTCTCGTCTCATTTCTCCAGGGGTGCATAATTCAAAAGCTTCTCAATCAGATCCACATGGGCTAGGAGCATTCTGCGGCAGCAGTATCTCTTCAAGCCAAGGGCATCCAGGGCATCTCTATTAACGAACGAGAACAACAACAAATAATAAAAAAAAAAAAAAAAAAAGAAATGAGTCAGAACCACTTGTAAGTGTTCCTAAGCAACATACTGACTACTCTGAGTTTAGTCATAGAGGAAAACTTGTTTGCAGTTTAAACCAAGAAATTTAGCATGTGCTGTTAATGTTCTTTTCCATTTGCTGCTGTTGACAGGGTGTTTGCCTGTTCTCCGGCCCGCAGACGCACGTGATCTTCTGTAAAGATGGAATCTAGCAGAGACAACTCCCAGACTTTCAGAGGTAAGTCTGGAGAACTCCCACAGGGACAGAACTGTAACAGAACAGATCTTAAGAATTTCTTCTTCTGAACTAGTCCTCTAATGTGGGCACACTTGGTCATGGGAGCAAGGTTAAGTGAAATCAAAGTATTTTGGTTTTAGAAACAAGTTTCTGGTCTTCACAGCTGGAAAGCAACTTGAAATACAGCACATTTCTAACTCCAGTTATTTAATTACAGTGACTTAGTTTTCCTCCTACAAACACCAGTCTGTAGAAAATAGAAGAGCTGATCTGGGTAAAAATCTCATCAGTCAGAGGAGGCCTGAGTGTAGTAACGGGAACAGTTCTGAAACACGTGAAGTCATTTCCACCCCTGACATCCTGGACAGTCCTTAATAACCCCTGCTGGCTGTGGCTCCTGCTAGCTGTGTGGCAGAAGGCAGCAAACAGGCACAAGACAGTCTCCTGGCACGAGGAATAAGGAGTAGCGTCTCCATGCATTGTTATCTGTGCTATTCTTAGCATCTAAAAGTATCATTATAACACATCTGCTCTGTATAACGGAGGGTGATGCCTGCTTACTTCGCAAGATACATTTGTGATCTAAGGCACTTTAAGGGGGTGAGAGAGATTAAACTAAAATAACTCAAAATGCAAACTAATCCTTACGGATGCTAATTCTGAGGAAGGATAAAAACCGTTACAGATCCCATCTGAAATGGCATTCACTTGTAAAACTTGCCCCCCACAAACAACTAAGGACATGCAGACTGCTCAGGAAGAAGTCTTACAGTCCTTCCATGTAATTCCCCCTGAATGACTCCCCAAGATTCTTTCAGTGGGGTAGAAAATCCCTTTATGAGTCATCCTAGCCTAAACTGCTGCGCGTGTCTTCCATGGATGTCCCTATCAGACCTTTTATAGATGAGATGCTATCCAAGCTCTTTAGCACCAACCTATTAACCAGAAAGCCAGTCTGACACTCCTTCAGCATTTAACATTCATGAAATGTGACTCAGCTCGGATCTTTAGATTTATATCACGTAGGTCAACCATCCAGCATTTGATTAAAACAAATGAAATTCCTCAAAACTTGTAATTGTCTTGTTGCAAGAAGCTGGTAGATGCTTTTCTAAAGTATTAACGACTGAGAGGAGGCTTCTGCACAAGCTGGACCGTGGTAAAAGGTTGTTTGGCTTCATGCAGTACAGCCTAATTGCATGGAGTAAAACTCCTGCAGCTTCTCTGATGTCAGTTAGCCCTCAGACCTGTCAGCGGCCTCTCGGGCTGAAACAACAAGGCTTTCCATTTTAGTCCTGGCACTTGCCGAAGTTATTTAAGAGAAGTGTACGAACAGTCTAATTTTAAGAAAAGAATGTTTATAAATAATATCACGTGATACTTAAAACATTCCAAAACACTTGAGAACAAAACCATCTGATGTCTGTTGATACCTAAGTTTTAAGAGCTGTGTCTGAAAGTTCAGAACTTTCCAGAGGTGCAGAATACTAACATGAACAGAAACTGTAGAAGTCAGGCTATAAATTTCAGCAAAACACTACCAACACTTCAGTTGTTTTTCCCTTCTTCTCTAGCTTCCAAGTACTGAGGGGAAAAAAAAAAACTTAAAGGGACAAACAGAAAGGTGTTTTTTTTTTTTTTTTAACCACAAACTGATTGGAGAAGTTTATTTCTCTGTTTTTGTCCACTTATTTCTGAAGCTTATAATTAATGGTGGTTCTAGCACTGCACCGTAATATTTTAATGGTTCATCGTTTGCTGAGCTCTGCTTCTGATTTCACAATACCAGAACTACATTAGCTCAAATACTCCCCCCAGAATTACACCCGTGTCCACAGCAATTGTTTTTGAGGTAAGCATTTAGAAGTAAGAATGGACTGCTTCCAATGCTCCCTACATAAATGCAGCGGAATGCTGAAGATAGGAAAATATATTGAAAGGTAACTGGAAAGTAAGAAGTCACAAGTGGTACCAGAGCAGCTCAGATAAACTTCAGCATTAGTGAGAGCTGATTTGCAGCCTGTGATGTCTTAATGCTTTTAACTACATAAAAGAAAAACAACAAAAGGCTGGTGTAGGAGCTCAGTTCTAGGGCCACTTTTGTTCAACATTTCAGCAATGACCTGGCTGCGAAATGCATCCTCAGCACGTTCACTGCTGGCATTAAACTGGGAGGTGCTGTTGCCTCCCTGGAGGGAAGAGAGCCCTTGCGGAGGGATCTACATAGCATTAGACAATGAGAAGTGACATGAAGTTCAGCATAGCTAAGTGCTGGGTGTTGCAGGTGGGGTGAAGTGGTGCTGGACACGGGTACCCACTGGGGCGCTGGCACCTTCTCCCTGCTCTCTCCTGCCGTGATTCCCACTGGTCAGTTTTTCATGAAAAATATAAGTGGTGATGGGGACAAGTCATCTTTCCCTCTGCAAACTCTATATGAAGATTAATCATAACTTCCTAGAAGTTTAAAAGAGGCTTAAACCTCAAAGCTTTTCTTCTCTTCTTGTTCTGTGCTTCAGTGTCTAACACAGGACTCGGTTTTGTCAAAAGCCCCAAGAACATTTTCAAGATTTAGAGAAAAGGCAGTGAAATCTGTGTTGTTTATGCACATTCTGTAATTCAATACACGGCACTCACCCATTAAAAAAACCTGTTAGTGACCTTAGCTATGTGAACACAAAACAAATACTCTTTTAATTCTACTTAATGGTTTCAACATGATTTTGGGAAGTCACTCAGATTTGTGCCATGTTTTTTTCCACTGTTTTTATTTGCAATTTTTTTCCCTTCATACTTAAACTTGATGACAGTGTAAATATTGCTCAAGAACTACCTTTCACAGACCTGTCAGATGCAGTCCCAGCACTGCCAGACCCTCCCCGAACTATTAAAAGACAATTTGGGTCACAAAAAGCCCCCGTGGACTTCTTAAAATAGACATGTTAGGGTATTTAGGGCAGTCAAATTAAACAGGGGCTCCCTCCCCAGCACAAACCAGTGCTTAGAGATAAGGCTAAAAATCCTGGAGTAGCAAATATGAAATGCTTATAGGAAAACCTGAAAGGGGGCGTGCACTGTGAGCAGCATTAGATACTCCTTACAATTGCCACTTTGCCTCTCCTATAAAAAGAGGCAAGAAAAAGTGATCCCACCATAACGCATTGGTGGTGAAGCTGACCGCATTGCTTGTTTCTTCCTTTAACCTTCCCTAGGAGGTGAATATTTGAGGCTGTGGGTGCAGAGCTTACACTTGGCAAATCCCCTATTACCACCCAGAAGCGTTCCTTAGGGACCTGGCTGCTTTTTATCCCCTGTTATGGGGTCTGACCCGTGGTTACCTGCTGGGCTCAGCCTGTGGCTGCAGCTTTAGCTGCTTCACAGCCGTTTGGCGGTGCCGTGGCGCTGCAGAGGGTGAGCAGCCAGCACCCGAGTGTCCCCCCAGCACCCTTGGGTGCCCCCAGCACCCCCACGCACCCTTCGGTGTACTCAGCCTGCAGCAGCCCCAGGTAGGCCTCCCACTTGTTGCCCACGATCTTCCCGCACGTGAAGCACCTGACGGGGATGATCATCTCTGCTTGGCGCCTGCAAGGGATTCAAAGATGCGCACACACAAAAAAATTAAATTAAAAAACCAGCAAAACCTTAAAAAAAGGACACAAGAAAAATTAAAATAAAAACACAACAAAACCTTAGAAAAGAGACGCACACAGAAACCTTAAAAAGTCCCCCCAAAGCAAACAAAAAAAGTTAAAAAACACAAAAACCTTTAAATAAATTTAAAAAGCCCTAAAACCTTTAAAAAAAGTTTTTTTAAACCTTTTTTTTAAAAAAAGTTTTTTTTAAACCTTTTTAAAACCTTTTTTTAAACCTTTAAAAAAAGCGCCCTAAAACCTTAAAAAAAAGCCCTAAAACCTTAAAAAAGACCCTCCAAAAAAACCCTACCCCCCAAAAAAAACCAAAACGTTAAAACCTTAAAAGAAACCCTAAAACCTTAAAAAAAAAACTAACACCCCGAAAAAAACCTAAAACCCTCCAAAAACACCTAAACCCTTCCCCACAAAAAACGAACCCCCCAAATAAAAACCTAAAACGTTAAAACCCTAAAACTTAAAAAAAAACCAAACAAACAAAAAACAACACAACAAACAAAACCTAAAAGCTTAGAAGAAACCCAAACCCTAAAACTTTAAAAAAGAAAATCCCTAAAACCTTAAAAAAAATAAAACCTTTTTTTAAAAAAAGCCCTAAAACCTTTAAAAAGAAGAGAACTCCCCCAAAAAGATCCCCCAAGACAACTAAACCCCTCCAGAATAAACCCTAACCCCCCCTAAAAAAAACTATCCCCGCAAAAAACACCCCTAAAGCGTTAAAACCCTAAAACCTTAAAAACCTAACCCCGAAAAAAACCTAAAACCCTCCCAAAACACCTAAACCCCTCCCCCCCAAAAAACTAACCCCCAGTAAAACCCCTAACACGTTAAAACCCTAAGACCTTCAGCAAAAGCCCCAAGACCTTCAACCAACCACCAGACCCTATCAGCCCGAACCAGACCCCAACGCCGGTGCCGCGCTGTGGGCCCGGGGCGGGCGGGGCGGCGCGGGGCGGGGCCGCTGGACGGCGCCCCGCGAGGCTCAGAAGAGGCGGCTCGCGGGGCGGGCTCGTGAGCGCCTTTCGCGTGTGCGGCGCCGGGGCGCTGGGAGCGACACAGCGACACCGCCAGCAGCGGGGGGACGGCAGCCCGCGGACACGGCACTTGTTGCGCCCCGGCACAACGCAGGTACCGGGGAGGGCTGGGGGGGGGGTTGGGGAGGGATGGGAGTTGGGGTTTGGGGTCCTGGGGGGGGGATTTGGGGTCACCAGGGGGGTTATGGGGTCCCCAAGGGGGATTTGGGGTCCCGAAGAGGGGGTCTGGGGGCTTGAATAGACTGATTTGGGGTCATGATAAGGGATTTGGAGTCACAAGGGGGGGGTTTGGGGTCCCAAGGAGGGGGTTTGGGGTCCCAGCCGTCGCCCCTAGGGCTGCGCGTTGGGGTCCCCAAGGCCCTTGGGGTCCCCGCGTTGTGGGGCAGGAGGGGCGGTGAGCCCTGAGCACAGCGCCGGGACCGGGACCAGCACCAGGAGCGGCCACTTCAGGCACCGTCCGCCCGCCTGCAGCCGAGGGATGCCTGCTGCGATGCTCCCAAACTTGGCAGGGCCAAGGGGCTGCTCAGCAGACCCCACGCTGGAGCACGAAACCCCCCAGTGCTGCCCCTCGCTCTCAGCCCCACAGATCCTCAGGCAGAGCTGAAATTCCCCCAAACAGCCTTATTTCCCCGAGTTAACGCAGCGCACGGAGCCTTCGCCGCCAGGCAGCTGAATTATCGCGTCCCAGTGCCCGGCTCACGCTAACCCAGCTCTCCCGACTGCTCGGCTGCTGAGCGGCTGGAGGATCGACCCTCCGCGCCGAAACCTCAGCCCCAGCTCGACCCGTGAAGGAGCAAATAGTTTCCTTTCGACAGCCAGGGGCTTGGGGTTGTTGGGAGGCGTTCGCCCAACTCGGATCGCTAATGAAAAGACGGCAATTTCTGCAGTCCCGGGAACAATTCCACGCGGCTGCGAAGGGAGCGAAATGACTTGGCGTGGAGGGTGGATGCACTCCTGCGATCTGCAGATTAGTGTCATTACCGCTATTTTAGACCAGCGGGAGCCAAAGCGTCTTTTCTTTTCCTCCTTTGATTTCTTTTTTTTTGGGGGGATTGAGAATTCGGAGGCTGTGCTTTGATGCATTTTCAGCACCAGGGCTCCAAAGTAATTTTCGTGTTGAGCTGCGCAGTGAAAGGCATTTGTATTTGGAGCCGGGGATTTGCGAGTGGGAGTGAGAAAGAGGGGCTGTCACGGGGGCTTCGCAGCAGAGCCGCGTCGTTAGACCGAGGTCAGCCTCCTACAGCTGCCTGGTGCAAACGTGCCTGTTTGTTTGCTAAAAACAAAAGTGAATTTTAACTTTCAGACCTAGTTCTCAGATACAACTTTGCATCTTTTTTTTTGGAGGGAACTTAGCGCTGCTGTTGCATGTGAATTTGCGTCCTTTCTGGATAACCTGCATTGACTCGGTGATGGGTTTAATGACCTGACAGGTCTCCTCTGGCCACAGTTTCATTGATCCTAAAAAACATAAGGATTTTTATGATCTGTGACCTGGAGAGAGTGCTGCATACCGAGAACATCCTCTGCTCAGCTTCATGTATTCGCTGCTTAACCTGACCATTTGCCAAAACACAGGAGTCTGTCGGGGGGGGGAACTGTGCACGCATGTGGCTGTTAATGATCCCGGTGGTGTGTGGTGGGCTGCAGCTAACGCCAGTTAGGGTGATGGCTTCTGCTGCTTCGTCAGGAGCGAGCCCCGGTTTGTAGCAACTCCTTTGCTGCAGGTGAGCTGGGTGCTGCTGACACTCAGCTGTTGCAGTTTGGTACTTAGCACAGATAGGTCTCTTCAGCCTCCTTCTGAAGAGGAAGGGAACCTGGAAAACTGGAGGATGAGGTCTCTCTGAACATCCTCCTGGAGAAGAGCAGGGGTGGTAGCAGCTGGCGTTACCCCTAATCCCAGAGCTGCAGGGATCTTCCTTGCTGTGTCTGTAAGTTCTCATCCCCTTTTGGGTCTCTTGCTGCGTTGAGCAAGCAGCAGTCCCCAGACCTCCGATTCTTCAGGCTTTCAGACAGTATCTGGGGGGCTTTGGGGGCTCCTCAACGCTGAGCAGAAGAGCCTCGCCTAGAACCAGCTGAGCTGGAGGTCTGCGCGCTGCTCTTCTGCCGTGCTGCCTTGTGAGGCTTTGTGGTGGGGCGCTGCTGATAATTTGCCCCACTTCTCGGTTAATTCTGCGCAGGCTTCTTCCTGTGATGTGGACAGCTTTTGAAAGCCTGGTATTTCTGCCCCACCAATGCTGTGTTAGCATTTTGGGGGGGCACTTAGGTGTACAAAATGCAGCTGGAGACGATTGTTCCAGGGCACTCTCAGCACTGAAGTCCCAGGTGTGTGACCAAGGGGTATGTCATGTCCTCCTCCCTATTCTGCCATCCCCAAAACGTAAGGGAAAATATTGCAGCTTGTTTAAAAACAAAACAAAACCGCAAAACCACATGCAACTTGTCTTCCCCCTCGCCCCACTGAAATGACCTGAGCGACTGAACTCATCCTAAAATACTTCTCTAGTCTGAGTGGCCGTATGACTTCCTGC
Source organism: Aythya fuligula (assembly GCF_009819795.1). NCBI lineage: Eukaryota > Metazoa > Chordata > Aves > Anseriformes > Anatidae > Aythya > Aythya fuligula. The sequence continues at coordinate 46,026,495 of NC_045563.1, forward strand.
GCCTGGCGCTGGCAGACTGGCTCTCCTCTGACCTTATCGCTGGAGCTGGGGCTGTAGGAAGAAGTCGTGGGATCTCTGCCTCTGGGCTGGTAGCGTGAGAAACTGCTGGCGTGGGGCTGGGAACTGGTTTTGGTTGTGTTCTGGGGGCTGTGCTTGGTGAAGGTGAGGTATGCACCCCCTCTGGTCTCTGCTTCTCACCTGCGATTGTTTCTGTCCTTCTGGCTTTGTTCCTGCAGAGGTGCACTGAAGCCTTGGGTCTTCTGAGACCTGATTTGCCTCTTAGGTAGCAGTCGTGTTCAAGGACAATGAATTGCTGCTTAAATTGAAGGCTCTTCAGAAAAAATGTTCAGTGAAAGAATGTTTTTTGTGCCGTAGATGTTGACTTGCAACTTCCTAGAAATCTGCGTGTAGCTGTGCTGGCTCGGTTTGCAGCTGAGCGCTCTGTTTCCTGCCTCTTGCCGGGGTCACTGGGCGAAGGAATGTTATCAGTTCCCCTTCCGTCCCCGACTAACGCAGTGGAGCTGTGTGATCGCAGAAGTTAGCGGTATCACGCGGGTTTGGTGCTGTACAGCACGCGTTACAGCGAGCTGGAGTGGAGGAATGCTTAAAAAAATAAATTAAAAAATCCTTGCGTGAATGTTGAAATGAGCGATGAAGTTGGGTGTTCATTAGTCAGGAGCTGAAATGTGGCACGGAAAACTTAATGAGTAAATACTTAGCAGTGGAGAGCCAGAGGGAGAGGGAACATTTATTTAAAATATATATATAAGAAAAGATGAGGCTTGGCTGGGCTGCTGTTTTCTCAGCCATGTTCCCTGCTCCAAATCTACCAAATCCAGGTTCACTCTTGCGCTTCCTCTAGCCCAGGGTAACAACCCAAAGTTGTCACTCATCCTGCTCCATGCCAGGAAAAGGGGCTCCTGCCACAGTGACTCTGGAAGGACTTCCCTTCTTTCCTTAAAGTTTCCAGGATCAAGGAGCAAAGCCTGAGCTGGAACTTCTTTGCTTTGCCCTTGAATTGGTGAGTGGGCGGCTTTCTGTCCCCGTGTCCTCCCCCTGCTGCCTTGCTTGGAGATGGCTTCGTGTGCGATGATGGGGAGGTGAAGAAAGCCATGGGGGAGAGGCAGGGAGGATGGAAGGAGGAAAGAGTCGTCTGCCCGGTACAGCTTGGTGATGTTGAGTCCCCCCATATGCTGCTTAATAGCTGCTCAGGCCCCTGGATTTAGCGACACAAACAGAGAAGCTGCTAAGCAAGTGAGAACGAAGAGAACCGTCCCTAAGCCGGGGATGTGACTGCAGCTTCACGGTAATACCAGGCAAGCCTGATGGTGCTGATTTCATTAAAAGCAACATTCAGGGCCTCAAAGCAGGGTTTAATACTACTATATATTTTTTTTCTTAAATATGCTGACCTTATCTGGTAAGCCTGTAATATTTGTTGCAATGAAGAGCAGCTGCTGCATAAATACATATATAATATCAGTTGCCAATTCTGAAAGCTGTGCTGAGACCGTGACTTGTTTGAAGTGGGGTTGCTATTAAAAGGCAGGTGGCAGGATGTTTATTTTACACCTTGTTAATTGCTTGTTTTTCCTGCTGTAATTGGCTTCCTAATGGGGGCAGAATGCTCTTGGTTTTGCACACAAAGCTTCATTAGTGACAACCGATGGAAAGGATTCGGAGGGTGGGATTTGTATGAAACATATATATTGAGTAACAGATGTCTCTGCTAAACAGAGTGTACGAGGAAGTCCCGTAGATGCATCCAAAAATGCAAATGCTATTCCAGAAAGTGATTTAAGGTGTCCTTGGGCTGGATGCGAGCCTCGCTGCCTGTTACTGGGGAAGGGGGGCAGAGGTGCTGCTCCGTGTCACCAGGAGCGGGGTGCTGGCGAGGTGCTGGGGGCTCCTGGTGCACGTGGACTCGGGAAGATATCCTTAGGGATCTACGTGGCGTGCCTTAGAGGCTGCTTAACAAGCTCCTGTGTCTGTAGATGTTGCTGAAGTGGGTGGGTGGGTATAATTTTAGGGGTGTGTGCATATATATATGTGAGTATCTAATGTGCATCTATATCAAATGAATACTGAAAAGGTAAGGTAGCCCTTCTAAGAAATGTCTTGTCATCCATAGCCCCCTGTCTCTTCCTGATAAGAGCACGGTTGGGATGGAGGAGGATGGATGCTTCCTCAGAGGCCAGTGTTTAACTGGTTTAGGACTGGTTTTAGTGGTCATGGTTGTTCTCAGCAAGGTTGCATCATGCTAAAAGTGTCAACCTTGGATTGATATACTTCATAAAAAAATAATGCCCGTGTTTTGTGCATACCTCACGGCCTAATTGAGTGCTTCTTGTTGGGGGGAGGTAATATCCCGAGGCAGCATTTTAATCAGAAAGATCACAGGAGCTGCCCATCAGCTCTGCTCTTCCCTGCAAGTGTCCTCAGATGACAAAATAATCCCCTTTCTTGGGATAATGCTTTTCATTTCTGCACAATCTTTCCTTCCAGAGCAAAGGACGGACTGTGAAGTCGAGGTGAGGGCATGTCAAGTATTAACGTGTGAAGGGAGAAGCTCTGGGATGTTGTGCTCGCGTGGTGAAAGCAATATGTGCCTTCCTCTTCAGCTCCTGGGTGCCCTTTTCTCTGATGTGCTTCCCAAACTTGGCTGGGAACTTCTTTCTCTGGATGTACAAGCAGGTTCTCTGCCAACCCTGTCTTATTTAGAGAGACTGCAGCGAAGCAGCCCCCTGTCAGTAGGCTGCCCTGGCATCTGTGAGGCCCTGAACCCTCATGAGGAGGAATGGGGGATTTACTAAGCCTCATCGCTGAGGCTCCCATCAGTGCTGATGGATGTTTTGGACCAAAGCGCAGGAGAGCAGGCTGTGCTGAGGGCTGTCCTCTGGGCCTTGTGGCGATGCTTATGTCTGTATTTAAACTTGCTGCTTGGGTTTTTCCCTCTGTCTGCCTGCTAGCCAGCCTTGCATGGTGCAAGCCTTGGTGGGAGCAGGAATCAGGGGTGGCCAGGAGCTGCAGCAGATCCCTCTCGCCGAGTACCTCCTCTCTGATGGTGGCCTGTGGCGGCTACTAAAGGCGGCATCCCGCTGCGTTACCACCGCGCTCTCGCTTTCAAGTTGTGTTTTATGTGTTGTGAAAGGCTGTGGCTGTAGCCTTGTTTCAGAAGTGCCTGCCTAGGGACGGGACCGCAGCTCCTGATTAAAACCACCGGCTGGGGCGCATCAGCTCACTGTGTCTGGGCTAAAGTGCTACGTGCGAGCTGGGTGTCCTAAAGCTGCCCCAGAGCTGCCCCACCGTGTGCTGCCTTGTGGGGACAGATAATTATCCCTGAAGAAGTCCCCGTTGGCACGCAGAGCCGCAGCCCTCCCAGCGTGGACGTGGGGAGGAAGATGGGGCGGCTGCAGAGGACGTGCCGCTACCGCTCAGGTGAGTGGGCTGCCGCGCACCCATCGTTGTGCTGTGGCTGTTGAGCTGCTCCTCCTGAGACTAAAACCAGCCAAATGCTCTGTAGAACATGAAGAAGCGCTGCTTCTGTGCCTCCGATCAGATTCAGTATGGCTCTTGGTGCGTCCTTCGGGTGGTGAAGCCGCTCGGCTCGGCTCCTCGTGCCACCTGGGGCTGCGTTGTGGTGACGTGCTGCGGCTCGCGGCGTGCTGGAGCTATCAGGCTGCAGGGCTGGCAGCCACGGGGGTCCCGCGCTCGAGCTGCGGAGCCTCAAATGGAATTTCGCAGAAGTGGTGCAGTTTGTAGGAGTGAATTTCTTTTTGTTTGAGTAATGTGCTGTTTCTTTCCCTCAAGAAGCGTTGAGGTAATGTGGTGGCAGATCCGTGTGCTGTGACTGCTCTGCAGGAAGGAAAGAAATTGCTGCATATTCTGCGTGAAAGGCCAGGGACTGTTACTTTTCAGTGGGTAGAGGGGGAGAAGCCTTTACATTGCCGTGGCATTCTTTATGAATATGGATTTTGAAACTGTTTTGCTTGCGTGTGGTTTTCTTTTTTGTTCAAGAGCCAGTCCCAGCATTTTAATCACAATGCAGCATGGCAGGAGCAGCAGAGGGTTGGGGAACAGGGGGTGTAGCTGTGCTAGGACCAGGAGGGTTAGGGAGGGCCTCCAGCTTGCCGCAGAGATGCCCTGAGGCCTGCATGCTGTGCAGCAACGTGTTGGAGCTGGGCCTGAGCAGAGGAGAGCTAGCTTTCGTGGAGCCTTCCAGCAGCTCTAGTGCTCTTCAGCACGTGCACGGTGCTTGGGTATGCTGTGGCATAGCGGGGCAGATAGTCAAAAAGCTTGACTAAATGCAAGAGGCAAGACCAAGCTGACTTGTGGATGTCCTGGCTGAGGCGTGTTGCCTCCTTAACACTAGTAAGTCGTGGCACACATGGCATTGCCTCTGCGCAGCTAAATCGCAGCCGCGCGTGCAGCAGGGAGCTGTAATTCAGGAGCCTGTTCTGAAGGGCAGCAGCTCCTTTGTCTGGTCTGACACGCTGCTGCTGCTGTGCTCGCTGGTGGTGGTGTGAGGGAATAATAAAGTAAAGCCTTCAATCATCTGACCTGATCAGAGAGGGCTGTCTGTAGTGATTGATACGTCTTCTCGGAACAATAGGCTGCTGGAGCTGTGGCCGGGGACTGATGGCTTTGGTTGGGGTTTTGTGTTCCTCTTTTGATCTTGCTGCTCTTTACTTATGCCAGGTTGCAATTTTGTTTGCAGCTTGCCTTCAAATCCCTGCCTGATCTAAAATTGTACTTACATACATCCCTTCAGACTGAAAACAAGAGAATCCTTAAAGCTATCTGGAGAACAATTTTCCCTGTCTCCCTTAGGAGATTTTGAGGACAAGCACCCAAGCCCTCACCCCTCCTAAATCATCCTGATTCCTTAAATTGACTCTCTCCAAAGTAGGTGTGAAAATGTAAAAGCAAAGACACCTTCCACCTTTACGTGTCCCTGGCCTGATGAGTGGCAGGCTGAGCAAATGGACTTGGGTTCTCTTCCCCATACCCAGCCTCTTCTTGTGGGCTGCCTGTATGGTCTCGCTGAGCTCCTTCTCTTCTTTTCTTCACTTATGGCATTTGCTGTTCTCAGTAAGAAGACGAAAAACTTAACATTAAGAAAATGCTGTATTTCATGAGAGCTTTTTGTGTTTGCGTTGAGAGAAACCCCTGAAAATAAACTTGTGTGCAGTTCTGCTCGGCTCTGTAACGACTGAATAGGGCAGTGCTTTAGTGTTGGTGAATGCCAGCACACAAAGGATGCCACCTGTATGCATCTGGGCCAGAGGTGTATCTGGATCTATGTGCATTTGTGCAAAGGAAGTGTTTTTCTGCTTCCTTGAGCAACACCCCTAGTATATGGGGTCAGTTTAGAGCAGGGGTGCTCCATCTTAAAATGCATGCCAAAAAAATGTACTTTCCCTTCCATCCTGTTCCCCTTTTGGGGCTGCAGAACAAAATAGTATGGGGTTGAAAGCATTGCTCCTCCCTAGCCCATGTGCAGCTGCCTTGTGGATGGAGGAAGGGTCTGGGGAGCACAGGAGAGCCACGGCTGCTCTCTGAAGGTGTTTGCTACCTGGTATTGAGCAGTGCCAGGTCAGTGGCCTCTTCCAAGCACTCCGGGCTTCAGCCACAGTGGGAGTGAGCTGGGGCTGGGCTGCAGTGGCTCTCCCTGTGCTGCTACTGCTGCTTAGGCACCATTTGTCAGGGTGAATTGGGGCATCTGGAGGAAATGGACTGTGAGATGACTAGGACGCGTCTCTTGGACATGCAAGAAAATTTCTTCCTTGGAGAAAGGATGGTAAGATGCTTCCGTGCTAAAAAGCAAGAACTGCCCTAACGATCCTGCTCCCCTGCTAGAGGTGAGGACAAAAAGATCCGTGTGGTGCAGGCTCAGAAGTAGAAGAGGAGATTTCTTCATCGAGATGCAGCGGTAGGCTTGTGAATCATTTGCTTTCTGAAAGTCTTCTGCGATCTCTTACTGTTCTGCTGGGATTTTGTTTGTTTGCTCTCTCTGTCAGTAAATGACCATTTCGTTTTGGCAGCCCTACTGTTTAAATTATGGTTAGAGCCAGTCTTCTGTGGACCTGCTTAGCATCAGTTTTATTGCCTGCCTTCATTCCTGCCCTGCTGCGGGATTGTCATTGCAGTGCCTTTTGGGTGTCTACTTTGCTGGCGGCTGGTCCAGCTCCTAGGGCTTGAAAAGCTGTTTGGGGATTCCTCTGGGAGCCTTAGGGAGTTACTGGAAAGAAGTCAAATTCTCATAAGTTCCTGAGAAAGCTGTCATAAGCCTTGTGGCTGTTGGGTTACGGCCAGGCGCTTTGTTCGTGGGACCCATGGCGAGCCATTGCTAGACAATAAAGGTTTCAGGTTCCTTTGTTCTGCCTTATGAAAGAAGACCAGTTCTGGGCCAGCATGGCATTGTTTTGGTTGGTGCAAGAGCATGCAATATTCTCTATATCGAAGAGTTTTACATTTTAATAAGCCTTGCTTTTCTGGCTTCTTTTTTCCCTTTCCCTAGGGCTTTTTCTTCATGCAGCCAGTTTACCTGCTGCAGCCTGGCTCCGTCCTGGCAGTGATTTATCCAAAGCTTTTGCACCCGGTGGCTTTTGGCAACTGGAAGTCCCCATTGCCATGCAAAGTGCTGGTTTTGATGGCAAATGCTGCCATGGCAGAGCCAGCTGTGCTTTACTACTGCCTTAGTTATTTGTTACAGTGGGGAAAAATGGTTTTCATGACCCCTCCTCGTGGTATTTCCTTAGCGTGCGTCTATGTGTGTGTGTATATATAGCTGTAAACTCTGCCTGCTGGTAACTATTTCTGTTGGGTAGGCTTTTGTGTAAGTTATGGTTGGCTCTGACCCTGCATATTTGCTCTCCATCCTCAAGGCAGTTGCCAGCTTGTTGTCTGCCCCCAGAGAAAGGGGAGAAGTCAGACCGAGGTTGTGTTTGCCTCTCAAGTTTCCTTTGTGCTGCTGGCTCAGGACTTGGTCCTGCATTGTGGTGAATAGAGCTTGGTACCACCAAACTTTGAATAACTAGTGATGAAGACTTCATTTCTTGTGGGAAGGTGATACTTCACCCAATGGCTTCCTTTCTGTGCGTGTCTGTCTTGCTGCGATTGCTCTTCTGGGTTTTGCCCCGTCCAGTTGCCCTACGTCCTAGCCACTTAGGAAAAGCGGTTGGATTCAAGTTGTCCAGAATGGTACAGAAATGTCAAGAATGTGCGTTCCAAGTAATTTCAAATACTTAAATTTAAAATGAAGGGTGTTGGTGCATTGAAATGGTTTGATACATCTCTCTGTTTGGGACTGAGCTGGGATGGAATCCAAACCAAACCATGCGAGATCCCTGGAGGGAAAAGCGCAGAGCAAATTGGAGGTAGAAAAGTCAGCCCGAGCTTCGGTTTGGCTTTGTCTTTGCAGTCTTTGAATGTGTGCCAGCCATGGATGAACGGCAGTAAGACAAATATTTAGGTGCTGCTGTACAGCCTATGGAAGCTTGTATTCAGTGACACGCTTTACAGATTTCATACTGGGTCTGAAAAATTGTGTTTCCATCAGAATCCGCATTACTTAATTTCAGCACAATGTTCTGCCAGCCTTGAAACGTGTCTGCATTTGCTTGCAGAGAGCTTGCTCGGATTCAGGGCTTGGTTCTGTTTATTTCTTTATTTTTTTATTTCTTGGCTTGCCTTCTGCAGATATAATAGTAATAATAAAAAGTCCCAGAAAATCCTCTCCAGTATGTTACTCGTACAGCTGATACGCTGATGGTTTTAGCAGTCACCGAAGGCTGTGGTGCTGCTTTTTTTTTGTTGTTGTTGTTTTTTGAATTGAGAAATTCTTGAATTGAGCTTTGTAACATCTGAAAACTTACATGATTAGGACTATCTAATCAGGAGCCCTGGCTGAGAGCTGGAGTGTGAGGAGCGGTGTCCTTGGTTAATATTTTCTGTCTGAAGGGTCGGCGTGGGATGGGTCTGGTACTGGGCTGTCTGGGCAGGGCTGGGACCAGGACCGGGTGTAGCGAGGCGGTGATGGCAGCAGGGTGGGAAGATCCTCCCGTGCCTCGGCAGGGCGGGCTGCTGTGGAAATATGAGGTAACGGGGAGCTGGGAGCCGTGAAGGAAGCCAGGCAGGGTTCTGCTTGGATGTAGGGCTGCGGGGATGATGGGGGGTGAGGGCTGGAGAGTTTGGCTGTAGATGGAGCAGTTTTATCGGCAGCAGTGGTAGGTGTCTTGCAAAACTGCTGAGAGCGTGTGTAACGTGTATGCTGCTGTAGGACTACGTGATGTACGCCTGTAGAGCTGCCTTCGTGGTGTCCTGCTGCTGCCCGGTGGATCAGACCAGCTCTCCTTCTTGGTTAATGCCAACGAAAATAAGTGAGCCCCTCACGACCTGCAAGGAAAGCAGCTGGGCAGGCCGGGCAGGGAGGCCGCGAGGCTGTCCCTTCTGCAGCCTCCCTACACACAGTCCCTGAAAGGGGCCCTTCTCCTAACTGTGGGCAGCGGGATTTTTATTTTTTCCCCCTCCTTTTCCCCGTCCCCTTCATCCCCAGTCCCTTCAGGCAGCCGTTAGCTGGTAGACAGCCCCAAGCAGGCTTCTGCTCGGGAAGGTGCTGTTTTCCTCTGCAGTTCATGGCACAGGAGAAGAGGGATTGCACATATGGTATTTTGTTCCAGGCGCTCTTTACACCCCTCCCATTTCATTTCAGATCTGTTTTCCTTTTTTTCCTTTTTAAAAGCTTTGCGGAGAAAAAGATGAGGCTCTAATGAATGCAGAAGGAGAGAGGGAATAGGAACCTTCCCTCTTAATTTTTTGCTGCTGTTATGTCACCGATGAAGAAGAACATGGCATCTCTGAGATGTGGAGCAAGTGCCTCAGCTCTGAGCTGCGGCATTGCTGGGAGGTGATGGCAGGGGTAGGGCTGGAGGAGAGAGGCAAATTCAGAGAAGCTGGGGCACCGAGCAGCGGGGAGCAGGGGCAGCACTTGACCCAGCTCGGTCCCCTGCCAGTTTCTTCTTTTTATTTTCTAATTCTGATAGAACAGCAGAAGAGTGGTTGAAGAGGGTTAGTAGGATCCTTGAATGCCACCTTCTGCTTGAGAAAAGATGTTGAGCATTGCAAGCTCCTTGATTATGCTCCCTCGTTTCATCCTGAAGTCGTGTGCTGTTGTCAGTGATCAGCACTGCCTCTTCACTGCTTTGCTGGGGTTTATACAGCTGCTCTGGTCTGAAGTTTTCTGCAATATTGGAAATGTTTCCCTTGCTTCCTCTCAGAGGAACATGCCTTAGGGTAGGGGGTGTTGGGGTGTGGGATCCCCTCATACTGCTTTCTTTGTCAGCAGTGTGCCGTGGCCTGCTTCTGGGAACACCCTTGGGTTATCAGAAGCGTTCACCTGTTGGCCAACCTTTTTTTTGGGAAGAGCGAGCTTATTTTATGGGATGTGAGGCAGAAAGTGTGAGTTCTGTAGCAAGGAAGTGAAAGAGCTGTGGCTCTGTCATGGTTTTGGCTGGGACAGAGTCAGTCTTCCTCATAGAGGCTCACACTGTCCCAGCCATAACCATGAAAGACTTGAGTCTTTTTTTTTTTTTTTTTTTTTTTTTTTTGCCATGTTGCATCCACTTGGCTAACCTGTCTCCTGTGCTGTGCCTTCCTTGTTGCCTCTGAGTGTTTGAGCTGATACTTGGATGAATGTAAGAAAGTCACCACAGTGTTTCTGGGTTACAGCTGCATTTCTGAGCCTTTTGGCAGGGACGGAAACTATCCTGAAGTCTCTGGGATAATGATCACGGTAAGGTCAACTATTCATGTACTTGACCTATTGTTTTTTTTTCTGATGTTTGTCTCTTGCTACAGTGTAGTTGCTATTTCCAAAAATCATAGTCGTCTTAAAATGACAACTCAATTCAAGATAAAGCAGAGTTTTCTTTGCTGGAACTTGGCTGAAGGCTGCATTTGTCTTTGTTTACAACCCATGCCACATGCACAAAGTTTGCCCTGCTGTTCTCCATAAGGAGCCACAAAGAAGCTTAAAATATGCATTTCTGCATCCCTCTGGAGATTACTGTGCTTTCGCCATTTCACTTTCATCTGGATTGAGCCTCGCTATTCAGATTTAACAACAGTGCAGGCCAAGTAAGGGAGCATAATGTTGATCCTGCTTAGTTGGCTGTGTCTAATCCAGCTGCTCCTAATATACTTTGGCTTGGATTCATGCCACTTAACTGCAAGGTCTGCAACAGGAGCTGGGAAGGTGTCTGTGTCAGGACGATGACTTGCATCTTGGTGGGAGGAGGTGTCCATCCCTCTCTCCGTTGACCATGGAGGAATCTGACTGCTGTGATCTGCCCGGCCTGGGTATTTTACAGGAGTGCCTGAAGCTGAGTCAGATGGAGCCGAGCCTAATGTCGGAGAGCCCGTGCAAAGCATGGGACACCCGCTGTGCACACTGCCTTCTGCTCCTGTGTTGCTACTTGTGTTAAAGGAAACTCTGCTTATACTTTTGTTGGGCTCTCAAAATCGTGTTTCCAGTTGGATCTCTTTTCTCCTTCTGCTTGTTTTTCTAGTTCTAAGGCTGTCCTGTACTGCTAGTAATGTGAAGGGGGTGTAATGGTTTGGTTTTGCAGATGTGTCTTGACCACATCTAGTGGATTACAAAGTTGGCTTCAAGCCAGACAGTGTAGCTGCTGCCGCTAGCCATGGCAGTGGCCAGGGCAGCTCGACAAGGAGCACTTAGCTCTTACTTGACCTTCCACATGTTACAGTGCTTGCAGGTTATCTGAAGTCAGCCAGAGACATCATAATGGTTACCATCATAATGGGTACCTAACGTCAGCCAGAGACAGCAAGGCAGAGCCTTGCATTCAGGGACTTCATGAGCAGATGGCACGGGAAGGGCCAGAGGATGCTGATGATGTCTACAGGTATAAGATATAGCTTGGTGTGCCCTCAGGCTCCTGCTTTCTCTGAACTTTAATGCCAGTTGTCACTGATTTCAGAACCAAGTCTCTCACTAAACCTCCCTATCCATTCCCACCCCTCACCCGAGAGCTGGAGGTGAGCAGAGGGACATCTCGGTCTGAGACTGGTAAGTAGATGAGCTGAGAGGATGTTGTCCCTAGCCTCACCATGAGTTGCACGTGATTGTGATGTACGATTCAACCACTGGGTGTCTCTGGGCTATGCAAAGCTCCAGGCAAGATCCAGTCCCTAGAAAGCTGGTGCTCTTCTGAGGCTGCAGTTTAGGACTTGCTTTGGAGGCTGTTTAGTTTCCGTCTGGGTTGACCGCTCAGGACGTGGCTTCCCCACCCTTGGTAAATGCCGTGGGGCTGCACTGTGGAGTAAGGCAGCACTGTGGGCTGTGAATGGTCCTGCCGTGCCGTGTTTGAGGGGAAGAAAATCCCCTAGCCTGACTTCACTTATTGCTGTGTCTGAGCACCATGCACTGAGCCTGCAGAAGGTCCAAGGGAGGAGGGTGTTAGCACTGCAGCTCCACTGCCTCTTCCTAACTGCTTGGCTTTTTTCTCTTTCCTTCAGCAGTGGTAAGCTTACTCTTGCATGTACATTCAAGTAGATAATTAATCTGTCTCTCAACAAGGCTTTGCTAACCACAGTATTTTCTTCAATTCCATGGAAGGAGTTACTTTTTCATTATGATGCTGGAAGGGTAAAAGGCAGCCTATTCTCTGCTTTAAAAATGCCATGATAGAAGGTAAAGCTTTCATTAAACATGCCTGGCTGAATTTATATGCTTAAGTATCTGAACTGCAGCTAATATCTTTTGAAAGAGAAGGGAAGAACACAGCTGTAATAGCCAGCGCTTCTTGTTTGGATGGTTAATCGGTAATATTCTTTTACCTGTTGCATAAAGAAAAATAATTGAATTAATTCCTTCATAGATTTATGCCGGGCAAAAAAAAAAAAAAAAATCGTCTGTTGCTGTAGGGCAGTTCTCCCCTTCCTTCCTACCCCTTCATCTTCCAGCCCATTAGGGGAGCTGACATCTCAGTGGTTCGCAGGTGATGGTATCCATGTTGTAGCTTTCTTTGTCATTAACTTGCCTGCTGGGAGAGCTGTGGTGGAATACGTGGTGGAACAGATCAGCCATGGCAGCAGCTCTTCCCTGCTGATGCCGCTTTGAGCGGGTTCCTGATTATGCTGACTGGTGTTTTGTCATTAAATTGGTGAGCTTGCCAGCTGCTGGACACATTGCTTGGCCACATCACTTGCTGGTGGGCTGTTTGCTATCGGATTTCCACGCCTTTATGTTGCATAAATGAGTGAGAAAGGATTGGCCAGGGGTTTGGCCCTGCCTTGTTTGTGGTGGCATTGGTATGCTTGAGGGGTGGTCGGGGTGTTACTCAGTGCATTCCTGAGGTGTGCCTGGAACTACCCCTGGGCAGGGAATAAGGGATTTCTAGATTTCTGGTGGTCATTGTAGTAAGAAGACTGAAGGTAGGTGTGCCAAGACTGAGTAACAATGGTAATATATATTTTTTTCCTGAGTTGGTTTGATGGCAGCACTCAGTGGGTGGGATAACCACTGTAAATCAACTGCAGGGTCATACCTGGCTGTGCTGTGCAGAACAGCCTGCTGGGTGGCTCTGGGGGAGCTGAGAGTTGTCCCCTGTACAGAGGTAAACTTCTGGGCAGCCTCCTGGCCATGGGAGTGTAGGGCTGACTGCAGGAGGCTCAGGCTTGCAGAAACACAGACTGGAGCTCTGCTCGGCACTTCAACACTTGGCTGTGGCACGTGGATGAGTGTCACGGTCATTGCTGGCCCTGCCAAATAGTTGTCGTGCCCTCAGTTAGGAGTTAATTGTAGAGCCAGCATGGGCAATTGCCTTGGGTGAGTGCCCCAGCTCTGGGTGCGTGGAGCAGCTCTGTGCTTGTCCAGGCTCTTTGGTTCTAGCACAGAGGTGTGCGGTTGGTGGCAGGAGAATAGGAGCTGGGAATCGTAACTAATCTGAGTTACGAGACCTGACAGTGTGGATTCGGCTTATTCCTCCTCCATTTTCAGCCTATAAAGGTTATTTCATTTCTGTGGAGACAGAAGCTTATGCTTAACTGGCACCAACCCATGTGGCTGTCTGCAGCTGTAATCGGGAAGGAGGTGTTATGCTGCTAGATGTTCTTGTCACCACTGGGTTTCAAATAAAGGACTGGTTTGGCTGTTGAAGGGTGCAATATAAACTTGTTTGTTTAGATGGTTGGAAATATCACATCAGGAAAAGGAATGTTTATGACAACAGCAGTGATGTTCCTGGCATCACCTGCCAAGCCCACGGTAACGGAGCCGGAGCTGAACCAGGCAGGGCTGCATGGATGCAATGCAGATAAGCAGCCACCACTGAGGGGGTGAAAAAGGGAGCCGGGAAGGTTGATTATCAAGATACAGCAGAGTAAATATAAGATTTTTATTTTCTGTAACTCGGGTTCCTATTCAGCAAAGAGCTGAATCGGCATTTTCAAGCAAATTGTTCAGCGGTACGTTTCCAAAGGGCACCTCGTCTCTGGAGGCGCAGGGAGCAGCACTTCAAAAGGCTTTCCAAATGTGTGTGTTAGAGATTCCCTGTACCTACAGCGTCCTTGGAGAACTTCCTCCCAGGTCCTTGCTAGTCTTGTCCCTTGAACACCTTGGCTCTGAGCCCTGCCTTGCGTCTGCCTCATGTCGCAAGGCCGAGAAGCACGTGTCAGTAATTGAGGCCTGTGGGAGAGAAAACACCAAGGTGGGGGGAACAAGGACTGTAGGGAGCAGGGAGCAGAATATGATGGTTGTGAGGCCCACGTGAGTGTGTAAGCACAGCGATAAGTAAGGATGCCAGCTGTGCCAGCAGCCCAGGCCACGTCTGTCTGGTGGCAGGACTGCCCTCGTGTTGAGCAGCTTGGGGCTGGTGGAGGCAGGCCCGCGGGGCTGCTGCGCTTCGTGGGGCCTGGCATGGAAAGCACAGTAGAGATGTGAAGGTGTTACAGGGATTAGCTAAATGGGAACTTGAATGGCAAAGTGATCCTGTTATGCTGCTGAGGCTTGGCAGAAGGAGAGGTGTCAGGGTGATGCTGCAGTGCGTTTCAGAGCTGTGGGAGTTTGTGGCAGAGCAGGTGTGAGCACTCCACATCATGACTAAGTGATGTCTCGGCTGATGGAGAGCTGTTTTATTCCTTTCCCCTCAATGTTTTCTTCCAAATCTAATTTGCCTTAATTATCTATTTTCTCTCTTATTTACAGTTACTGATATCTTGCAATTTTGTGTCAGCGTGTTCCTATCGCAGGCACGGAGAAGGACGAATTACTCTTTGCCCTGCTGATTACTGGCATCCTAGTAACATTGAGGCAGAGCTCTTGACTTCAGGACCGTGTACTCCAAATGGGAACAGGCAGGCAGGGGATGTCTCTGGTGTGCCTGCAGCTGGGCACAGAGCCTGGGTCTCCTAAGCACTTAGTCCAGCCTTTGGTGTGAGGCACTCAGTGCTGACCTGCTGGGTTTTGATCTTTGGTGTGGTTTTCATTTTATATAAATTTTGAGCTGATGCCTTCTGGGAACAGCTCTTGTGTTACAGCTATTCAGCTGAAGATTTTTTTTATTTTTTTTAACCTGGGTCTGCAAATAAATGGAATGAAAAAAGTTAGCAGGCTTTTCACAGGAGGTGGGGTTTTGCTCCTAATGCTTGTGGATGCTGCATGGGTTGATGCAAAGTCTGGATGAGAGAGGCTTCCAAAACTGTAATAGATTGCAGGTTTAATTTTTTTTTTTTTATTTTAAATAAAGTATTTTGGTATTAAATTCCCATATGGAAGACCCACTAATGTATATGAAATTTATTTTCCTTTTGCCACTTATTAAGGGGAAAAAACTAGGGTGCTGATGACCTTGTAACAGACATTTCTTGCCCATTTGACTTGCAGACAATTTTGGAAAGCACCAACAATGTATTTCTTAATCTGTGTAGGTTTACTCACCGCTTTTCCAGTAGAAATGCCTTACTACTGCTTAGTTTCTGAACTGAGTCAGCACACTTGGAAAAAGCTAGCCCAAGCCTTTCAGACCAGATGATCCTTTATTATGCTTGTGACTGTCATTTCCTGCTGTCTCTCAAAGATATGTGCCCATCTATAGATGGGAGATGGATTTAAGGTCTGGAAAAAAAAAAAAAACACAAAACTCTAGTTATTAGATGAAGCTTTTCAATCATTCTTGTCTTCCTCACCTAAAAATGCCTACACAAAACCAACCACTTCCTTTTTTAAGACCTTTAGATTTTCAGAGGTGTATGCTTTCATTTCAGCATGTAACTGGAGAAGCAGTCCCTGTGCTGGATTTGGTTGTTGTGCAAAGCCTCTGTAGTAGACATGAGGACTCTTGAAGACCTGGCCTTTGTGAAGGGAACGAGGTATCTGATTGTCAGTTAACCGTATAATAGGGAATGGTATACAATCGAGCATGAATACGGTCCCACGCTGCCCTGAATGTATGTAGAAAAATATTTCTTCTACCAGGCTTAAGCTCTGGATAGTTAGGAAAGTATGTGTCAGTGTTCATTTTTTATCTAGTCAGAATGCACGCAGAAAACAACAGCATTTGCCTTAAAGTCCTTTTTTTTGGCAGAATTTCCTATGAGGAATGCAAGCAATCTATCAGGTCAGAGGACAGGGCGTTGTGCATTAGCATATACATCTTTGTGCTCATTAAAGTGTTGTCCAATGCTGCAAGTAGAACACTGGATCGAGGGCCGAAGCTTTATCTTTGTTCAGCCTGACTCCCACTTAATGTGCCTGCTTGCTTCTGGTCTGACAGTGTCCTGTTAATGTGCTTCAAAGAAAGTGCTCGTACGTCTTAATCTGAATTATTCAGATTCCACTGTGCTAGAACAATGAAAATATGCTACTTGGTGTTTGGGACGCTTTTAAACAAGCATTTTGGACGAGATGGCCTTCTGTGCTTCAGTTTTTGAACTGATCGCTAGCTATTGGGTCTTAGGGTGCCGTTTCCTTGGGGTTGGGTTAGCTCACGTTGCTTTCTGCAGGGCACCGTGTATCTTCCAACTGCGTGGCCCTGGCCCATCGCAATGAATGCAACGCGAATCAGATGATGGGCTTGTGTGTGCGTCACCAATTGATTTGCATTTGTAGTGCATTTTGAAAACTAATTTTCAATCGTCTAAGCTTAAATCTGAATTATGGAGTAGCTTACATGCAAGCAAGGAGGGCCTTGACTACGGTGATGGAGCTTGGGATCCTGAGAGCAGGGAGCAAGGCAAGAAGCAGGATCACAATCCTGGACTTGAAGGGAAGCTCCAGTAAAGCTTCCTGGAGCTAAGCAGGGTTTTGGTTATGTACTGATGAGAAGAAGCACCCGGAGAACACTGCACGAAAAACGAAATTGGACGAACTTGTAACCTTCTGGAATATCTTCCTCTCTTTAATTCATCTCCTAGGGAATGCTGTTCATTTGCTACTTCGTTAGGCAAACCTGTTAGGGATTTGGGACTAAAAGAAGCACTTTATTGGGGTCAGATGTACCTGAAAGAGGCTACAGCCTCTGGTTGTTGCTAGGTTACACTTGTGTGCTGGCACAGAAAAAGAAATCCTGCCTTGTGTGTTGGGGTGTTATGCGATAGGTCAAAATATTTCTCTTGCTGTATGATGTCAGTCACTCGCTGCTATTGTGTAACAGGTGGATCACAGAGTTAATTTTTTATACGATAGGTATTAGTTGAACTCACCTCTGAGTCAGTCTGCTAACGTATGCAAATCTTTCCTGATTCACACGCTGGAAGTGAATAATGTATTTTTCTACTGGGAATTTGCATTTCTTATGAACTACAATAGGAATAGCGGCCTTTCTGAAGAGAGGCAATCTATTATTATTAAAAGAAATGGAAATTGGATGCCTCGTTCAAAACTTTTGAAATGTGCTGTATAGGATGTGTCATTCTCTGTCCTCGCTTCAGTATGAATCAGCACAGGAATCCTGTTTTTAAGCACATGCCTGTATTACTGCTATTTGTCTCTCTATTCAGGAATTCAGACAAAGGCAAGGGGCCAGCTTGCTCCTTTTATCCTAGAGAGAAGATGCAACGGTGCAGAGACAGCAAAAAGCCTTACACAGCCTGTGTCTGAGTATTCTTTCATCACATACTATTGTCCTTGAAAGCCTGCTCCTTGTAACCACAGGCTTACTAGACGTTAGCCCTGGACTTTGGGAATACTGAGGTGGACCTGAGCAGATTGCTTCTCCAGCTTGAAGTGAGCTGCTACTCTCACAGTGCAGATGTCGTGCCTGCACTGCAGGTGAGGAAAACTCAAAAGTCCTCCAAACACAACTTCTCACCATCCACGTGTCCATCCTGTGTGATCTCCTGGGAGAGGCCCGTGCTTCCTCTTGCAGTCCTGTAGCTCTTTTATTTTTGGTTTCAGCCCCATAGAGATGGTAGTATTTTTGCATATTTAAGCTAAAAGTTGCTTTAGGAAATACCTGTAAGTCAGTCCACTGATAAAGCAGCAGCTTTTACGACCTGTGGGCTTCAGTTCTGGTTGCAGGTTTGATATTTATCTGCAGTGACTTGTGATTCTAGGATAGCAGTAATGCAACAGGCTCAAAACTCTTTGGTAACATGGGTCTGACTTGCAAGTTTGTCAGGATGTGGTGTGTTTATTATTTATTTATATTTGGTGCCATAGGCTGAGCATCTTTCACTTTTCCCATAGCTTCAAAACCAGGTAGTGTTTTCTTGCCCTCACCAATGTCATTTGGCTTTGAACTCCGCTTGCTGCAGGGCTGAAACTGCAAGTGGAAACTCTTCCCAAACTACTGAGCCTCTCTAGTTCTTGCTTAATGCATCCAGCAAAATAAGAAACAAAACCCTGCCTGGAGAGCTGCCTGTGGTGAGGTTCTGGAGCATCAGACTCTTGCTTGTGGGCTCAGTTGGGCCTTGAGATGACATCAAGAAGATGCTCCTCAAAGCTGAAAAACACCCCACTGCTGAGCTTGTCAATACCGGCTTGTGGGGAGGTAATGAAGGACTGTCAGATGCTTTAAGCGCTCTGTGGCAAAGCAGCAATGCCTTGTGCCTGAAGACCATGTTAGCTAGAAGATTGTTTTCATTGCCACTGCATTTCTAAACAGGGTGAGCAGGGAATCCTTTAAAGTTCAGCAACGTGAAGGAAGAAGGCACAATTCCAGTTGTTTTCCAATCTGCTTTGAGGGTGATTGTGTCAGCTTTTTCCTCTTGAAAAGCTAGCAATAGCATTCTAAGGGCACGATCTCTAATCTGTAGATGTTGTTGGTACATAAGAACTTTCATATTTGTTTTCTCTAATTGTCTGTTTCTGGTGCTGATAGAGGATGAACTGGCAGCTGTAGGGCTGCAGTGACATTTCCAGTGAGTTTTGCCTGTGAGAGTGGCTAACAGCTCTATCCTCCCGCGTTGCTGAGAGATAATGGGGCTGTCACAGCGTTGGTATCTGCTGCCATTTGTTTTCATTGTTTAATGTGCATGGTCAGTGGAGCTCATAATTAGAAAATAAGTTCCTTTTAGGAGCATGCCTTATAAAGCAGAGCTCAAAATTAGTATTCATTATGACTGCCACTGTGCATATGACTTAAACAAATACGAGCACCTAACCATTGTTTGCCTTTTTCTTTGCAATCGTTGTATTATTCCCCTTGTGGCCCTTTTAAAACGTTGGCCTGGTTTTGACTTCTGTAGATAATTGTCTACTCCAATACGTGGGGAAAGGAAGCTAACCATGGAGCTAATTTTGCGCTCTGAAGTGTTCAGCTTCTTAGGCTGATCTATCTTTAACGGCTTGGTTTCTCGCTGTAATGACTAAACCACTGGGGATTATCGCATACACGGCACTGGAAACATTACCTTGTTTATTCCTTCTGATTAACCTCCTGTGTAAAGATGGATTTCAGACGGCAGGTTTTTGGTGGCTGTCTTCCATCCGCTTGTGTTCGGCGCGTGGCGGTGCTAATTTGTGCTTTGGTCACCAGCTCTGCAGCCCAGAGCAGTCGGTGGCTGCTCCGTGTGTCCGTCTGTCAGCTCGCTCCTTTTGGGGTGGTTTGCCTCTGTTTGGGAGCTCTCCCAGCACACACGTCCAGACGGGCTATCTTTCTTGCAGCTACTGTGCTGGCACTTGTGATGAGAACCAAAAGTGTCCTGTGGTGAACAGCATTGGCAGAGAAGAACTCCTGGATGCCTGCAGCAGGGCTGTTTGTAGCCTGATTTCCCCTTGTTCCCATTTGATGGCACGGTACCAGGCTTGTTCTAAGCCTTTGCAAGTCGATTAATTTGTTCTTTTCTGTTCTTGAATTGCAAACTAATTGAGTACTTGTGAAGGGTGCCAGATTAAACTCTGGTTTTGCTTGGGTTCCAGTGCAAATCCTCTCTCCCATGCTTCCTTCCATGATTGTTAGCTAATTTTAATCTCCCCTTCCCACTCGGGAGCCCTTTTAATGTTCTTTAGCTTTGAAAATAGGTGACAGGCCAGTGCAGAGGGGGCTGACTGGAGGGCAGTGGTGCTAGTGCAGGAAACCCAATAGGTGTGGGAAACCTCACCTGTCTGCTTCGTGTAGCAGGGTCTCAGAACAAGGACTCTCTCTCAGACAGGCCAGAGTGACGTTCTGTGAGTATGTGGTGTGATTTACCCCCTCCCCATCCCTTCTTCCACTTCTCAAGATACTGCACTGGCTGTAAGGCAGAGGTCTGAGACTGCAGGCACTTGGAGCTCTCATACAACATTACATCAGTGCTTTTATCTGCTGTGATACAGATGCGGAATTCTAGATGGTGGTCTGGCAAACAAGGGGGGCAGGGGAAACAGTATTTTCTTATTCTAAACTCGCACCACGATCAGTCTGTCTCAATCAATGAAGTGAGCCGTTTTGGTGAGTGACAGTGATTATTTTTCACTGTCTTGAGTGAATAAAGTTCTCTCAAGATAAGAGTGTTCTCTGATCTTCACAGGCATCACCTAGCGCTTCCCTTTCTTCCAGCCTACCTGCTGTTCTGTCCGTGGAACAACACTGGGGCCAGATGTGAAGTCAAACAGTCAGGGAATTGCAGGACCCACGTGCTTCCTACTGTAGTCAGGTTCGCTCCCTTGTAAGCTTCACATAGGCTCTAAGATGAGGCTCTGGTCTTTGCTTTGGAATAGTGGGGGGCTTTTGTTTGTTTTTGGTGTTTTGAGTTAAGAATATAATAAATTGCAGCGCATGTTACTGTAGAATTGGGATATAGACTTCTGGACAAAGGAAATGCCCCTTTCTTGGGGGGCAGTGGGGTGCTCCCTGTGCCCCCAGCTGCATCACTGGCAGTTGTGCTCTGCACCCTGTTAGGATGGCAGAAGGTGCTTGGGCTTTCAGAATCAGATGGCTTTACAAAGAGAAATCTTGTACCACGCTAAGTATACAACAGTTTTGCTTAGTGGCACGTGACATCCAGTTTCTCTTCCTCCGCCCATTACTTCCATGCTTTTAATCTTCTTGAGAGGAAGTCCAGGCTGTGTTTTTCTCATTTGATGTAAAGCAGCTTCCTTACCTACATATTTTATTACTGTTCTTTGTAATAAATGCGTGAAAAAAGGTCTGAAGTTCCAGTTTGCCTAAGGATTAAATGAACAAACTGGAATAAAATGGGTTCATGCTGCCTTCCTACTTTCTGAACTACACTGATTCAGCTCAGTACCTTGCCAGTCCATCACTGATACATGAATTCTGCTTTGTTCAGCCAAAGAAACCCACTGATTTTTATTTTTTGCACAAATGTTCCTTCAATTCCTGGTCTCATCTTCCTTTCCTTTGTTAGAAAACAACATCTTTTGTACAACCTTGTAACAGGAGGGTGTAGGGGTACCTGAGAACTATGAGCAGAGGCAGGTGTTTCTTAGCACTGTGTGGTGTTGCTGAGTTGTGGAGCTGAAATTCAGCTGCAGAAGGCTCTCTGGAGGAGGTGTATCCCCATCGGCCAGGCTGTCCCCTGTGCTGATGGCTGGCTGTTTCTTTAGCTCCTTTTGTGGAGTTCTGTTCTGGGCAAGATGCTCTTTTTAACAAAACAGGAAGGCACAAGCAGCCATGCCAGCGTGTGGTGGATGGGATGTTTCTGGGAGCTTTGCACAGCAGTGCTGGCTCGTGGCGGTACCCGAACCTGTGCTGGCTGTGTCTGAGATGTGGGGCTGCTAAAAGGGCTCTGGGCTCCAGCACTAACAGCAGCTGGCTGGTGTCGGCTGCGGTCCCTGTTCTGTAGGACTGACTACAGGGAGCTCCAAGCGAGGGTGGATCTTGCACCTCTTGAGATTTAGTGAAATGTCTGCCAGGGCAGTATATAGTATCTATTTCTTTTTTCCTTTTTTTTTTTTTTTCCTCTCCTCTTTTCTCTTAAAGAGGCTGCTCCTTCAGAGGCTGTGCTCCCAGCCCTACTGGGTAACTGGTATGGGATGGAGCACGAGTAGAGCAGCTTCTGTGGCAGTACCGAGAGGCACAGACGAACACAGCAAGCAAGCAGTGATGCTGGAACAAACCTGCTGTCTCACAGCTCTTCTCTAGAATTTGTAAATGTTGCAATGCTAATACTGCTTGTTCCCGGTTCATCCGAGCTTTTATCAGACAATGCAAGGGCTGACAGATGAAGCTGTAGGAATTTCCTTGAGCAGCGTTTCTTTTAGTGACTAACATGTGGTTACAAACTCATTAACTTGCTTGTAGATCTTGCTGTCTGAGTGCGTCAAGTAAGGCTGCGGTTAGTACAGGGTTGCGTGCCCTTCAGTGCTAAGTGAGCAAATCCCAGGGCAGTGAGCAGGACTGCTGTGGTGTAACTGGTGGCCCGTGGTCTGGTGTCATGTCTGCTTTGGGCAAAGGTGACTGTATCAAGGACAAAGTGGCAGAACGGCTGCTTTTGTTCCCAGTATTTACTGATAGTTTTCTGGTTATTCCCCAAGGCAGACAGGATGTTGCATGTGCACTCTGACCGCTTGTCTTGGGAGGCAACTGGGCTGATGGCAGTTCTTGCAAGCTGTGTTAAATGCTTGGGGGAAGAAGGATCTGGTAGTTGATGTATGAAAAGTTGACCCTAAGGAGGTAGAACTGAACTCCCAGGTTGAGCATACATGCTCTGTGCCTGACTTATCACAAATACAATAGGCATAATAACAAAATTGTAAGGGCAATTCAGCTGAGTGGTAAGGATAGGAAGCAGGAGCTGATGAATTCAAATAAATAAAGCATTTTGATCCAGTAAAGCCTTTGTCTTCACTGGAAATATTCATATTCTTAAATTCTTTGTTGGATTAGGGTAATATTCTCTAAATAACCTGGCTGATAGAACAAAGAAAGGGAACTTTAGCAATAAAATGTAAGCAATCAGCAGAAATCAGACTTAAAAAAAATGCTTCTAAGGTTAAAATAACAGGAACCAGATGTAAAATAGCAGAAAAGTTCAGGACTTGAATTCACGTTGAATTACCATGTCATGGCTCAAAGAGAGGCAGGCAGGCAGAAAGAGCCCTGTGTTCTGCCAAATGGACAGGAATTTCAAATTCTCTTCTGCTTCTCACTTCTGAGAAACTGAATAAAAAATAACCTGTTGCTTGCGTAAGGATCTCTGGCTCATCCACTTGAAGATGCTTTCCCAGAGAAAGGATAGTGCTCGTAGGAAACCTTATTACATACTGTAAACTTTTTAATCTGCCAGTAATTGAAGGTCTATTAACATTAAGTGGAAGAGCTTTAGAAAATAGTATATAAGAAAAACTTATTTTCCATGGAAGCCTTAAATTAAAACAATAGTATCTGAGAGGATTATACAGCTTTTATGACGCTATAACTCATCTGCTGTTTCCTGCCTCTTTTCTAGAAGTTGGAAGCTCAGCCAAAACATGTTTGGCAGCTGAACAAAAGGGTTTGATTTGCTGACAAACATAACCCTCTCTTTTTGGGGCAAAGAAAGAATCATCAATTTCCAGTCTTCTCCCTGCAAAACCCTTCCTGCTCTTTGCTATAGGTATCCTTCAAACTACTTTCTGCCTCCTTCTGTCTTGCTAAAGTCTGATTTTTGCAGATTATGGCACTGGAATGAATTACAACGGGTTGGAAAGGAGGGGCGCTAATGGAGCTTGTCTTAGCGGGATGCTGTGAAAGTGCCTCTGCTAGGGCTGGTTGTCTCCACTTTTAAGGGCGGAAAGGATGGTAAATATTCCTTGCACCTTTTTGCATTAAAAATCTGTGCTGCCTGCCATGCTGCGTGCACCCCAGTGAGCTAGTGGGCAGAAAGGTACTGAAACATAAGTGCTGTTTCTTCAAATCGGTTTTGCAACCTCCTTTCTTGGAGGTTTGAGTTGCGATTACACCAAGTCCTGCATGAAATGCAGCTGTTAGCGTGGGGAAACGAGAGACAAAAGATTTATTTTCTGTCCGTGTGTGGCAGTGAGCACCACGGTGATGTGGTGGAACAGAAGGCACTGCCTCATTGCTCGCAGCCTTGTGATTATTGCTCCGTGTTTCCAGGCTGAAGTAGCAGAGAGATTTCTTCCCCCTGCTCCTGGGGCGTGGAGCGCTGAGGGAGTGTGATGTTGTGTCATCCCAGAGCAGCCTCGGCTGGCCAATTAAGAAAAATCATTAGTGGGAGAGCCAAAACTGTGTGATGAGCTATGCCCTTGAACAGGGGAATTCGATGATGTGTCAGTGAGCACAGGATGCCTTTGTGTCAGGAGCGCCAGCGTCACCTGCGTGGCTGTGGAAGGAGCGCCCGGGGCTCTCCTGGGCTGCACCTCTGCTGGCTGCACTGCGGCTCTCCCTCACGGCAGCCACCGCTCCAGGAGACACGCTGAGAGGGCACAGTTGTGGAGAGACTCCCTGCCTTGAACTGATCTTGTCCCGTCCCTTCAGCCACAGAGCTATGGGCACACAGCCTTTCCCATCGTGTGTGCGTGTCTCGAGGCACCTTCATGTTGCGTTTTCCATGGGAGCCACTTCAGAGTGGGTGGCCATGCCCTCAGAACGAGGAGGTACCGTGCAGGTTCTGCTGCAGGATTTTGCAGAGGTTTGGGATTTTGAAAATACCTTGCAAGAGGAGTGTTTGTATTATTGATGTGGGGATATAACTGGTCTGCGTGCTGAGCATTGCTGGCGTTAAGCTGGCTCTGTTAGGGAGGACAGCGCGACAAAGCGAGTCGGGCAGCCTGAAGTGGGTGCACACAGCAGAACTTTAACTTGGGGTGCAGGTTTCCTCAGGGAATTTCTGTTCTGTTTGGTGGTAATGTTCTCCAGTAACCTTGATGTCACTCATACAGTGCACTCCTCAAAATCCAAGAAGAATCTCTTCCTGTGAATATTTATATGTTCATCCTCTTCATCGTCTTGCTGCTGCTAGCTGACTCCTGCAATACCTGAGCAAAATCCTCAGCCGAGACTTGGAGGCGCTCGTTCTAGTGAAGGTTGCTGTGACAAGAGCTTGCAGCGTGCCACGCACCATGGGCTTGTTTGCTCGTCCACGCAGGGTGGATGGTTATTCGTGCTGGACCCCTACGGTTTCAAACATCTGCTCCCCACCACAACTCCTTCAGGTTCTTTCGACCGAACAGCTCGGGGGCAGAGCTCTGGACCTCCAGGATCTCTAGCATCCCGTGCTGACAGTGCTGGTAGCATTCGCAGCGTCGCAGTCCACCAGCACTGTGGAGGTGGCAGATGTGCTTTTGTGAACACTTTTGATTTAACTTCATACAAAAAAAAAAAAATCTCTAAATTTTAATTGCTAATTTCTTTTAGAACAGTTTGCCTCTGACCTACATCTGGGACTCAAATGTGACTTTCTCATTCTTAGACTTTTTATTGTGTAAAATCTGAAGCAGTACTAAGACTACAGGGATGCTGTTGTCTCTGTTCTTCCACCTTTTTTTTTTTTCCTTTTGCTCTTCTGTTGGTAGTGTGGACTCTATCTTTTCATGGAGGAGGAGGCTACATCAACAGGCGTAAACTGAAGAACTGTTTTATCAGTGGTTGTTTGTATGTCTGCTGGGGGACTATAGAAGAGCTCTTTTTGAGCAGAACTGATTATTTTTTTGTTGTTGTTCCTTCTCTGTAGAAATCTTTTTCCTATTTTTTTCTTGTTCTCAATATGGGAAAAAAATTTGGTCTGTGAACAAAGGATTTTAGCATTGAAGTCTGTAGATTTTGATGACTTGTCAAATAAACAAAAACAAACCACCAACTGCAACACACACAGAAAAACCTTTCACCTTCAACTACCTCTGGAAACCATTATTTTCCAATGAAAACGCTCTGTGTTGAAAAATTCCCTGTTCCCATGTTACTGGAACTGTGTATCTGGTTTTGCTCATTTCTAAGCGAAAAGTTTCTTCTGCTCTTGAAGTACACAAGCTTTTTCTTTGCAGAAGAGACAATTTTAATGGAAGGGAGAAGACTGTATTGGCCCTAGTCTCTGAAATGAACTTTTAGTGCACATGAAGTGCCTGAGCACCTTTCATTCAAGGCACTCGCTTTCAGCTCTTAAAAGAAGCTGCTTGTACCTGTTTAAAACCCATCCCTTCCCAAAACAATTCACACTGCAGTGCATATGATTCTCCCTCGGGGAAGAGAGAGAGGATAAACCTC
Organism: Aythya fuligula; assembly: GCF_009819795.1. Taxonomy (NCBI): domain Eukaryota; kingdom Metazoa; phylum Chordata; class Aves; order Anseriformes; family Anatidae; genus Aythya; species Aythya fuligula. The sequence goes on from NC_045563.1 coordinate 46,052,105, forward strand.
ACATCAGATATTAGCTGCAGCACTTAGTGTGCTGCTGGGAGGCACTTGGATACGACAGCGATACAGGCAGCGGCAGGGGCGATGCGGCACAGAAGAGAAAGTGTCTGTGCCAGCAGATTACGTGTTTGATGTTCTGTGCGCTATTTCTCTAGAGCACAGCTACGTTTAAGCACCTAGGCCAAGAGTATTTTTGCTTCACAGCCCCCTGCTCCTCTGTAAGTGCTGCTGTAGCACCTCTAGCAAGTGCAGGAAGGTGAGGAAGGAGGAGGGAGCTCTTTTTTGGATTGAGGCAAGCCATCTCTGCCAGGAAAGCTTACCTCAGCATGGCTTAGGTGGGCTGGCAAGCTCCTGCCATCCCTGCAATACTTGCTGATCAAAGAAAGTACAAATCCAAGAACTAAAACTATTTTCTGCTTTATTTTCATGGGCAGGATTTCTCCAAAACTTCCCTTGGAGTTTAGGAGCCTGCTTGCCACTGACTTTCCTTGGGGCACGAGTGTTGATTCTCTCAGGCTATTTGGAGAGTGTCAGACAGCATCTCCGCAAAGATGCTGGCAACACTGTGCAAGCAGTTCATGAGACCCTTGTAGGCAGGAGAGAGAAATGGTTTGCTTACGTGTCTACCACGTATCCGTGGAAAAAAAGCTGTCTCTACAATGCCTATGGAGTGACCACACCAAGGGCCGGGGCTTGCGGTGGTGGAAAGTGCTGCCAGCTGAATGAAGTATGTTGGTGCTGCAAGGGGTGCTGGTGGCAGTACGTGCCTTGTATGCCAGGTCCTTGAGCACTGTTCTAGTGTAAAATTCACGTGCTTAGTCTGCAGCTAACTGCACTTCTTTAGTGTGGGTGGTTTTTTTTTTGTTTGTTTGTTTGGGGGGACAGCAGCAAGGATGTTAATACTGTTTTTTCAGTTTCCTTTTTTTTTTCCTTTCAGTAATGGAGCTACTCTGTTCAGTCTAGCCTACGGATTTTCTTAAAATCCCCTTTCAGAATGGCTCCCTAATAGGGAACTTTGTATTCTTAGCGGTGGAAGATGGAGCTTTAGAAACGCTGTTTTAATTTAAGAAACCTGATCTTTAAAATCGCTGTGTCTGCATGGACACTGTGAATCATAGATTCTACTCATAGGTGTGTTCCACCTTGGAGATGTTTCTGTGCTGATAACTTGTCAAAAATAGACTTCTTGCTATGTCTAGTTCAAAGAAACTTTAGTTGTGTGTGTTTTTGTTTTTTGTTTTTTGGTTTTTTTTTTTGAGACCTGAGCTCGTTACTGTTGTAAAGCGTGATAACATCTTCAAAGTGACAATTACCTGGAGAGACTTTTTTTTTCTTGGCCAACTTCTACCCCCTGTTTTTATTTTCCTGTCCTCTGTGCAGAAATAAGGCAGCAGAATAATTTCTGTTTTGTTTGACCCTGTTCTATGGAAACCCTTCTTCCAGGGTCATAGCCATGCATTGGGATTGGGGCGCTGTGTGATCTTCTGTGCTGTGCTGGAGGGGCATCATAAAAATGACAGAAACAATGAGACAAAACGCAGCGTGAATAAGCTCCGGTAGCTTATTTTCTGAAAAGCTTTGTTCAAGGCGTCGCATAAAAATGACAGAATATAGTTTTATGGTTTAAAAAATGAAGAGAGAATTATGTAGGTAATCTTTTCAGCCTAGTAAAAATATCGTAGTATAAAGAAATTGAAGCGTTACAGCTTCCTGCGATCTAAATTGGCATCTAGTCGTAGTCAGTAGGTGAAACAACACTGGAATGTTGTTTATGGTGTTTGCTTGCTTTATCACGTAAGAACAAAGTGGTGTTTTAGAAACATGCCTTACGTGAATGAGACAAATAAGGCAATTCAAGTGATAAGTAAAATCTCCAAAGAGATTGTCCACAACCTTCATTCTAATGTGCTGCATCTGTCTGGAAGCTGTGTGTTCGCAGAGGGGGGGGGGAGGGAAATGTGGTTATTAAGAAGAAAAAAATGTATCTGTTTAGAGCCTAAAACTGTGTGTGTGTTGTCTTCCCTGTTATCTAGTGATTTTTTTCTTCTTTTCAAAATCAATAAGTTGCTTTTCCTGCAAAAAAAGAAGATGCTTGTCTGCTGCAGGGACTGTTCCAGCTGTGGGGCAATTATTTTCTGGTCAGATGTATAACCTTCAACTTGTTAATTCTGTGTAATTAAAGCTGTCTAACAGTTAAACACCTAATTAGTCACTTAGGGTTTCCCTCTGCAAATGGTAGGGGAAAAGAGAGAGAAGGGGAACTTCAAGGCGAAGTTTCATCCCACCTATTTGAGGTGGGATCAATCTTTGACCTCAAGATAGGATAAACCTCAGTTGCTTTTCACTTCTGTTTGCTGCATAGGGAGCCAAGATGTCCCTGAGATTGTGCCCTTGACAGTTAAATAGCTCAGGTTGTATACAGGTGTCTGTGAGATCTGAAGCCCAGCTATAATCCTTGGTGCAACATCTAACCTTTTTACAGAGGGTATACGTGGAGACTGTGTAGCATTTGCTGCAAGAGGCGTTTTACTTTAGATGCTGAAGCTCAGTTTGTGGGGATATCATGCTGTTAGCTAAATGTATGTAGCTGAGTGATGGTGTGAAGGAGACTCAGCTTCAGAATCTGCTTCTCCTGTTGGACAAAGTCTTATGTGCAAAGACTTCATGTTGTACTCAGAAGCCTGCTTGGATTGCCTGGGCAATTACCTGCTGACAGTCACAAAGAGTAGGCTTTGTCTTCTCTATCCACAGCGTAGCACAGCACAAATTCCATGAAGAACAGAAGGAATGTAGTTGGTGTGTGTGTTTTTTTTTTTTTTTTTTTTTATTTATAGGGGCTTTCTGAAATAGGAGTTCACATTATGTAAAATCAAAAGTTTGAGAGTTAAACCAACACTTTAGATTTTTGATCGTCTTCCTCCCTTGAATTTCTGGGTAGTGCCACTGTTGCCTGAGCTTTACAGACCTTCAGGGCCCAGCTGGCATTGCTGCTAGTAGCTTGTCATTCATTTGGAAGATCAGCAATGGGAGCAAGCGGGTTATCTAGCGGTTCAGCTATTTTTATCCCTGTCAGTGTATTCTCAACTTCAGCTCTGGTGTCCTGGAGCTGGTTAAAGAGTACAGAGGTAGCCGTGCTCCAAAACCCCCAGCACGTTCAGAACTGCTTTTAATTTATTATTTGTGTGTGGCTTTTACTTTACTTTTACTCTTGTGGCTTACTTTTCTTCTCCTATATCCTTTTTTCCTTAAATGTATTTAAAAATGCTAAAACTGGTAGATTAAAGAAAAATCAATCTCGTGAAGTTTCATGCTGTGCGGCAGGCTTGCTGTTTGACTTTCAAATACAGCTTGTCTGTCTATCAGACCACTGTGAAGTGAGGATGGCTATCTCCAAGGGGCTTCCAAAGGTAAGTACAGTCAGGCTTTTGAGTGCTTGCAGTGAGTGCTGGAAGGCGGATGGAGAAGGGAAAGGTGTTGGATATTCCTGCACAACTAGACTGCCTAGTGAAACGTTGCATGCAGCCAGTTCTGCTTTTCTCCTCTATCACTTCAGTGTGTTACATGGAAAATCCCGCAAACGCTTCACTGACAAATTATAACTTTGAAGAGAGACAAGAGTTCATTAGTTTTGCTTTTTGTCTTAGATTTTCAAAGAGCATCACAGCGTTGTAGGCTGCTAAGCTGACAAAAGAGAGATCAGTGGGAGAACGAGTTTCTCCAGGCAAATTTCCTGACCCAAGACAAAGACAGCAGAGAACTGTCAGGATGCATTTTTGTCACGGGAACAGAAAAATAAAACTGGACACCTATCAGTTGGTCGTCTTAAGTGGGTTGTTCTGAAGAGTCATGGCTCACTCCAGTTGGAGCCTCGGATCCTGTGCTGGGCCTGGGCTAATTGCAAGGAAAGGATTGCTCCGATACCCTCTTTGTCAGATACCCTTGCCACGCTGGGTGCCGACATGGCCATATATCTTGATGATGGACAAAGAAACCTGAACTTAGCATGGAAATGACCAAAAGGGTGCCTTCTCCAAGAGAGAAGTGACTATCCCCTTCCTTTATTTTTGATGGATGAATTGAATTCCTACAGAGCCTCTCCACCTGGCCCATAACTGTCCAGGCCAGTCGTTGTCACTGCTACAGAGCTAATTCTCCTGCAGCAATGGAGATGGAGTTGTGCCGAACTTGTGCTTGATTACCAGCTCTGTGTACCACAAGGGAGCAGTTATTAATGTGCTCTCATTTCTAAGCCTATTATAACTCCTTCAGTTTGATTAATCTCATCGCGGGGCTCTTTACTCTTTAAGCTTGCATAAGATGCAAGTCTGATTGTAACAAGTGCTTCTGTTGTTTCCCTCACAGCTGAAGGAGGAGGCAAAGGGACTATTGATTTTATATAAAAATGAGTTTAATGAGACTTAGAGGTAGGGCTTGATTCAAGGTTTATTGGAATTGGTGGTGATCAGTCATTATATTTTAGCGCATTTCAGGCTTGGGTATCCGACTTACTGTCATGGTGTCAGCTGTCGGTGTAGTAGGGGTTTTGCAGGTCTTCATCAATTGTTCAAAGCAGGGAACTGTCATGTTGTGAGGGTGGGGAAGGGGAAACAAGCTGACCAGATAATTAACAGGTAATACAGCAGAGCTTTAACAACATTATAGCAGCTTTCAGATATAAAAGATTAATAATCTTTAACTCTGAGATGAGTTGTAGTACCACAGATGTTAATAAATTAATATATATATATATTACACACACACACACATATAATTCTGTAATCTAAAGACCAGAAAATTGGAGAGAGAGAAAGGGTGTGACAAACATAGGCACAAACTGGTGATGTAATTCAGAGGTTCAACTGTGTCAGCATCCGGACCATATCTGCCTGTGCGCAAGGCCTGTTCTGAGTCCTGTTCTGTTTTCCTTGCACACGTGCACGTGTTGATGCTTTGCCTATGAGCTGCTGCCTTTTCCTTCAAGAAAGAAAGATTTCTGTGACATGGAGCAGAAACACTGTGCTGCCGCAAGCCAGCTCACAGCATGCATCCCCGAAAGATCAGACTGTCTTCTCTGCCATCATTCTCTCCACAAATGAGCCGCAGCTCAAGCTTCATTCCCACCACCACCCTGCAGCCCCCCCGCTTTTTCTCTGCTGACTTTTGATTGACTGGCACGCCAGGTCAACCAAATACCAACAGTTTCCCCTGATGGAAAAGTGTGTGAACAGTGCATCACTCTCGTCTCTTGAACCCCCAGGAGCTTGTTCAGTACAAAAATGTATTTTTTTCTATACCTTCTTCCTGCAGATGTCATCTTTCAGGTTTCTTCACTATATGAGGTTAGGTAATGTATTTTCGACTGGAGTAAGCTGGCATGACAGTCCACTGAAATTAAGAATAAATGTATTATATCACTAAAAGATATCAGTCATAGAAATGGGGAGAGGATAAAGTTATCCCTGTGTCTGACTTCAAAGAAACGCAGCTATTTCTAAGGTCTTTGTGAAGACCCATTTAATCTGTACATCTAAAATCTAGGAATTCTGAACAAGTACCTGTTCTTGGAGCTTACTCTTTTCTGTCTAGCATATAGAACTTTTTTGGGAAGTACCTTGAAGTATTGCTTGTCTGTGCTGTTTACTATTAGCAATGAAACCACACAAATGAAAGGAGTGGAGTTCATACACCCTGTGAATGCTAAATGGAAGGAAGAAAAAAGTTTATACATAAAATATAAATATTTGCACACAAAATATACATGTATATAATATATATATATATATGTATAAACTTTACATTAGCTACTGTAAAGTTTACCTGTTACCTTTCCTTAAAAAGCATGTGGTTGCCCTCTCAGATGCATCATTCAATTTAGCAACAGTGAGCATCTGTTGGAGTTACTAGCTTTAAAATGCACACAGAATTCGTGCTCTGTCCTTGATGCTATCTTACCTGTCACTGCAGCACCCGGGCAGTCCCCCTGGGCTCGCTTTCCTGTTGGCATTGCACGGGCTGCTTGACGTCAATGGAGAACGTGGATGGCAGCTTTCTCTGATACTGTCTGCCTTCCTAAAGAGGCTGCTGTAGCTCTCGCTCATTCGGTTCAGCCTCCAGTTTTACACAGCTGCCCAGGAATGTTTGTTGTGGACTTGTTGAATCTGCTCAGGCAGTCTGACAGATTGCACACCGAGACTTGTGTGGATGAAATGACAACGTGAAGAGAGCTGCTTTTCTGCTGAGAGGACGCTTACCGGGGTGGAAATTTCAAAATGTAGCATCAGAGCTTTACATTTTTGTCGTGCAGGATTTCAGTGTGATTCTAGTTACACACGATACCTTTGTCTTACTGCTTGTTGTGCCCAGCTCACAGGTGCAATAACTCAGACTAGAGGTCACACTGGAGGAGAGGAGGGAGGGAATGGTCTACTAAGAGCTACTTGTGAAGTAAACTTCGCCTACAACCAGCAGAAGTGAAATGAACGAGGCAGCTCTAAACTCTTTGCAGGCTCCAGAGTGTGCAGCATTTGTTTGCTTGTCTGGAGAAAGCCTCAAAATTACATTTTTGTTTAGAAACTGTTTAGTCTACCTGCTCTCCTCCAAAGGAAAATAATTAAAAAAAAAAAAAAAAAAGTGTAGCAGAGTGAGAGTAGGGAGGCAATGCTGGCTACGTACTCTTTTTCTCTGAGTAAGAGTCACAGGCTGGGAGAAATAGAGTGCACCTGCAGGCCCAGATTTTGCACATATGCTTGGGCATGTGTGCAGTGGGTTAACGTGCTACAGGCCATCACCAAGCTTACGTAGGAGCAGTAGTCTGCTGGTCTTTTATAGGAGGGACGGCTCTCCGCAGAACTGTACGGGTGCTACTCTCCAGACCCTTGAAAAAATTGCCTGCCTCAAGGCCAAGATTGGAAGTTTGAGAAGGAAAGGTACCAGGGGGTCCCTCTGAGGTGACAATGCCTAGAGTGGGCCTGTGCGGGGAGAGGAACCTGGTTGTGAAGTCAGGCCTTAGCCAGCTGAGCATGTGCCTGGAAGCGATGGAGCTGTCTGGCTTCGTCTCTCTCCCATCTTTCAGCACAAAACTGGTGGCACAGTTCCTTTAGAAGTGCTTCGTTTTGTTTGTGCACAGTGATGGGCTTTGTCCTGTGGAGGCCTTTACCTTTTACCTGTGGAGGTGCGAAATAACTTGTGTTTGGCCTGCGGGACGGAGGGCAGGTGGAGCTCGCCAAGCTTACTGCAGGCAGCAGGGCTATGGCACAGATACGTGGGGCAGTCAGCCTCCTGTGGGGTCTCTTCTGCTCTCTTGAATGAGAGATTAAGCTCAGCTGCCTCCGTTCACCTCTGTGGCATCCTAGAAATGTTTTCCCGTGAAGGCGGTGAGACTCCACAGTGCCTGTTCCCAGCAGCATGGCCCACAGAGCAGCGAATGTGGGCCTGAAGTATAAAGGATTGCATCCACGAGGCCCCTCAGCTGGGCAAAACAAGTGCTGGTAGGGTTGCAAGGTATTCCCAGTGCCAGTGATCTGACCTGGTCCGGTCCCAGAACCGCCGTGCTGTCCAGTAGCTGGTTTTTCCTCTGGGTGTGTTCTGAATATCCCAGCCTGTCCGTAACATCCCCAGTGCCCTCACAAAGCTCCTGCCGTGCCGCTGTGCATGCACACATCTGGGTGTGCTTTGCTGCCTATTGTCTCCAGTAGTGCTGCGTGGGTGGCCAAACAGCCCTTTGTGAGCAAAAGGAGCACAGACCACACGGTTGGGATGCATCCATGCTTTTCTAGGGCTTGCACTCTGAGTATCTGTGTAACTAATGGTAACCTCCAAATCTTCATCTTTGTGAATTTCTTTATTAAAATCCATTTGTGCTTAGATGGTGAAATGCCCCTGACCCTTCAGGCTCTTGCTCTCTTTTGCCTGGTCAACAGATGTAGAGAGAAACTGATATCTGGAGGTGTGGGGGGTGAAAGTGCAGAAGAGCTGAGACCCTTTCTAATGGACTCGTGCTCTCTGCAGTCAGAAATGGTGCATGTGGTGGTGTTGTTGCTGTCCTTTCTTTTGGCCTCGTTTTCCAAGTGCCTGTGCCCATCAAAATTCCTGCACACTGATTCCTCCCAGGCCTCTGAAGCTGTGCTGTGAGCTGTGGCAGCGTTTTGCTCACTTTGCCAAGGTCGAGGTGAATCGATGGCAGAGCCAGGAGTAAAAATGAGAACATCAGCTTCCTGCGTGTTTGGTGGGAGGCGGTTTGGAAGCTGCTCTGAGAGACACTTCTTCAGTTAGAGGGCTGCTTGGTGTTTTGGGTACGTGAGAACAGCTCCACCAGTGGTTTGCAGTACTACCAAGTGGGTTGTTGACTACATGAAAGACACAGGCAGAGGAGTGCATATGTTTGCTTTGGGTGGGATTTTTTTTGGCTTGTTCCCCTGCTGCCTTTCCCTACCCCCCTCCGGAATAATATTCATGGTATGAATAGCGCTTCTTTTTAAAAACAATATTATGCTTTCAAAGACTTACAGTCTAGACACAAATTTAGCTGCACAATGCTAGAAAGTTTCCTTCCTTCCCCCCAGCCGTTCACCACATACATCTGTGTCCCTTGCCAAGGAAGCCGAAGCACTGAACGCTATGGTACATATTAGGGTTCTTCTAATCATATGCTATTTCAAATGAATGGTATAGAAAATGAATTGCATAACTCTGTGGTGTATTTCCTAGATTGTGCTTAATTTTAGAGCCAAATGCTTGCTTGTTCATTTTGTTTCTTGTTCTGTGCTCAGTTATTAACCAGATGAAAATCATTAATGAAGCCATTCTAAATTGGCAGGGGGGTTGGAATTAGATGGTCCTTAAAAGGTCCCTAAAGATCCTTAAAAGACCTTGAAAGGTCCCTTCCAACCAAAACCATTCTATAATTCTATTAAATTTGTAACAGTGATGATATTAAAAAAAAATAAAAAAATGTTACTTTACTAAATATCAGATGCTGTTTCATAGTTAGGTTTGCAGTGGAAGATAAAAGCTTGGAAACTATACTGTTGCAGGCATGATGTCAAGCTGTGCCCTTAACAAGATACTATCAAAATTAAAGGTGATATTGAGAGTTTTTCGTTAGGTCTGCCCCCAGTGACTCAAATCTTTTGAAGTGTTTGAACTCATTAGTGCCTAAAGGCTACCTTCCTATTATTTGAAAACCTTTTAAAGTATATTGTTTACGTCTATATTTTTTCACTCTTCAGACAATTAAACCACATACCATTCCCTGTACTACCTCCCTCCCCTGTGCCTTGCTCCCTGCTCTACTATTTCATAGCTTTTCTGCACTTCACCGTGATCTTTCCTTTTCCAGTAATTTCCTATAAGTTAAGTGTAATTTAAAACAGCATTAAAAACAAACAAACAAAAAACCCAAATGCACAGCCCTGCCATAAACCCCCGCAAGACTATTTCATTCGTAAATAGAAAGAAGAGTGAATAAATGCCTGTGTTTTAAAGGGAGCACTAAACATCTTTTACTGATTTGGAGCTAAATTGAAGTACTGTGCTAGCTGCCTGGTGAGGTTTGCTGATGTCTTCAGTTAGTGCTAAAGGAGAAAAGGTTGCTTTTCATATTAAGGGCAGATGTGTTTGAGGAAAAAGACAACTTTGCATGAAATGGTAGCTCTGCAGGATTTGATGTTTCTGGGATTTGTCCTGTCTTTTAAAGAAACCATGTTAGCGTTCAGTATTTCTTCCTTGTCAGTATTGTATCTGAGCACCCACTAGCACGTTAAATAACATGGCTTAACGTGTGGCTTGGTGCAGTTTGTTCTCCTTTTCCTTTTTGTGTGTTGTAGTTAACAACAAACAAGAAAATTGATCTTATGCCAAATGCCAGTGGTTGGCAATATCACTGAAATCAAATCGTCGTCTTGCAACTTGTTGGGAAGCATCTGCTACTAGTGAAGCAGGGCTCTCAGGAGAGTAATGTTAGGATCCTTAATAAGGAGCAGAAGCATGGGAGTGTTTCTTAAGCATCCTAGGTCATGTAGATAAATCATAAGCATCAGAGATTATGCTGTTTTCTCTCTTGTCTAAGACTGATGTGGCTGTGCTCCAGCTGACATACTAAGAGAGTTCTTGACCTGAGAGGAAACTGAGGAGTCAGCTCTCTTAAGTGGTGTGAACATCCACAGCTCCGGAGAAGACAGACTTCTGTTTAGCCAAGGAGTTAACTACAAATTCCGTGGTGTTAATATTGCCCTATTTGCTCACATGAGTGTACTTCATTTTTTTAAATTTTTTTTCATATGTGAGGATCTGGCACTACAAACTCGATTTAAGTTCTAACAGGAACATCCTCCTATTCCCTCTGACCCACGGGTGTAGGATTGTTCATGCCAAGCAGCACAGTTTCTCCAGTAGCAGTTGTAAGACTTGCCCCACACTGCCCAGTCTGTAATGAATCCCCTAAATGGTGGGAGACTGGTTTGTGTCCCTGCTCTGAGTTGACACAGTAGGGAGTTGGCCTGTATGTTCCCTATGACAATCATCCAGAGTTAGGACGCACGGGTGTCCTAATGCGTGTGATCGGTACGGTGCCTCCTCTGCTCACTCACTCCAGCACTCTCCAGCAGTTTCTTTCCCTTCCCTCGGTGAAAACTTGTGTGTTCTTGCTCTGTCCTCCCAATTCCCCCACCCTGGCTGCTCGCTGACCAATTTAAGCTGAACATGGTCCAGGGAGGCAGGAAACATAAAGGTAAGGACTCCTAAGTATTTCGTGAAGCAGGTTCACTCAAGCAGAAGTGATATTTATTTAGTTCCTCTGCTGTGGGAAAAGCTACAGCGTGAGCTCAGCATTTATTTAACTGTGGTAAACCCACACTGGAGAGAAGTGTTACCAGTGCCCTGGCTCTGGGAAAAGTATCAGCTAGAGCCCTGGATTTAAGATGCCTGAGAGCTGAGCTGCAAGGCACGGCAGGGACAGAGGTAGCCTCATGCCCAGGGCTAAGCCAACAAACAGCCTGGCAAACCTAAGCCAAATGAGTCCACAATTTTGAATTAGTCACAGTCACCTTTTTTTAAGGTCATTTCTAAAACCTTGTCTAGGTGAAAAAGCCACTTGCTTACAACTTAAGAAATGTTGTCTCTGTACTTGTCTGGAGATATCCTCCAAGAAGACAAACATGAAAGGAATTAGCAGGAGCAACAGGGATTCTTACCCTTAGCTTCTGATGAGGATCCGAGGATCCTCTGACAGCACTTTCTTCAAGAGAGAAAAGTCTGCAGTTAACTTTTCCATGCAAGTAAAGAGACTGATAAATGTGTGCGGGGATGTGAAAGGTAATGCAAATGTAAACTTATGAATATATGTATTGTATTTTATTACTGATGTGTATATATTAAAAAATACTAGGGAAAGATTTCTTTCATCTAGAGAAACACAGCTACTCTTTTTTATTAATTTAAAAAAGCCTTTACAAATTTATATGAAACGCAGCTCCATCTAATGAATGAATCCAGCTTCTAATTAAGAGTCTGTTTTCGCCCTTTATAAACTGTGGGAAATATTGCTTTCAGCAGTCAGCGCCTGATCATGGAGCTGTGGCTTAGCAAGCCCCGTTATGACCTGTAGCTGAAGGCTTGCAGCTCGTCAGGTAGTTTGAGCCCTGTCCCTCTTCCTGTCCAGTCAGATCACCTAGCATGAGGGATCCTCTTCCACTCCCTGGAAAACAAGGTATTTGCAAACACCTACGTGTTTACATGTAGTACATTGGGAGATATGCAGGTGATGATGATGATTTCAATTGCAGGAAGTCTTTGTCATATGCAAAAAAAAAAAAAAAAAAAAAAAAAAGAAGTAATAAATCTGATGGATCACAGCAGATTGAAAAGAGCATCCCTTGGCATTTGAGGGAAGGCAGGTCCTAGGGAGCAAGGCTTGGAAGTGCCTGTTGTCTCCTGTTGGGAGCAGGAGCAGATGTTGGTGTCTTGGCTCCGTACAGCTCAATGAATTGCGATGAATGCCTTCACCATGCTGAGGGATCTAATTAAACGTGTAGAGCTAGTGGGAGGACAGAAGTGTTTGCAGCAACATGGGAACTGAGAGACTTCTCCTGCCGTCATTTTGGTGTAGCCTGGCAGGTTCCCAATGAAGTCAGCCCACCAATAATTCATATAATAGGATCTGGCCTACACAGGATCTATAAACAGAGGGTGGGATGTTTCCTAGAGATTGTTTCTTTTCAGAAAAGAGGCTTTCTTAGTTGCTTTAATTAGTCCGGACAGTAGATATCTGATTCTACGAGTACGTCTGCTGCTAATGAAATCTGTGGTAGGGAATCTTTCTTTTTAAGCAGTCTATTTTTAACAGTGCTGCTGTAACAATAACTTAAATGCTCTGAACCCTATGCACATAGCACAGACCCTGATGGGCTTTTTGCCTCTGCTCATTAGATGGAAACAGCTAGCTGTCTGAGAGCACAGTCTGTTACTGGGGTTTCTCTAGGTGCAAACAGGCTGTGGCTGTTCACCCTGGCTCCTCTGCACCATGGGTTCACTGAATGCTTTGGGTTGGAAGGGACCTTAAAGATATCTATGGGCAGGGCCACCTCCCACCAGCCCAGGCTGCCCCCAGCCCCATTCAGCCTGGCCTTGAGCACTGCCAGGGATGGGGCAGCCACAGCTCCTCTGGGCAGCCTGTGCCAGGGCCTCATCACCCTTCGAGTTAAGAATTTCTTCCTAATATCTAAGTGTATTCTCTCTTAATTTAAAGCCATTACTCCTTGTCCTGTTGCTATGCTGCTGCTCCACACGCCTGGTGGAAGCACACAGTGCTGCAGGGCTTCTCCTACTGTTTGTTCTTTTTCTTTTTTCCAGTGTGATTTCCCATGGGGACAGGGGTGCAGTGTCCAGAGTGCAAGCCAACCCCGTGGCCTTGTAGACGTAGAGAACAGTATCCTAATGCAATTAGGATGCTTGTGTTATACCCGTTGCTGTCTTGAATTGGAGTGTGTAAGTTTTCTTGCATGCTTCTCCCTGTTTGTAGTCTGTTGCATGCTCCCAGCAAACACCCAGAAATGTAATGGTTGAAATGACAGTTGGTTTATCGCTTTTTTTTTTCTTTTCTTTTGCTGGGTTTTGTGTTAGCACATATCAGCATAATGGTCCTGGCTGGAAGGCTCTTATTGCCATCTGAAGGCCTGTATGCACTGTACATGAATTTCGCAGTGTTAACAGCAGAAGCTCAGAGGTAGTAATCTACTGTCCATAATATAAAAACAGAAAACCCTGACAACTCTGAAGGAGTTGAGAAATAAAGCACGCACAACAAAGTTGAACTTCTCCATCTTGTGCTAAGACTTATCTGATAATCACATCCTCAAAGTTCTTTTAAAAATGCTGGCTGTTATTTAAGGACGTTATTAAAATCTTTCCTTTGGAGAGTTTGAATAAATGTAGAATTTAATTTAATTAACCTTGAGCAGTCTTTCTTCCTGCATGAAAAGGTGACCTTTAGAAAATACCAATTACATGCCCAGGAGCCTGCTGCTTGCCTTCTTCTGTGTCTGCACATATATTTGTACATACAGATATAGAGATTATATATAAGAGAGATCTTTATAATAGAGATTTCATAGATATATGTATAGAATATGTTTATATATGTGTATGTTGTAGATACCTCATACATAATGTCTGTGTACATATACATGAAGAAACCCTATTAAAACATGTTGGTACTTAAAAATCCTGTAATTTGAGCAGTGGCACTAACTACTGGCTACAGGTTTTCTGTGCACACCTGTGCAGCTCAGGCTGTTCTGCCTGCTACCTGACATACCAGGGTCCCATCAGGAAATGGGGCTGGGGCCACGTGAGGGCCGCGGTCTGGAAACCAGGCGGTGTTTGAGTTAGGGCCGTGCTTAGGGGCGTTGGCAGAGGTCACAGAGATGGCTATGCGCTAGCCCCGTTATGGATGCATGGTAAGAGAGGCTCTCTGACCCCAAAAGCATGTCAGCTCACCAGACTGAAAAATGTTGGGAAGCTCAGGCAGAGGGAAAATGACTGTCCAGGTCACGTTGCCTGATTGCATTTCTCCCGAACCCCTGCTAAGCGCGCTGTCCCATAGACTGCCCTGTCTTTTCTTGTTCTGAGATTCATCACTCATTCACACGCACACTTTTCCCATTGCTCATGTTAAGCAGTCTGGAAGGGAGACATCTAAAAGCTTTCCTCAACTAAGACAAGTGTGAGTAAACAATTTTTTGGAGAATATGAGGTCTAGTATGCCTGTTAAAATCCCCAGATTGGATTTGCTTTTAGTATGCTCTTGGGGTTGGGTTTCAAATGTATTTAAGTTTCTAAAGATGCGAACAGATGCTTAGTAAGATTTTTCAAAGGCTTTTAACTTGCTTAGGTGCTCTTGAAAATCCCTTTAGGTATCTGTGTGCCTTTTAATCTCAATAAATTTGCAAATCCATAGAGCGTGTTGTTGAGCATTTGGGACTTGAACAAGGTCTGGAGTTTCTGTCTTCTGTTTGTATTTCTGTAGGAGTATTGATTGCAGCTGGATACCTGAGTGCTGACAGCAGCCGTGTAAAGGCAAGTGGGTCCCAGCTTTAAACCTGACCCTCTCCGGTGAAAGAATACAGTGTTTTCAGATTAGTTTTTAGGCAGAGCAGGTTTGTACATTTTGTGCTCTGAATCCATCCTGCTGCAAAGAGGGGATTCTGCTGTCCTTTTTTTTTTTTTTTTTGGGGGGCAATTCCTTTTTCAAACTAATCTGGTATAAAAGAGTTACTTGAATGTTAAAATATGCTCACGCTGGTCCATAGCATCATAGAGCTTGCATGGAACCACAGCCTCTTTTCTCCTGCCAATGGGAATGTGTTTTCAAACAGGTCTGTGTTTTAGGGAGAGGATTCATGGCAGTGCTTGGATCTTTCTGTTTCTTACCTGTTGACCTCATAAATCGAAATGGAGATCGATGGCAGAGCTAGTGCAAAAAACATGCACTTGTTTATGCTTGAAATCCAGCACACTCACCGAGAGGACTCCAAACTTGTTCTTCCATGGCTTGGAGCTGAGATCAGGCCTGTTGAGGTGATAGCTCAGTGGTAGAGGGAAGGAGCTCTTAAGTTTCAGGTGAGAATGTCTGTGAATTTCTTCCCTGCAATGTGTGTGATTAGAATACTTCAATTTGCAGTTAAGCTGCTTAGGTTAGGACCCAGCTCCATCGTAGAACCTGTTTTTTGAAGCCCATTAGCTTCAGTGAGCCTTGAGTGAGGTCCCCAGAATAAATAGGCAAGAAATGCCATGTGCCAAGCAGTGAGCGTAATGCGGTTTGCTGTGGTAGCTGGGAACTTCTGGTCCTTTAAGGAAGCTGCATCTCACGTTGTAAGCTCTCTCCTGCATTACTCGTTGCCAAATTATTATTATTATTGTTTTTTACTCCTGATACGAGTGTGGAGATGAAGGATCTCCACTTGTAATCTGCAGTGTAAATTTCGTATTTTAAGTGGAAATGCTAAGGACTGCAGTGTCAAATGGAAGGAGCGTGTGGATAAATCTCCTTGAGAAAGCTAATCTGCCAATTAAGTTTTGCTCTGAGAACCACCAGCTAGGTTGTTACTTTTTTTCCTGCCACTAATTCTTTTATTTTGCATTTTGCAGGGGTCTCTTTATGTAACAAACTAAATAGCTATTAACCCAATGCAGTAAAATCTTGCAAATGATGAAATGATTGCTGGGAAGTAATTGTCACTGAAATTTGTACCCTACGTTCCTTATTTTGCTCCTGACATTTGCTTCATCATGTCTTATGGGTGCTCCTTATAGAAAATGAAATTGCGCTGAGGCAGCTACCAGTAAAAGTAATGCGCTCTTTGTCTGGAGTATGCACTAGATAATTAAAGAGCGGACCTTTGGAGGCTGAATTTAGTGACGCTCCAGCCTATTTTACTTCTTTTTAAGTTCTTTCTTTTTCTGAGATAATGCGGTATATTCATTTCTCTGCTTCCATTATTGTCTAATGGTTCTTGCATCTAGCATCTAACACTGGCACTCTTTTTTTGTGAGTCGGTGACAGTTTATTTTGACAGCTTTGGGAAAAATGCCCAAACTTTCCATTAACCACTGCCTCTCTGCCTCTGCTGGGCTTTGCAACAGGCCCTGGAAGGGGGGCTGTGGTGAGACTGCTGCACTCGTTTGTAAATCCTGGTGCAAGGTGGGATTAAATCCTGGCAGATTTTTCATTCCCTAGCTGAAGAAGCTGGTCTTCCTGATTGAATGCTGCTCTTCTACCTTGTCTGCCTGCTAATGCAGTGTCCTCCTGTCCACCGTCTTACCTGGGGTCTCTGTCTCGAGATTTGTCTGCCTCCTGGATGTCACTTCTCATAGTATGGCCTAGCATTGATTTCTGTGTTGGGTTTTGTGTTTTGCAGTGCTGTAAATACATATGGCAGTGTGTATCTTCTGCATGGCTGCAGCTGTAGCAGTGCGAACGGTGGCTTGTGGGCTGGAGGAGGCTTGGAGCTCTGCTGCTGACTTGCTCTGGGAACTAGGGGGAAGGATGCTTGCTTTCTGTGAATTTTTTTAAAGCCTAACTTAAAAACTCTTAAAGCAGCTTTTTATTCCTCTAAGAACTTAAATACAGTTTGAAAGCGGGCCCCTTTGGTAGTGTTTCTCTTATGCAAGCGATCTTGTTTATCACGAGCCTTTAGATGTGGCTGCGTCATGTGTTCACAGCATGCACACACACATGGTGCACGTGGCCTGCAGCACTGACTTGTGCATCGTGATGCAGCTGCAAGCCGGGCTCCAGCTGCACAGATGGGAGCCTTCAGCAGCAGCTGGGCGGCAGATTTACTGCTGCTAATGTTCTCGGGCACGTTAGGGATGGAGGCTCCCCAAAGCTGGCAGGGAGCATGGGTCACTGCATTTCTTGCTACGAGACACACCAAAGCCAAAACGCTCGTGTTTGTCTATTAAGCTGTTTCTGTAGCTCTCTTGTTTTTCTGCCGCGCTCGGTTACATCCCAGAGCGCTTGGGGAACATGTGGTGCTCATTATGTATTTCTCAATAGGTCAGGAGCAATCCCAGCCCAGTGTGCATGTGTGGTAACAAGCGGGAGTTGCCAAATCGCTGGTGTCCATCCAGCCGAACTGCTTGCGGGGCGGGAGCCAGATCGCTCTCGGAGTCCTTTGAATCCCCAAGGCTGGGGGCTGCTGAGGGACTTGGAGATGACACTTGCTCCTCCTGAGTTTGAGAAGCTGAAGTTGTTTCCTCACGTCTGGGTGTCCAGGCTGGGGATGCTGTCAGATGTTAGTGGCGGCAGGGAAATCGCAGGGAAGCGGAGTTCGGTTTGTGCCTCGTTATGCAACCATGAGATGAGAGCATGATCTTTTAAAAATACAACTCTGCCTGAGCCTTCAGCAACCCTTGGCTGTACTCGGGTGTAACACAAAACATGTGGCTGCGGTGTGGAGCCACAGAGGATAATGATTCAGCCCTGAGCGGCAGATCCCCAGTGGTGGCTGTGATCTGTGCTGGCAAGGAGGAAGCTTCAACAGTCCCTTAAATTCAGCTAACTGGGGGAAAAACAGCTCCAGCAGCCAACAGAGTTGTGTGCTGAATTGATTACTGGTGATTTGAACAGAGGTTGAAATAACACCTGGACATTACTTAAGTTGGAATTGAACTAAAATGCCATTGCTCCTATGCTGCACCCCCCAAAAAACAAAACCAAAAACCCACCGACAAACCATTGTACTTATATGCAGATCTCAAAAGGGGGCTCAGAGAAAGGTTGATTTTTATGTTAGTGTGTCCTGCATATAAAAGGACTCTATTTTTAAATAGAGCCATCACTGTGTGATTGCTTCTGGTCACTGTGAGCTTGACTTACCAAAAAAAAAAAAAAAAAAAAAAAAAAAAAATTGACACTAAAAGATGCAGCTGGGCACTAATTTAAAGAAAGGACAGGTCCTATGGCTTTTAGGACAAGTAGATTTCTGACTTTTCCACCTTGTTTGTAGCACAACTGCTACAGAAAGAAATCTCCCCCCCCCCCCCCCCCCCCCCCCCCCTCTAAACTCTCAATTTATATTTCAAGTGAAGTATTGACATTTGGGGAAAATGCAAATAGGAGCGTTCACTTTGGTACTTACTGAAAGCAGTACTTGACATTGTGCTATATTTATGGAGCTCGAGTTAACCTCAAAAGTCAAAGCTGTGTTACGTGTGCAACTTTAAAAAGAGCCTTCTAATGCTGAGATTTTGGGAGGGCATAGTTCTCCGGGGTGTTTGAAAGGTTACTTGAATGTCCAGAGGAGGATGTGGAAGAATTAGGCTACAACATAGTTCTTATTTTTGAAATCTAAAACTACATTTGTGTTTTAAAAGGCTGTCTTTAAAAGGAATTAAATTCTTTAAGCAATACATGGTGTTGTTTTAAGGAAACGAACTGCTCCTTATCCCATGCTGTAGTGAGGACCTTGTTTGTGTTTTAGTACAAGCTTGGAGGGGAAGGAATAACAAACGCCTCTGTCATGGCTTCAGTCCAACAAGATGTATGAAATGAACATTAAAAGCCAGTGCATCAGCGCCTGTCACCAGCACACTGTTCTGCTGCTGCATGGCCATGCGGGGAAGATGAATTAGCTGAGTGAGGAAACGACTTTGGAGTATATTTTTCTGCAGTCAGCAGAGTTCAGTGAGATGACAGGACTCAACTCCTTCTGCTGTTACAAGATTTTGAGGTAGCTAGAGCTTGAAATACTCTACACCCAAATACGCTTGGGGGAGACTGATTTGTATTTTCAGGCTGTGTTAAGGTGTGTAGGGGAAAATCAAAACCATGCCGAGTCCTCACCAGAGGGAAATATTTCCTTGTTAGATACTCGGAGCATTTTACACACGGCGGCTTTAGCAGGATGTAATATGCAAAAGCATCTTGTACTGCTCCAGTTCTGTGGGTCTCTCAAGAAGTTGTTTGCTTGGATCAAGACCTTGCCCTTAAATGCCTAGTGGTGCGGTTTGGGGTTTTCTGTAATTCTGAGCCACACCTGGCTAGAGGAAAATCTCCATCGGAAGGCCCTCCTTTGCATTACAGATGTCTGCTTAATAAAAATGACTTCTCCCTTTACTGAATATGTTAACTGCAGGCTCTGAACCTGATTTTTGGCTTCAGCAATGTGTAGCAGTAGAAAGGAGGATTGAGAGAGGCTCTGGAAAAAGAACAGGCTTTACCTCCTGTATCAGCACGCAAAACAGTGGTATTTATTTGTAAGACTTACTCTCCAGATCCTGTTTTAAAAAATAATTCACCAGCTGCAATGAATTGTACCAAATTAATTTAATTTTCTGCTTTAAATTATCAAAGGTTTTGATCCACAGTGTCAAAACCTCACCTCTGTGTTGGTAGGCAGAGCTGTAGAAATAGTGATCAAACAGCCAGGGCCGTGGGAGCAGCGGGATGTGCATCTGCCCGCAAGGTGCTCCGTGCCCTCGGCCCCTGTTGCTGTGAGCAGTTTCTCCTGGAGTGGTTAAATTTAACAATGTGCAGCCTTCCCTTAGCAATGAGTTGCTTATTTTCAATCTAAGGCATGAGATTCAGCAGCAGTGACAAACCCGGAGCAGCAGGCTCCTGCCAGAAGGGCTGTTCCTCCATCAGTGTGCTGGGATTATTAACGTTTTGGATTTAATTTATAAATTACACCTTCCAGGATTCTTGTGAGCCCCAGAAGCGTGCTTCATTAGCCATGTACAGCTCATAAACCATGGGTTAGATTTGTCATTCATTTTTAAAGGCCTTTAAGTTCTTGTCATTTGAATTGCAGGAACGCTTAGCAGGTCTGAGCTGCCACACGGAGGAGGGCCAGTCCTTCCCCCAGAGAACGGGCAGTTTAAGCAGAGAAAAGATGTAGAAAAGGAGGCCTAATTTATCCCCAGCAAATGGATCTGTTTCATGGATCAAAAGCAGAGTGGCCAGCAGGGTGAGGGAGGGGATTCTCCCTCTCTACCTGGCTCTCATGGGACCCCACGTGGAGCACTGCATCCAGTCCTGGGGCCCCCACTACAAGGGATATAGGCTGTGTGGAGTGGGTCCGGAGGAAGGCTGCAAAAATGAGCAGAGGGATGGAACAGCTCCTTTGTGAAGAGAGGTTGAGAGAGTTGGGGATCTTCAGTCAGGGAAGGAGAAGGCTCTGGGGGGACATTACTGCAGCATTTCAGTGTTTTAAGGGCTGTTACGTGAAAGGTGGAAAAAGACTTTCTACCAGGGCCTGTGACAGTTGGGCAAGGGGCAATGGTTCTAAGCTGAAGCAAGGTAGATTTGGAGTCAATATAAAGAAGAAATTGTTCATGATGAGGGTGGTGAGACACTGGAACAGGTTGCCCAGAAAAGTCATGGATACCGCACCACTGAAACTGTTCAAAGCTGGGTTGGATGGGGCTTTGAGCAGCCTGAGGTAGTGAAAGATGTCCCTGCCCATGGCCGGGGAGTGGAGCAGGTAGTCTTCAAGGGCCCCTTCGAACTCAAACCATTCAATGATTCTGGGCTAATTGCAGGCAGATTTATTCCTTTCACCTAAGTTTCACTTTATTTTTTTTTGGCCATGTTTTGTATAGGTGAAAGTCTTAGGTCAAGCAGATCTTTCACACTATTCTATTTGCAGCCATCGAAGTAGTCCTGTTCTCTTGCAGTTCAAGTGTAAGATTTAGTGTAGGAAAAGCAAGTAATATTTCAAGAACATAATTATCAATTGCAACGTTTAATACTAAGTTGTGAAAGGAAATTCTTTAGCTGAATGAATGACCAATGGCACTGTTAATGCTAAATGAGTCCATCAAGATCATGTTGTTATCATAAATGTCAGATGAATTAATCATGATTAGGCTGTCGTTTTACAGCTTCTACTGTGTCCAATAGTTATTGACGCTGATAAAGGATGCTGGTCCAGCTGCTGGGTAAAAAGCTTGACCCACTTAAATTTTTGTTAACTTGTCAAGCATCTCTGAGCACACCTCTGTAGACAGAATTTCAATGGACACATGAATTTATTTGTGGTCTCCAGTAGTTGCAATGACACAAAATACAGTCTAGCACCAACGTTGAATCCGAATTAATGCCTTGATGTGTAGTTCAGATAATAAGTTTATCTTCAGTAAGAACTTGTATAATTTTGTGTGTGTGGCTGGATTGTAACCTCTAAATAGCACGGGTCGTGATTATTTCTCTTACACGAGGTGTAGGTGTGTGGACCCAGGCATAAGAGCCTTACTTGAAATTTCAAGTATCCCCTCTCTGGGACTCGCCGTGTGGCACTTGATAATACGCTTGGGTTGTAGTTCCAAGGATTGCTTTTTATAACGTACTTAAATGCTTTTGTAACGCATGTCTGGAATATTGCAGAAAGGCACGGTCCTGACTTCCTCTTGCTTGTGGCTTTGTTTTTTCTCTCTTTTCCTTTTGTTAGATTTTTTTTTTTTTTTTTTTTGCAGGGTTACCAGCTTCACCGCTGGTTCTGAATGCTAGTGTCAGCATGAGAGAGGAGGCAGGTATAGAGCAGGTAGGCGGAAGACAGTAGGAGCCAGATTGCCTTTTTCAGTAGCATCCTACACATCTAAGATTAAAGTGCCTGTTGGACTGCCTTGTCCCAGTCTCTCCTGGCTGTGTCTGTATGCTCTCCGTAGCTGTACCCAAGTGCAGCTGAGCTTGTTGCACCGTGTGGTTCAGACTGGCTGTACAGATCCAGTTTGTACCAGTGTTAGAAACCAGCAGTGAAAGTAATCAGAGTTGGTGAGCCTTGAGCCAATGTGAATGGGTAGACAGATCCTTAATGCCTCGTCTTCTAAGTGATGGGAACTCCTGTCCTGATGAGAACAGGGGAGAAAATGTGCTGTAAAGATTATGAAGCACAAAAATTATATATTGTGGCTGAGGCGTGTGCAAACTAATCCTTTCACGTTGGAGATGGACAAATGCAGTGCCTTGGGTGACTGAGTCTTGATCTTTCTTGGTACTGATCTTCTATGTAGTACCTGTAATAAAGAAAAGGTGATGCTAAAATGTACACGTATACACGCTAATATATGCACGCTTGGTTCGTATTAGCACAGTGTTGTGCCTGCTTTCTTCATTGCTATATGAAACAACAAAAGTATTGTGGACTGAGTGCTCTCTGTAAGAAGTCAGACTCCTTGGTGCATGTTGCACCCCAGATGCGGAGCAGATATCTCGTTATCCACAGAATGTCTTCA
Source organism: Aythya fuligula (assembly GCF_009819795.1). Lineage (NCBI taxonomy): Eukaryota > Metazoa > Chordata > Aves > Anseriformes > Anatidae > Aythya > Aythya fuligula. The sequence continues at coordinate 46,074,332 of NC_045563.1, forward strand.
ATTACTGGGCTTTCAGGATTTTGCCATTCTTGAGATGAATGTTTTTTTCAATTGAGAGTCTCTTTGGTGCTCCTGAGCAGGGCTAGCTCTCTTTGGCAGAAGGCGCTGGAGATTGAGGCAGGCTTGGAAGATGGGCTGTGATGCACCTAAAGGGAGAGCAAAGCTGACAGCTTTATGGCTGCTGTCACAGAACCGGAGCAACTCACAAAGAGGCCAGACTGAAGTCGTCTTTGCTTTGATAGGCGTTAGAAGATAGATGTTACCCTTGACATATGTGCTCCTGTAATTTGTGTATTCAACAGAAAAATGTCACTTGGTGACCATGCTGTGTGATATGTGCCTGATACTGTCTTCAGGGCTGGCAGATATATTTATAATGCAAGGGGAATCAGAGGAGCCACCCACACAACTGAAATATTTTCAGGAGATAAAGGCTATTAAACAGCTTGAAAAGACCAGTTGGGTCTCTAGAGGGTAGAAAGCCAATTTTGACCTTATGGAAACTTTACTTGCTGATCTTACAAAGGAAATGTTAGCAGAAAAGAGAAAGAGAAATCTATAATGGAATTACTTTCACCCTTACAAAATGTGCCCAGTAGCCAGATCCACAGAAGTTGTGTGCTCCTTAAACTGAAATAAACTGAAAACAGGAACCAGAGGGTAAAGTGTTTGTTCTCTTCCCTGATGTCTTCCCCTTTTGTAGTGTCCAGCTCTACTCATCCACGCTGTTTAGCATTGCCTTGCCTGGCAATGGGAATAGCCCACAATATGCACTGGTGATCCCATCTGTGGCTGGGGGCAGGCAGATCCTTGTACTGAATAGATGATAATGTTTGCCATCCCTGCCAAAGCAGTGCAAGTGTATGGCTTTAACTTGCTCCTGTTGTATAAGGAGCATGAACTATACCAATAAGAGGTATTCTGGGATGATAACCCTGGTGGCTATAAACCAGAAAACTTTTTCAGTACAATGTTATTTTTTCTGGTAATTGGGCTAGTTCAATCAGTGCAGAATTGATTAAGTGTTGCCGATTTGTTAGCTGAAGGGAAGTACTGCAGTTTATTTGTTCTTGTTAAGCTAGTATCTTTATTTAAACATATTGATGCTTTTCTGAAAGAATTCTCAACCCATTGCAGCCGTTCGGTTTTGTTTGTACGACTGTTCTTACAAAGAGGAGAGACTTCTTTGCACATGCTGCTCACCTCTACTGAGAGGTAGTTAGATGGGTGCAGCTAATGGGCCGAGGGAAGTGTTTGTCCTGGAAATATCCCTGTTACTCAGTAACTTGGCCAAAACCACACTTGCTTTTGTATTAATTCCCTGACAGATGCAGCTGACCAATGTAAATACAGCTCTATCACCAAGCGAGAGGTGGGAGGAAACCAGTTTGTTTCTAATGTTCTCTCTTTGCTCTGGCTTTTACCCTGGAGCTGTTGACAGAAAGGTAGAGCTGCAGGAAGGGAGCTGTGCTTGGAAAAGACCTCTAAGGTCATCTAGTCCAACCGTCCCTCTACCAATATTGTTCGCTAAGCCATGTCTTCAAGTACCACATCGGCCCATTCCTTAACCACCTCCAGGGATGGAGACTCTGTGCCCTCCCTGGGCAGCCTGTTCCAATGAACATGATTAATTGTCCTCGGGTAGGGGGATAGTGAGTGAGAGAAAAATGTCTCCCTACAATCAAAATACTTCCAGACCTCTTCTGCACAGTACAGAATGACTGGACATGCTGCCCTTGAAGGAAAAAGTGTTCTTGGAGCTGTACTAATGAAAGGAGGTGTATGAGTTTGGTTCATTCTTCTGCTGTAAACTTCCTTGTGTGATCATGAATGAATTTTTTGTCTCCAATAAATTTATAAATGAGGTGAATTGTTTTTTTCTCCTACCTTTTTCCATCTCAGTTGTGATGTCTGGGTAGCACAGACGGTACACTTTGTACTAACAGTAGCAAACATAGGAGGTGAAAGGGCCAAAGCTCTCCTTTCTGCTCCCTTGTGCCACTAGCTGTATTGCAGTAAGAAGAGCAGCAGGGGTGTGGGAGAGGCTGGAAGGTGTGGAGTGAGAGTTTAGGGGCTGTAAAGAGGTATTAGTGTGGGGTGGGGCATATAGGAGTATTTTTAAATACTTAGAATTTTGGAAATTTTCAAAGGGTGTAGGAAACTTTTTTTTTTTTTTTAAAGTTACCCCATGAATTTAGGCTATGTCTTTATTCATGCATCTTCTCAGTGAGACAGACAGTGCTATAAAGGTAGAAAGGAGCTGGGTGGTTCATGGAGGAAGGATGTCAGACTTTGGGGGAAGATGAGAACAGGAAAATGTTTTTGAGTTTACTTTGAAAATGGGACATGTGAATTGGTGTTAGCAAAGCCTTTGCACTGTGTGTGTGGCTGCTCCCTAAGTGCTGGCAAGTAGCACCATTATGGGCACTTGGGGACTGCTGGACTCTGAGTACAGGGTACTGATCTATAGATTTTTTTTTCCCTCTTAGTAAAGGACATCTCTTATGCCAGCTGTATTTGAAGCTATAAAGGATTTTTTGAAAAGCTTCACACGGCAGCTTTTCATAATTTACTGTAATATCCTGCTGTTTAGGATAACTAATGAATGCATTTGTTCCTTGGATATGTTGAGCCAGATCATTAGTCTGTATAAACTGGCCTTGCTTCATGGAACTGGGGGGAGTTTCATTTATTTCACCCCACCTGAGAACCTGTGTCCTAGTGGGCATGTCAGGGCTGCACAGGGCTGAGAGGAAGCTTGAGGTCCCTGGTTGCTTTGTTAGCAGGCTGCATTGGTACAGAGGAACCTGCAGAGCAATCTGTGCTCCCTTTGATGGAAGGAGAACGGATCTGAGTTGAGTCTTGATTCCCACACTCCTGCTCCTCACCTTTCCCAGTAGCTGGGTTTTCCTCCAAGTTGGGTGGTGCAGGGAGGACACAGCTAAGTATATATTGAGGTCATGGAGAAATATCACCAGTTCCTTTTGCCAGGAACTGTCATGTATTTGCAGGGGTCTTAATCATATTTGCAGGAAAGTGGAAGTAATTGGGAACAGATAAGGGTTGATGCAAGTCACTTGCACTGACAGCTTAAAATATAGAAAGAAACTAGTGTGGAATTGCTGGCTGGATTTGTGTTGACTGGGGATGAAATTGTGTACCTAGCTTATTGTTGGGAATATTATGGTATGGAACAGGTACAAGAAACAACTGGTATTGCCAAGTTTGGGTGTTATTTCTTAAGAAACTTTTAACAACTTATACTTCCCAGCCTGTCCATAATGAGGAGCTACTTTCTTCCAGCCAAGTCCAGACTTTGCTTGACTTCCTTTCTTCCCATCCAGCTGTGAGGTATTGTCCCCCTGCCCTATCTCCTGCAGACTGTGTAATGTTAAATCAGTCCAGACGCAAGAGGATGTTATCTTCATAGCAGGAGTTTGCTCATATCTGAAGAGATACAAAGTTTTGACATAGCCACGGTATATTTCTGAGTTATAATCTCACCATAGGTAGCAACAGCAGCATTTCTCTGATTCTCATAGTTGAAGATCAAATACGTGCTCTGGCCAGCCATCCGCACAGGGCAGGAAGCAGCTCACCCAGGGACTTCAGACAGCCCCAGTGCATTGGTGGTGTTTACAGCATGGTATGAGCAGGCATTTCTTGGAGGAGCCTGCTGGGGTTCTGCGGGAGCAAGAAAGACACAAGTCTATTTCTGTGCTTTAACTGTTGGCAACAAAGAAGCCTGTTTTTTCCTATTCCTTCATGCTTATGTCAAACAATGATGTATGTTTTATTACACACAGAACATCTGACTTAGGGTACTCCATTCTGTCCTGGACCCGTGGTCTGTGCGCAGCACCCTGTGCTTGATGGCTGTTTTTGTCTCAGCAGAAACTGTGCTAAGTGACTTGAGTTCATGTGGCCTCGTTATAGCACCTCATCCGATTCTTGAAAATGTCTGAGACATTTTTATTGAATTAGAGTAGCACATGCCAGTTGTAATGGATGGGCATTAGCCAAGCTTTTTGTTTGCAAGAGTCCTACCTGGGCAAAGTGAACATCAACAGGCATGTGAAGCTCAAACTAGAGAGTCGTTTTAACCTCTGCCAGGCAAATGGTGAGTCAGAAGGGGAGAGGCAGGTGGCACAAACTGCTGGAGAGAGGTAAGGAAGGACTTTATGGTTTTTATTAACTTGTGGGCCTGGTGTGATTCTGACAAGAAACACGCTGGTTAGCTGTGGTGCTATTGGAATACCAGTGGCCGGTGAGCAGCTGTTAGCCCTGCCATTTAATCTCCACCTGTAGCATTTAATCTACTTGACCAACTCTTGTGTAACTACCAAATCCCATGACAGAAGGAAAATGGAATGAAGTGTTTTAACTTTGCATTTTCTTGGATGCTTTTTGTTTTCTATCAATTTCTGAAGCTCCAGCATGGGCTGTCAGTCTTGTCACAGACTTGTATGGAGCCTTGCTTTTTATAAGTTTTTTGTTTCCCTCCATTTTTAAGTATAAGCAGTAATTATTTGTGTAGTCTAACGCCTGCTCTGCCTCAAGCAAAATCAAAAATTTCCTGAGCTAGACATAGCAAATAAGTACTGAGAGAATTGCTGCTCTCGAAAGGCATGTTCAGGCCGTGTCCTTGAGCACCACAGCGCCTCAGGCGGGCAAACATGGCGCCGGCCCTCAGTCAGGGCGAGGGGCGCTTGGCGCGGGGAGGCCGGGGGATCCCTGCCCGCTGCGGAGGGCGCCTCACCGACAGGCTGCAAACCCAGCCAGAGGTTGTGGTGACCCATGTGGTGCCTGCCCCATCATGTGGCTGTTCAGGGCTCCGGCTGCAGGGGTGCCTGAGCCTGTCGCTGCCGTCGGAGGGTGACAGAGACGCTGCCTGCATGAGGTGCGGGCGGGTGGAGGAGCTGAGCAGCCTGGTGGCGGAGCTCAAGGAGGAGGTGAGGAGATTAAGGGCTACGGGGGTGTGAGCAGGAGGTAGGCCTGCGGAGTCACTCCCTGCCGTGCCTGAGAGAAAGGCACCGGGGTGACACACCCCAAAGAGCGGGGGACCCCCAGCCCTGGCACTGTCGGGCAGAGGGAGGGGACCTGAGAGATGGAGAGGAACAGAAACAGGTCCCTGCTCGGCGTCGCAGGGGAGCCCCCTCCCTTCCCGCCTTGCCTCCCCAGCTGCCCTCACACAGCAGGTTTGAGGCCCGGGAGCTCAGAGGGGACAGCGTGGTGGGGGTGTGGGGGAAAGTCCATACAGGAGGCTGTCTAGGGTGAGGAAGTTGACTCCACGCTTCAGGACTGCCTCCACCACGAAGGCAAGAAGGGTGATGGTCGTAGGCAACTCCCTTCTGAGGGGAACAGAGGGCCCCGTATGTGGGCCAGACCCTACCCATAGGGAGATCCGCTGCCTCCCTGGGACACAGGCCAGGGACATTACCAGGAACCTTCCTGGCCTGGTTCTCCCCCTCTTAATGATTTTGGTCCGAAGATGGAGCAATCACATGAAGTATTGTCTCCATTTTGTGTGAGGTGCAGAGATGTGAAGACTTAAGACCTGTTGGTGCTGATTTGCCTGTGACAGGAATTGGGAGAGGAGGTGAAGAACTGCATCTGCTTTCAGGTGGATGTGGTAATGTGCAATGTGACATTACTGTAGCTGACCTGACACAAACCTTTCAAAACCCCTTAAATAATGTAAAGATGTTGATTTCTAAGCAATTTAGGGTCTCTTGGATGAGTTTAAAATACTTCAAGTAACTTGCAGTGCCTCAAGTCAACCTTCATTTCTACAAGTGGATCTTAAAGCAAACATAGAAACCAACACTGATTCTTCAAGAGATGCATTCAGTTTTCCCCAGGCCCAGTGGTGGTAGCAATCCCATTAGAGCAGTTCCTCCTCCAGAGGGAAGGTTGTAGCACAGTGTAGCTGCTTTTTTTTTAATCCCCAGACAAAAGGGGACTTGGGCCTGAGAGCGTGCATGGAAATCCAGTGCTTAAGACTGTCAGAAAGCTGCTTCATGCAGCACTCATTGAAATGAAGAACTCTCTGGATGGCACAAATGCTGCTGTCCTAGCCCAGACAGATCTAAATTCTGCCTTACCCACTGACTAGGTCACATCCAGTGCTGAAACCATTTGCCAAATACCAGTGCTTTTAAATTACTGCACAGCAGCTCTTCATTTACTGCTAAGTGCCTGCCATAGCTGCAGCGAGTTTTGCTGCTGGCCCAGCAAGAGCCCATTATTTTGTAATAATGGCTGATGGGCTCACAGCTGATGCTACGGTGCCCTGCCAGCACAGGGGCCGTGCCCGGGTTCAGTGTCTCTGTGACCAGATGGAGGATTGGAGCAGAGGGAGTTGCTGCAACCCAAGATGGAAAATGTATTTGGTTTGTGTGGTTTTGGGTGGTGGGTTTAGGAAAGCAAAAGATAGCTAGACTTGCCTCAAAACTGGGAATGTGTTGTTAGCTCTGAAGTTACCACGAAGGGCAAAGATAGGAAGGGTGTGTTTTCTCACTGGAAATACCATGGTAAAAATTGTATGATGTAGTTCACTGCCTTGGAGATTTTCTGGGAGCAAAACGTGTGCCTTAGTTTTGTTGCTGTGGATACATGAAGATAGCAGTCATTCTCAGTCGCTGGCTTAAAAGGAAAAGCTTTTTTCTTAATAAAAAAAAAAAAAAGGCACAAAAGGAGGGGGAAGGGAAAGAAAGAAAAAAGTACTTTGCAGAAATCACAGCACTAGGCAACTTACAGCGCTGTGACCTTAAGTGCTTCACCTAATTGATTGGATTAGGAAATTAAACGACATGTAAACTGGTGGTGCTACCATCAGAATTTCCATTGCCTACGTTGGCTGCTCTTCCTGTCTCCCTCACTCCTCCACAGATGCTCCTGAGGGCGTGCTTGGGGCATGCTTGTGGGATGGCATTTACGCAGTGGCTGCTCCCCATCGAGCTGGGCGCTCCCTGTGGCTGCATGACAGCATCATGGGAGGGCCTGGAGAGCTCTGGGGCTGTCTCCTCAGGAAAGTCACTTACTTCTACCTTCCTGCACGATGTCGAGTGCTGTGGGTTGTGTCAGGGCAGCTTGACATATTGCTGTGACTCAGCGTTGTGCTGCAGCACTGGCTGGGCTGTGGAAAGAGGGTGGTGTGGCCCTGGACCCCAGCTGCTGTGCCGTCAGTTGGCTGCATCAGCCTTGCTCAGAGTATTCCTGCACCATGAGCTTTGCCCAGAGCCTGGGCAGCATCCTGCTCTTGCTGGTGTTGCCTTTCTTGCAGTGCCTCAGGTCTGAACCCACCCCAGTGTGGGAAGGATAGTCCTCCTTGTGCTTCTGAGGATGGGAAGGACAAACGTAGGCACTGCTGTGATGTTGGACGGGATGCATCAGCTCCTTGGGAACTGGAATACCTCCTTTGGAAAATACCTGTGACCTTTGGGACTTTGTGAGGGACAGTTGACTCTGTCTGCTGATAATGCATTTCAGGAGTTAGGCACCTGTCATGCTTCAAAAACATTGTTTCTGAAGCCTTGAAAGAGTTTTAAAAAGTGCTGGGGAAGTACTGCAGTGAAGGCATTTAAGCAGTGCTACGTCCATAGTGTGTGTGTAAATATATATATATATAAATATATAAATGGTGTATGTGAGATTAAATGCAGTCTCTGAAAAGAAACCTATTTATTGGTGAACTCAAAATAATGGCAAATCAAGTTAAGATTTAAACTTTCTCTGTTTAATAGCACTTGAATTAAGAAGTAGTAACCGGTGTGGGTTAATACTAGGGCTTTAAAGGAAGATGAAAGTGCTCGAACCACAGGAAATCAATGGCTTAATTGTCTGGAAAAAAGTCTACCACAGTACCAGGACGCCTTCTGAGAGCACGAGCCTATTCTGCAGGTGTAGGGGGAATGTTTGGCATTTACATTTCTCAGCAATTTCAGTTCTGTCAGGTAACTTGTGAAGTTCTGAGTCTGAATGGGAGTTGAAAACGTTTTTTGTCAATTCTCTCCTGGCCCAAGCATAGTGAGATATTCTCTTTACTCTGGTAGGACTGTCTGTATTGAAAGAAAGGATGAAAACACGACTGCTTCTATTTTAAAACAATCTTGTGTAACATCTGCTTTGATAAACTTGCTTTCTTCTCTTGATGTGCCTTCAAGTTTGGGGCAGTTTGGGTAGTAAAGTTCAGTTAAAATGCTGTTTCTGCAGGTTTTAATTGGGTTTCAATTTTTGTTCAGGGACATCTTAGCAGAACGTAAAAGTTTTAAAAACAACCAGTAACCCAACTGTAGTAGTAAAAAGGAAGTGCAGCATTCATCTAAAAAGGGCAAAAATAGACTTGAGTAAGTGTATGATTTATTGCATAACTGCTTAGTTAAATGAATGGTGATGCATCTTCCTTAACAAATTTGTGTACCAACCTCTAGTGTAGGGGTTATTTTAAGCTAACATCTCCACAGCTACGAAGCAGGGAGAATCAGTCCTTATTCAGATGCAACAGTTAAAAATGGAAACTAGGTTTAAAACTGCTGACCTTACCCAAGGTTTAGTATTTGGGACTTTTAATCATTTCGATTTAATTAAGGACACTGCAACTACTAAATTATCAGCGCGTGTCATAACAGCACCTGAATTATGAGCGAAAGGTAAGCATCAGGCAGCCTGTCCCTTCTGGCAGGCGCAGGAGGATGTCGTGGGAGCTGCTGCTGTGCTGCTGGTGTCCCGTGGGGTGTCCTGGTGTCCCGTGGGGTGTCCTGTGGGTGTCCTGGTGTCCCATGGTGGCTGAGGCCGGGTGGCTCTGCTGCAGGTGGCTGTTCAAGCTGGTGCTGTCCCCTCTGGCTGTTCAGAGCTCCACAGCCATGCTTGTGCAAGCCTGGGGAAGAGAGAGAGGAATAGTGATGCCTGGAAACCTCAAGAAATTGTCTAGCACAACACGCTGGATTTCACATGACTATTTAAACTCATTAATGATTTCTGGACCCAAAGTAACCGATTTTATTTAAAGATACCAGCACAGATGGCTTTGATTTCTTGATGTTCCAGTAGATACGAAGTCAGATAGCGAGTTAGATGGCAGTAATGGAAAGCAATGGCTGATGCCAAGAGGCTTTCAGGAAGGAATCTGCTGTTTCTGCCTCCCTTACAGGTTTGCAAGGGCTATTGGCCTTCTCAGGCTGCACCCATGGGATAGATCGTTTGCTGGACAGCAAGCGAGGATCACAGACCTTGCAGCTTTCAGTGCTACACTGAGCACAGGTGCTGCTGTGAACAGGAACACAGAATGCAAATACTTAACAAAATCTTCTCGAAGGGACGCCCCACTCCACTCCACGTGATTCCATCTGGGATGCTGCTAGAAGTTTACACGTGGCACGTGGTTATGCTGCTTGGTACAGGGTTGGGAAGCGTGCAGCATTACAGCAGTGCATACAGTGGAGTAAGAGGAGGTCAGAGCTCTTACAATCTGCCAGCCCTGTAGCTGTGCTCTGGGTCAGCTGCTTCTGAACAAGCAGGAGCACTCGTCTATTTACTTGTTTCTGTAACTGTCATTGGGTAGCACGGAGGTGAGAGAGGAGCTCTCTGGAGCCTTAGTCTCGGACAGAGGAGACTTAGTCGTACGGAGATCTCAAAAGAGTAGAGGATCACAGTTCATCAGTGATGTTTGCAGCCCTGTACCATTCCTCGGCATAGGGGCTGTAGCCGTGAGCCAGAGCTTTATTGGATTTAGTGTTTACTAAAGAGCTTTTCTTGGTGCCAGAAAAACTCGATAGCAGCAGCTCCTTTTCAGAAGGCAGTGCTTCAGCGCAGCTCCCACCTGAACATCCACACGCGCTCAGGAGCTCTGGGCAGTGCTTGAACAGTCATCTGCTCTTTGCACTAGCTCTAATCAAAGTTCACACGAGTCTGTCCGTTGAAGAGTTGAGATACTAGTGTATTACGAGCAGATATTCTGGACTTTGTGTAAACAGTAACTCTAAAAAGTAAAATCAATCTGGGGCTGTCAGTGAGGAGTGAGGCAGGTGCCGTAGGAATACAACTGTCAAGGGCAGTGCTGATGTAAAGAGGATGAGGATAGTGTAGGCTTCGGGAATATATTTTAATACATTTCTATATATTAAAAACCAAACCCACTAACGACACACAGGGGCTTCCAAGAGGGCAATTCATGTGTTGGAGCTTGAGCAGGTACCAGCTGGAGGTAGCGGCAGCTTTGCTGGCCTTTGAGTGTGTGGTGATGGGCTTGGGTATGGGTACGGCGGGAGAGATGCACGCTGCAGCCTTCTGTGAGGCTGAGTGGCTTGTATCAAGCAGCAGGAATGGAAGGAGGAGATCTCAAAGGAACAGGATGATGCCAAGTTGCCAAGTGGAGTTTTTGTTTGCAAAAGGGAGAGTATGTAGGCAAAAAAAAATCAACGTTACCTTGAAAAACTAAATTAAAAAAAAATGGGGAGGGGAAATGCAGAAACCAGTGGGTTGTGGCACAGAGGTGAAAATTGCTGACATCTAATTTTGATACTCTTATCTTAGGAACACTGTTTTGGTTTTGTTTTTATCTTCCCTGAGCAATGCTGAGGGAGGAAGAGAAGCGTGAGGAGAGCAAGTGAAGGAGGAGAGCATTTCAAACCAAGCAAACGAGAGCAGCAGGGCTCTTGTCTGGTTCAGGGTGTTCCAGCTCCTGGAAAGCTGAGCTGTCTGTGACAGGTCCTTAATCAGACAGTTTGAATTTAGGCATTAGGACTCCATTCGCCCTCCCTTGCGAAGCTGTAATTTCCTCGCTTAGGAAACCCATGAAGTGAGCCTGAAGAAATCCGCTAAGCAGTTGGGAGCTGTCAGAGCCTTCTGTCCCCATCGATGGACCGCAGGCTGTGTGCTGCACGGCAGGCAGCCGGGAGGCTTTTGGCACAGGCCAGGGCAGAGAGGTTTAACACGTGCCGCTGGTCTGTGGAGCAGGACGCCTGGTGTAGCTGGGCGAGGAGGGAGCCCTGTTGTGCTAACTGGGGTGACGCCACGGCGATTTTCCTGCTGGTATAAAAGCGATGCTGCGAGGGCCCGTTGTGCTCAGCAGCACAAGGGATGTCTGCGCAGGGGCTGTGGTGCTCAGAGGAGGATTTAGCACATCTGCTGGGTCTGAGGAGCAGACTTGAGCACCAGCCTCTGACTAGTGACTGCCACTCGTGGTGCAGCCCCGTCTCTTTCAGGAGGTGGGACTGCAGCCTGGGTAGCCTCATGTGACCCGGCTTTCATTAGCGTTGCTTAACAGGCGTGACGAAGCTGTGGCAGCGCTGGCTTTCATGCCATCCACAGCCTCACTGGAGACAGCGTCGTGTACATGCTCCTGCAGCTTCTCCGCCTTAGCTGGCGAGCTGCCTGTGGCTGCGATGGAGACTCAGCTGCAGCGGTGTGTGACGCCTGGTTCTGCATTCCTACAGAATGAAAAGATGACATTAGGATGGGATCGGGTCGGGCACTGCTCTGTCCAGCTCGTTCGCTCTTCCATAGCAGCCAGGAGCACTTGCTGAGCCGGTCCACACCAGCCCACAAAAGTTGTGGGGAGAGAGGGATGGGTTGGCATCGTTCTTACTTGGGCTTCTCAACTGCTCTGCTCAGTGATTGAATTTGTTTTTCTAGGAAAAGTCTTTGCTGTTGTGAGTCACTCTGGCTTAGAAGGATTTAGCTTTCAGCTGCCTTTTGCCTTAAAAGGTGATGTTGCTTCTGGTATTTCTCAAGTTTAAAAATACAATAAAAATCTAAAAATTGTCAGGCAACTCTCCTTAAGAAACACTTGATACTTGCTTCCTTCGTTATTTGGTATTTTTTGTGTTTTTCTTTTTTTTGGGGGGAGGGGGAGGCAAACCAAAATAAGGCAATGTTCAGGGAATGCACTGCTGATGCTGCTTGGGGGCCTGCTTGATTTATGTGGCAGTGAAACATCAGGCAGCAATGCTCCCACATGTACCAGGGATGTAGCCTGCTTTCTGTCATGCCGGATTTCTAGAGCAGCTGGAAATTAGTGGCACTCGGCACGTGAGGTGGTGTGGTTTGGGCTTCTCCATCTGGTTTTGGTCTAAGGAGTCACGCTGTAGCAAACCAACCATGGTTGCTCTACAGGCCGAATGCCTTTAAAATGGGGAAGGAGGCTGTCCTCTTTGCTGTCTGTGGTCAGGAGGGATGTCACTCTGTTTTTAGGAGCTGAGCTGTAACCCTAAGGACATTACAGGGGTGCAAATTGCATTGCACTTAACTAAAAATCTCTGCAGTTCCAAATGTAATGCTTGATACACATTTTAAAAAAAGTCCTGTGGCACAAAAGAGTAGTGTGATCCCTCACCTACTATAACTGTGATAAAACTGCAGTGGAGGAGGAAGGACTTTTGTTTTTAAAAGGTCAATCCACACTACAGACCTTACCACTACTTCTGGAGGTGGAACCAAACTGTTGATGATGCGTTTCAACATTCCTGTGCATTTGAGTATAGCTGTAACCCTGCTTTTTCCCTGTGCAGAAGCATTTTATGCAGTTCTATTGCTCCCATGCAGAAGATGTCTTTCATTTTGGGGTATTTGATACATAAGCTGCTCCCACCAACCAGGCTGGCTTTGGTGGCATTTGTCAAAGTCTGAAACTTGAATGATTTATAAAGATTTATCGTTATCACAGTCACTTGCTGTGACCTTCTCCTTGCACAGGAAACATAAGCTTGTGCTCTTTTCTGAATGCTTCCTGTGCCTTGCTCCCCAGGAACAGAGCTTGTTTCTTAGGCTGCTGGCGGACCATAAATTGCAGGGTGGTGTTAACAGGCACTCTCTACTTGGACTTTCCAGCAGGACTGCCCAGCATGCTATGTCTCTTGCCATTGCACGTTCACTCTCACTTTATTAGCTTGTGTGTGGCTTTCCTAAGAAAATGTCACCCCTTTTAAACTGTTTTTTAATTGTGTATTGGAAATGTGGAAGAAGAGATCTTCTCCAGTAAGTCAGTCTGTCTTCGGCGACTTGAGTTTCAGTCTAGTGACAAACTTCATCGAGGTTGAAGAGTGTGTGGGGAGAAGACCATGAAGTAGTGAGCTGTAATCACAGATTGAAGTGTTCCTGAAGTGATGCTTCATCTCTGCCTGCCTGTTTTACTCAGAAATCTATTGTTTTGTCTCTTGCAGAAGCACCACCGAAGAACTGGACATTATTGCTGTGGGAGATCAACAGCAACTTCCAGCTGTATCTCGTGTACCAGCTCTAAAACCACAGTCGCAGTGAGTTTCTCTTATATACTCTATTTTCTCCAGTGAGGAGTCATTAATTGTAATCCATGAAAGTAATCGTGTTCTCTGTTTAGACTTTGTCCATTCACTTTACTACCACAAAAGATTTGATTTACCAATCCCATGCCAAATGGGTATGGAACATTTTTTCCCCTTCATACTGGGAGCTTGGTATTGTGCAGGTGCCAGAAAAGGAAATCTTTCAAGTTTTGCTGTGTCTTGAGGTGGGGGCGTCATACTTCGATTGTTTTGCTTATGTGTCCATTGATCAAAACAAGAATTGGATCAAATATTTTGCTCCTGAGAAACAGCTTCTGAAGTAAAGTTAAGTTAATTAAATGGAGGAGAGAAAACTATTGCTTGGGCAAAGAAAATTGACTTGTCTACTGGTTTGGAGTGCCAGAAGAAAGCACGTCATAGACCGATAGTCATAGGTAGGTGAAAGGAGAAGGTGTCACAGTGCTGGAGTGCTGCTGAATCTGTTCTTAGGTGTACTCTTAAAACAAGAGGCTGGAATATTCTTAGGGCTGTAAGGAAGCTCTCTGACCAATGCTATTTGGATACCAAATGAACTCTTGAAAATCCTTGTTCCATGAATTTTTTAATAATTCTTACCTAAATGAAATGCTGAAGAAGAGTGCTCCCCTAGTCCTACCAGCTACCTGTGAATGTTCACATAACTTGCCTGTGATTCTTTTATCAATAATTCTCTTCTGTCAATAACACAGTAGAACACGTTCAAGTGATATTTGATATTTTGCACAGCTTAAAATGATATAACGATTGTTTGCAAAGTCATCTCTGGTTTTGTATCTTATGTGGGGATTCTGTTTGCAAGAGTAGAAGGGCAGGAGTAAATCTAGGCCTGTGCAAGTGTTTGCTCTGAGGAAAGCTTGAGGATTTAAGAAACAAACAAAAAGGTAAGTGCTTAAGGGATCTTAGGATACTTGTACAATTAAATGGCATTGAATATTGACATGCTATAGATTTTGGGCTATGGGGGTTGGGTGGAAGTGCTCAGGTAACTGCTTCTCCTGAGAAATAACAAGGACAACAGGAAGAAACAACTCTGTAAAAGGAAAGGCCCCATGTCCTCTGAAAGGATATAGGAAAAAATTGGGTTAAATGTATGTTTCTAGCCTTTGTCAGTATTGCTGATGCATAAATTATATAAGAGTTAGGAAAAAAAAGACTTAGAAAAAGGTCGCTTCTAGAGAGCTATTGTTTCTTTGCCTGGAAGGACGCAGCCAGCTTGCAGTGTACGCAGTGAAGAATACCTGTCAGGAATTGAATATTGAGTGAAGGTAATCTTTCTAATGAAAAGTAGTTAGAGGCAAGGCAGAGTCGAAGGAAAAGCAACTGCTCAGCTGGAAGGCTGCTTCCAGTGCTGCAGACGTCCTCTAAGATGCATATTTTATGTATTAGGAGTATCGATCAAGGCCATGGTGTGCCTCACGTTAGCACTGTTCTTCCTGATCGTTGCGATAAAGATTTCTTAACTCTTTGAGTTCCACTCCTGTCTCTGCGAGCAAGTGCAGCACACGTGGTGCTGCTGTGATGGGGGACTCAGCGCTGGATATGGTGGTTGGTTTGCTGCTTTTTTCCTTCTAATTTAGTGCCATGCAGAAATGACTGTTTTAATCACAAAAAGATAAAAGGGTGAAGCTCAGTTTCTGTACTCTCCTCTGAGTTTCCCTAGTAAATCTGCAGATGATGCAGATACCTCTGCTGAAGGTATCATGATCTTGTCATTGAAGCTGCCTGCAATCTTTCTCCTTTCCTCCCCCCGTTAAGCCCTTAGATCCTTGGTCCTGCCTGCAGGCATTTTGCCTGACAACTAGACCATGAATTCATGCTGGGTAAAATACAGGAGGGAGAAAAGCTTTAAGTGAGACACGTCCTGTGTCAACTGACAGAGCACTGCTCCTAGCAGAGGCTTCTTGATGCATGGACAGATACTCAGCCAAGTCTCCTGACTGTAGTGCAGACATGCCGGTTTAGATCAATTAAATTTTCTGAAAAATCATCTGCAGCTGTGGTGATACCATCTTAAGGGAGTCGTAAAGGGGTGTCACTGGGAGCAGTGCCTGGTATGCACACTGGAGATGTGCTGAGCTGAGTGCTGTAAAGGAGCCCTAGACTTTGCTTCTGCAAAGAAACATCCCAGGCTGCTTTTTGAAGCTCTTGACGTTGACTGAAGGCAGGATTGCATCCCCACGCTTAAGCCTGCTTTCTGTTCCTCTTGAGCTGATGTCCATTCCCTTCTGATCCGTTACAGTGCTCTAAGAAAATTGAATCCAGGTTGAAGCCGTGGCAGCCACCTCCACTCGTTAAAACTAGCCTGCGTCAGAGGGTGATGTCGAAGGCCTTTTCTGTGCTGTAACACTTGGCTGCCGCAGCCTGCGGAGGCAGGAGTCTGCAGCTGTGGCTGCTCGAACAAGGCTCCCCGTGGAGCAGGTGTGATGCTGGATGCCTCGCACGTGCTGCTAACGCTGACCCGCGCCACCCTCGTCTTTCTGCTGCTGACTTGCCTTTTGTTTAGCCAGTGAGCTTCTTGTAAGCTGCACAAGTGTGTGCCGGCACGTATGGCTCTCGAAAGGAGAATGGTCTGGAAGCTAATTAAGAGCTCTGCAAATCCAACTTCATCGCCCTGGTCTGCATGCAGATTCCCTCTGAGAATTCAGCAGCGTGACTTAGTCTCTGTGCCAGTTTCCTCTTTGTTAAAGGACTCTTCCCATCTAGGATGGGAGCTGAGGATAAACATGCAGAGCTAGCAAAGGTTCCGGTATAGCAGTTAAAGAAATAAGTATTAGGATACCTTTCGCTAGTATTTCTGCCCAGCCCAAGTTGTATCCTTGGAGTCTGTTTAGCAGTCACAGTGAGACAACAAGGAATGAGGACTGGATGGATGGGAAGTGAGAAGGTTGTGTATGTGCTAGTGACGCCAGGTGTCATCCCAGCGTCTAGTCTGGCTCCGAGCACCCAGTGTATCTCGCCTTCCTGAGCGAAAATGCTCGCTTAGACCTGGGGCAGCAGCAGAGGCAAACAGCTTCAGGCTTGTGTTCCTCACCTGGTGTCCAGCAGCAGCAGCTTGTTCCTTGTGTGGCTGTCTCGCAGTGCTTTGCCTTGTGTGGTCACATTGCCTAACACAGCTGGCCTGCCTGTCCCGTGTTGGCTTCACATTAGGGTCACAGGAAGGACTTCTGCTTCCCAAATGTCTCTGTTCTTTTTCAGAGACCGGCTGTTTGGTGGCTGCACAGCCTCACTCAGATGCGCTCTCCAACGTGTCAAAGAGTAGAACCTGGCTAGGATTGACAGCTATAAAACATTCCCTCTGAACTCCGAGATGAAAGCGAGACATTTCCTTTCTCCTTCCAGAGGGCTCATCTACTATAAGAGGGAGGTGGTTGTTTTTTTTTTGTTGCCTGTTTGTTTATTTTATTTTATTTAAATGTAACTCATCAGGTAACATAGCAGTATCTGTGGCAGTCCATGGCAGCATGCTATGAGAAGCTGGGAACGTGAAAATGAAAGGCAGCTCTGTCAAGGGGCTTCAGTCTTCCTTGATTTTTTTTTTTCTTTCCTCCCCTCTTTTCTCTCTCCACGTTGGCTCCTAGAATGCAAGGGCACTGCTGAAATATGCTGGTGGTTAATCTTGTATTATATCTTTGGTTGTTCCATAATTTGACCCTCTTCATGCCAGAGCCAGTCACCTTAGAAAATGCGAGGAAGCAGGCTGCAAGGAAGCAGGCAGTTCTGGGGGTACCACCAGCTCTGCAGAAATAACACTGTGTGTTTGATCCTTATGAAAACATTCTGAAGAACTGAACAAGAAAGTGTTGTAGGAATTTGGAGGGTAGATTAATAGCATTCCTGTTTCAGGCTGTTTATTTGTAGCTTTAACTTTTTTTAAGGCAAAAAGTCTATTTTTAGCTTGCTTTTTTTCCCCCACCTCGCTAACCCAAACAAATTTCCTTCCTCGGAGGGGAGGGTGGAGTTGGGAGGAAGGAAGGGTGGAATTAAACTGCTTCATTAAATCAGTTTCAAGATCATCACCACACAATTTCATTTTCACATCGCAGTTCTGAGTACGCAAGAGTTCCTTTACACTTTCCAGAGAGGGGGAGCTTTGTGTGCAGAAGGGGAGAGTGAGGGCCTCTGAGACAATGAGGCGGTTATGGAAAGCTTGTGACTTTGGCTGAATTTTGTTCCTTCCTGCATGACTTTTTTTCTTCTGGTTACTTCTGTCGGGGCTTAGCCCGTAATTTCCAAGGAAAGGTGGGGCTTGGTGACAGTTTGCATTCACAGCTCCCAGTGTAGCAAGATGCAGAGAAGGGAAGGATTCTGGTAAAAACAGGAACGTCAATTAGATGTTGCTACGCCGCCAAAGGTGGATGTTCTCCCTGAGATCCCAAAGTATATCTGGTAAGAGGTAAGGCTGAGAGTAGGGAATTCTGTCAGATGTAACTCATTCGAACAGGGGCACGGTGAGGAGGGGAATCAAGCTCTCCTGAGTCCTAGGACGTATGTTTTGATGGTTTTATGGGAAGTTGCTTCTGATTTATAGAGAAGAAGAGCAACTAGCACCTTTCTTACTAGGTTGATATGACTTGAGCTTTAATATAATGACTGATGTTGGTGTGCTGTAGAAAGGGTTGATGAATCTAGGGCCTGTGGATCGAGTCTGCAGAAAGAAGCACAGGTCCCTGGATTGATCGATGGCCCAGCAGCCAGTGTCATCTGGCCAATGCAGAGCATTGCTGCTTTCTTCATTCCCCCTGAATCTCTTGGGCTTTAAAGTTGGTTCTTCAGCATCTGTGAAGCTTTCTCCTCCCTCTGTTGATGGGAGATAAGGATCTTTGCAACAGCATTTATGTGAAGTCTCCCTCTGGCAGCAAAATTGCAGAGAGCCTGTCTGGACTGCCTGTAGAGGCTTCTCAGGACTGCGTCATGAATCATTTCTTCTTGAAACGTGTTGACCCTGTTGTGTGTCCTCCTGTGCTGCTGGAGAACTGACAAAAACCAGACATTACACTTGTGTTTATTTAAAAAAAAACAAACACAACTCCACAACAAAACACCAAAGCAAACAAAAAACCCTTTCCTGTTTTGGGAATAAAGTAAATTCTGTTTTTCCCCATCCTTCCATGGCAGGAGGTTCCTAATTTTCCTCTTGCTAGTTACCAACGTACTGAACCCTGCGTGTGAGCTCAGAGCTGGAAAAGACAACCTGACTTTCCGAGCCCCTGTCCCAGGGAAGGCTCCCTGCTGCTGGGGATCAACACGGGACAGGAGCCCTTTCTGCAGACTCTTAAATTCTTTCTTTATCTGCTTTCTTCTCCTCTTCCGCTTTTCCCGCTGGGAGGCTGCTCCAGAGGATCTCTGCTCCATACTCAGCTTCTCCTGACCTCCAGCACAGAAATCTTAGCTCATTTCTGCACAAGGATCACCCTATGGGTTAAACAGCTCTTATTTCTTGCTACTTCCCACAGCCAAGTCTGTTTGCAGGGACCAGTCCTGTCCATTATCAGGCTGTTCTGCCGATTTGAACAAGCCAAGCTCTCCCTCGATAGGCCTCTTATTCTTAGCAGCACTTCTGTGCACCTATTTTCATTTCAGCTAATCATCTCTGAATTGTCATGTGCCCAGAACCGTTCACAATGCGAGTGGCTGGGAAAGGGCTGCTTTCAGTAACACTAATTTCAGCATCTAGCCATCAGTTGCGGTTTAAGCTAGGTTATACATCTGAGAAAGATTTCCTGGTCTTGTTCTGAAGACATCAGCAATGGTGGCTCTTTTTCTGCTTTAGGGGAGCTCTGTCAATGGTTTCTTTGATGTTTAAATAGGTACCTTAATTTGAATAGGTAACATCTTAGCCACTGCATCTTGAAATGCACTTTGTGTGTGTGTGTGTGTGTGTTTACTTGAGGCTTTTATTATTCAGAACTCTCATTTTCTTGGAAGTGCTCTTATACTTGTAGAGCATGTAAAAACAATTACTGAATTAGCCAGATCTGAGTTTCAGAATCTGAGCACTCCCATTCCAAGTAAAGGTCCCTTTTAAGGTATCTTTCAGTATCCAAAAATGTCTGACTATCAGCTTCCATCCCTGGATCACACTGGGCACTGCACCAGCAAGAATATATGCAAAGAATGAAAATAAAGTCCATTATTTATGACCCTCTCTCTGAGCTTCTCTGGCTTGTGTGAGGAAAGTGGAACTACTTGGAAATACTTCGCCTCCCCTTGGATTTCTGGTTTCTTTGAAGGTTGTCTTGATCTTTGTGAATAATCTTTGGTTTATACGTTTGATTTCATGCCAGCAAACTAAATCTTTCTATAATGCGCATTCCTTCAGGGTTTGTATATCGTGAAGACTTGAGGCATTTCTCCCACTGTTTTGTGTAGTAGCATTTCCCTTCAGCTGGCACTGAAGAATAGAGGGATGTGGTTGTGAGCACGGCAAAGTCAGGAGCTGGGATGTGGTTGTTCTGCAGGCTCTGTGCCTGCCTGAGAGCAACCTGCACGATTGCTCTCTGTATCTGTCCTCAACCTGGGGGCAGTAGCATTTTGTCTGGTCCAGCTGAGCCCTTGTGCTTTACTAAATGCTTCTGGTGGCACGTGCTGCTTAGCTGTTGGGGTTACAGCGATGGTAGCACAGAGCTGCTAGGGGAGATCAGCTGGTGGCCCCCCAACCCACCTGAAACAACGGTGAAATCTAGCTGAGCTTAATGCTCTCACTGAGTATTCTTGCTAGGATAGGATGCTAGTCATCAGTTTGTCCTAAAATTAAGTAAATGTCCAATTTTTTTTTTTTTTTTTGGGGGGTGGTGGTGGTGATGGTGAGGAAGCTGCCTTCAGGATTTTAACTGAAATCCTAGCGTGAGCCCCCTTCCTGCTAGATTGCTCTGCCAACACGCTCATACAACTTGTCAGATTTATACGTTAAGAAAGCACCCATCTTTAAGTGTATTCCTCTGCTCTAAGATGGCAGCCATCCTTGTGCACTGTGGCTCTTTTGTATCATTTGAAGTATATCATAAACTCAGCCATTAAAGTAACTTGCCACACGTCCCATTATCCTTGAATAACTTTTCAGGTGTACAATTATAGTCCTTTCTACCTTCTTTCTTTGTGCTCTTGGGGAGGAAAAAAAATACTCTGCTACTTTTCAAAGTATTCTTTTCCTGCTGTATCAAATGTAGTGTTAAAGTTCACTGTGCAGTTCTCCTCTAGTCACTTGCTGTAGTCCTTTAAAAGTAAAATTACGTAATTTATATAAATTCAGAGGAGGAAAAGTTGAAGATGTCTGTACCAGCCTATTTTTTAATCCTCTGTGGAAGCTTGGAAAAATTCAGGTGAGTGTTCTGGAAAGTAATTAGCATTTGAAATTGAGGCTTAGATTGGACTGTTCCTCATGTGTACTGCAGAAGGTGTTTCTGGAGTCCCTTTGCCTTTTGCAGGTAGGAGTAATCTCTCAGTTTTAATAAATAACTGCTGCAGAGTTGTGAAGCAGCTTCCCCATAGCTATTTGTCCTTGATAAAGAAGGTGGTCAGGGTCTGGTTTACTTCTAATTGAGAGATTAGCTCGACCCCTTGTAATCTTGAATATGTCTCCTATGCCTCTTTCCTGCCTGGAAACAGCCTCTTGTTTGGAATTTAGTTTGAGTAAGGCTGATTTATTTATTTGCACCACAGAAACGTTTACGAGCTGTGACTAGTAACTCATAGTGTACTCATACCCTGTACAATGCCAGGACAAGAAGACGGTCCTTAACCAGGGAGCTTTCAGCCCAGTGTGGAATAAATGACCGCTGCATTAGCAAATACTTCTGCCTGAATAGAGACTTGGTGCCAGCTGTGCCCAGCCCTCCCAGAGGGAGGGAGCACACCGTTCATCCTCCAGGCTGGTGAGAGCCGTAGCCCTAGTACAGTTAGTCTGCACAAATCAGGTATGTTGTGCTTCTCAGACCTGGACACACACCCAGGGAGCTTCTCACCCTGAGCAGCATGTGGACAAGATAGTGAGCAACAGGGGGCTGCTGGCATCCTGGTGACCCAGTTCTGGCTGTGCTTTTCCCAAAGAGCCTCTCAGCTGTGCACAGAGCAGGTCTGTGGGCTGTGCGGATTGCTTTTGTTACCTCCTTACACCCAGATGTCTTATGGGGCCTGAAAGGGGAGAGGTGAAGGGATACCTGTGGCCTTCCAGTGGGACCCTGGTCAGTGAGGGCTGTAGGAGTTCTTTAGCCAGGGCATGGATTTGGACACTTGCAGTCTCTATCATTAAGTTCCATTTTAGGACTAATTAGTTTTGTTCACCTATCTAAAAAAAAAAAAGAGTGTTTTAACAGTAGCAGGGGTTTATCTTCCCCTTTGCCCCTGGAAGCAGCAGTTGAACCCAGGATTAAAAGCTGAGGGGCAGACCTGCCAACATGAATCTAAGGGATAATTTTGAAGAGACAAAACTCTGTCTTGAGAATTTTCCTCTGGCTCGGTTCATGCTCTCGAGCATCACTGAAGTGCTGTTTGTATCAATCTTCAGGCTCGTGAACAGAGCATTGCTCTCATTTGCATTTTGGATGTGTTTAAAAGGCTATCTCTGCAACTGTAAGGGCTACATCTTGATTCATTTTAATTGGTAACATAGACTGTACAGAAACTCAGAACTTGAATTTGCATTCTCCAGAGTAAGACTTCCAGTCAGTACAGAAAAAAGAGGATTCATTTTTGCAGACTCCATGTCTGAACTCGAGTCTCAAGTTAGGTGTGCTGCCGTCAGTTTGACAGTCAGTGAAGTGAATCTGCCATTAGCTTCAGATGCCCAGACACTGGCTGTCTGCCTCTGAGCTATGAGGACTGTCCTTCCACTCAGTAAGGAGGAGATGTTTTAGGACACACTTCATCTGACACTGTTTTAGACAACTGCTTTAGCACAAAATGCATTCTGCCCTGGAAGTGTTTCATGTTCTCCAGCAACTCTATTGGCAGTCCAGGCAACGAGTGCAGAAGTCCATGCTGACACTTGCTCAGATGAATCCTGTATGAAATACTTCTGCTTTTCAGTTCAATTGATTAGGTATTTTCAGCAAAGCATCATCAGACATCCTGGTACCCAGGAAGCAGGTTGTGTGCTGCATCTTTTCTGCTTTTATTCTCCAACTCTCTGTCTAGAGAACAAAAATTATTCCATCGTGACAGGAGCATTGGCCTTCAGAAAGCTCCTTTTATCTACACCAGTACTTTCTGTGGTATTTTTCCACTAGCGTTGGCCTTTTGCTTATCCATCTTAGAGCTGGATTAACTTCAGAAAGGAAAAAGTGCCTTGTATGGTACTCCGAGACACATTTATTTCTTTGACCAGTAAATCAGTATTATAGTTCCCTGGGGACTGGGAAAGAGGTATTATGATGGAGTTATACTTCTAAGTCCACTTTCCTGAATGCTGAATTTCCAAGGGGAAGGTATAAATCTCCTTTGACACAGAGGAATCTATATGAAACAGTTTTTGGTGGCCTCATTCTCTTCGCGTTTGTTTCTTTGCCTCCCTTTTCTGCCTTCCTCCCTTTCCTCAGGTGCTACGGTATATTACTTAGTTTCCTTTGAGGTAAGTATAGCTTCTTTGTCACTGTATGGAACACATTCGTATTCAGGAGGGCTTTTTCCTGTGTCAAAGCCAATATTTTGTTGCTTTGTAACACTAACCTTCTTGGAACTCTCCAGCTAATATTTTTCTTTTCCTCTGCCTTTTATTGACTGTGGTACGTTTAGTATTGCTTCCCTCCCCAGTAATTTTTTGGTTTTTATTCATGACTAATACATCCATTTTACGAAGCAATGAAGCCCATTTACACAGGAAAGTGAAGCTGGTTGCAGGGGCTTGATGGAAGTGACAATAGGAGGCACACACTCTTGAGTCATGTTTGTTTTATAAATGAGGTTTAGTGTGCAGCGGAGAGGCACAAATTCTGTTGGCTCTCCAGGATCCTTCTGGCTCTGTTTAGGTATTCTCCTCTACAGAGTGACTCTGAGATGCTGAACTGAGGCTAGCTGGAAACAGTTCTGTTCAGCAGAGAGGGCAAGGAGCTGTGGTCCTGTTGTGCGTCCATCCGTGGCTGCAAGGAAGGAGGATTCACCTGCATTGCAAGCATTAATCAATATGTGCAAATAACATTTACTTTTCAGCAAACCACATTTCGACCACCCTCAGTCTTCTCTTTAATTTATAGCTACTCCAAACCTCAGTTGTGCACCTCCCTGTTGGCGTCCCCCCAGCCCCACGAGGATGCTGTCCAACCAAAACTGGAAACAGCTGCTCTTTGCGGACACTGAGCACTCAGTTTTGATTCCCTGCTTTGAAAGTGGTGGGAAGCCAGTGAGTGAGTGGCAAATCTGGCCATCTAGCAAATGAACAAAGACATTCAACACACCGGCATTTCTCATGATGAAGTAGAGCTCTGATGGGAAGAGAGCAGCAGCAAAGAGTCGTTGGTGGGGAAATTTGGCAAGTTAAATGTTTTTGGATGTTTTAATTGGATAGGTTGGGAGACAGGGAGAGAGAAGATGATACTGGAAACAAGTCATGGAGCCCTGGGAATGGGGATGGAAAGTAATTGTAAACATGACCAGCAAAATAATCTACTTCATGAGCAAATCCTATTTAAATGTAAATTGCCTAAAGTGGTTTTTTTATTGGAATTTTTAGCAGCATGATGTAGAAAGACAGAAGTACTTTTCCTCTTGGTCAAATATGTGATGCAGACAGCTGTAGAGAGCTATAAGGACCCCACATCTCTCTACCTCCTCACACATTCTTCTTTCCTTTAGACTCCTTGGAGCCGTTCCCCGCAGCAGTGCTTCCAGGTAGTGACAGCTAGGATGTTCACTTCAGTCACCAGAGCTCTGTCAGGGCCAATTAGCATCCTAATGACTGGCATGTACCATCTTGATAACATTCAGCCTGTGCTTTGTACCTGGGGACCTAGCCTCTTAAGAACCCATCTTGTTTCATTTGGACCATAGCAGTTGTATAAGCCTGTTTAAAAAAAAAAAAAAAAAGATAAAAATTTCCATTTCATCTTGTCTTCTGAGTCCCAGGGGCTTTGGCACAGAACAAATATACTGTCCTTTCCTTTAGCTGGAAATGATGAATCTGGGCTAGGGAGAGGGGAGCTGAATCAAACAGCTGCTCTTACAGGTACTGAGGACCTGGGGTCAAAGCCTCAGCTGAGGTTAAGCAACGCAGCACGCGTTCTTTCGAGCTGCATTGAATAAAACAATCAGAGGCAGTCTTTAAACATTAAATACCTGGCCAGTATCAGGGCTAGGCTGGTACTTTCCTGGAATTACAGCTACCTGTTGTTTGGCTGTCTGCTGCCAAATCTGCTTCGCGGTGGACTAGCATCAGCAGTCAAAACTGTGCTTTTGTCCGTCAGTCAAAGCAGGGCCGAGCGCTGTGCAGAGACCTTTCCCAGCAGCACGGACCAGGGCATGCAGCTGAGGTGGTTCCAGGGAGA
This sequence comes from Aythya fuligula, assembly GCF_009819795.1. Lineage (NCBI taxonomy): Eukaryota > Metazoa > Chordata > Aves > Anseriformes > Anatidae > Aythya > Aythya fuligula. Next base: position 46,099,107 of record NC_045563.1, read on the forward strand.
TTTCACAGCTGCTCGGCAAGGTCAGTGTGTTGGAGAGGCCGGGGTGTAAACCTGCCACGCCGGCAGCCTTTTATCAGCACTGAGGCTTTGTGCTGCGCCCTGCCAGGCTGCAGAGGGAGCAGGGCCTTGGCGGTGGCAGCTAAATGCTGCCATGTGAAATCACCCCGCTTCTGGGCTGTGTTGTATTGCTTGGGGACAACACGCTTTTCCAGAGAAACTCGTGCATCTCTCCTGACTCCCAGTCCTAAACGGCAGAGCTCTCCTTGTTAAGGTGGCATTGCTGTGTAACCCTGCCCCACGTCCTAGCTCTTCAAGGGCTTTAATGAAGCGCTGCGATGCTGGAGCCAGCTGGCTGGCACACTGTTAGAGCTGGCACAGCCACGCTAGGTCATCTGGAGGGAGAGGTCAGCAGTTTAATGGTCCTTCGGAGAAGCCAAATAGCCTGTGATGCTAAATCAGAGAGAAGTGGCTGCAGGCAGCGTGTGCGGTGGCTGGACTATAGCTGCAGCAGGGAGGATTTGTTTACAGTGAGCCTTTCACTGGTGGTGTGAAACTTTAACATAGCATTGTTTGAAAAAAAAACAAAACCACCATTGCTAAGATTTTGAGGACACACAAGTTGCATTCCCTATTAGAGACAGCAAATCCCAAGTGTGAACTCTGGAGACTCAGTGAGCAAGAAGTGTTGCTGCTGTTATTAAGGCCATAAGTATTCTTGAAAACACATGCAAAAAAAATACCTCTTCCACCTCCCGGCCCAGCCTGTGAGGCTGAAAGACAGCACATTAACATATCCACATGGTGCATATGTTATTCTAAAAGTTGCTGTGAGAATTTTGTCTTTTCCTGAATTCTTTGTATGGTGTTTGCATTTTCTATCAGCATGCTGTCATATCACTATGACAACTACTGAAATTACGATCTTAGATGTGATCTTCTGAAGCATCACAAGAGCTTGATGGCTAAGAAGGCTGCGGGTGAGGGACTGACAGGAAGACTGATGTTCATTCAGGTATTGGCATATACCTCAATCTCTTCTGGACGTGTCACCTGGAGACCTAAACCTGTGTCCTGGAGCCTATTTTCAGAAATGCCACTTGGAATATCGCAGGAGCTGTCACTGCCTGGTTGGTATGCACTGAGCCTGCTTTCACTGTGCTTGAGGTGTAGAGCTACGAACAAACTGCAGAGCTGACTTACTACATCCATATGCAGTACCCAGGACTAAAGGCACTCCTGAGATGGCCTATTTGAACTCTGCCTTTTCCGTTCTCTTGTGCGCATGGCTTCATTGCTTTTTGGGTAGATAGCTCTGAGGCTCGAGCCCCCTGTGTCCCTCTCTTGTGCGTTCCTCAATCTGACAGTATCGGGTTTGAGATTGCACTATACTGCTTTCTCCAGATCTTCTTGTATTAAGCCCTACTCACAGTCAAACCTGGAGACCCAAAGCTTTGTAATTAAAAACCATCTAAAATGTAACCTCCCATAAAGAGATTACTGTATAATGATCTCTGTCAAGAAGCTTAGGTGCTTAGTAAAGTGTCAAAACTGGGAGAGTTGGATGAGCTGACGTAACAGATACTAACGGGGCAGTTTGTCCCTGCAGTAGGGATATGCACCTACCCCTGACTGGGAACTGTTCTGCCTCAAACCCAAAGCAGGGAAGGCAGCTAGCTGTCTGTGGCCGGTGTATCAGGTGGGAAGTGCCCTGTAAGCTCCTGGGCTAGGCTTCAGGGGCTCTGCTACAGAGGTTAACAACTTGGCACATGTCAGCAGGGGACTAGTTCAGTTCCCCACACCACACAGGGCAGAGCCGTAGTGGGAGCCTGAGCCAGCCTTCCTGTGCTGGTGGGGTTTCTCAGCCTTCAGTCATCTGTTTGCACAAGATTGAAGCCAGAGACTGAGAGGTAGGAAACTGAGGCCGAGGCCTCAGCTTATCCCTGACTGCCCTGGAAAACATAAATCTAGTTGATGTAACAGGACATATCTGTTGTAGCCAAATCACTTAGATCTGTAACTCTCACTTGATCTCAGGAGGATTAGGTGCCTATGTGGCTTTATATATCAAAACGTTCTGCTTCAGTTCTCCATTTGTGAAATCAATCAAATACAACCTCTTCTTTTCACCTCCCTGCCTGGCCGCATAAAGATGCCAGGGATTTATCCCGTGGATTTTTCTTTTTAGACAGCTGGGACACGCTCTCAGTTGGCTCTGTCAGTACGGGGTAACCATTGCCCTGTGTCAGAACAGATGTCTGCTGCTCAAAGCTTCTGCACAAGCACATGGGCAAAAGTCAAAGTCTGCAGCTCAAAGTAATGCGTGGTCACTGCTCTGGACACTCGGCTTTTCTGCTGGATAGGACAATTGCCAGAGATGGATGTAAGTTGCCAAAGCCTTTCTGGAGATAGCAAGCCTCGGGACTGTATGATCGCACCAGGCATTGCAAATGGCTGTGTGAAGACTCGAAGCGATGTGTTTTTGGAACACATTTATTCTCGGTGCAGCTCAGATCTTAGCTCAGTGATTAATTGCTTTAAATTTGAAAAAGACCTCTTTGCCCTGGTGTCAGAACGGGTTATAATCTAAATGGTCACTTGGAGGAGGAAACAAATATGTGATGAAAAAAGCATGAGCCAAATAACGCATAAAGAGAGTATGAAGAGCCGATACTTCCCGAAAGAGTCAAGGGTGCCTGAGGACTGGTGAAACAATGACTCCCTCCAGCATTTCCAAATATCTGATCCGTGCAGTTTTTTTAGGCTTGTAAAAACTTGTTTCTAAATCAAGGATTTTTTCATGTCCACTTCAATTAAACACTCTGGAGAAAAAAATAATCTTTGTTTCAACAGTTCGGCCTCCTTACCCTTTCCAACTAAGTTGTAGGAGCTTGAAATATCTGTTCCCAAGGCTCTCAGGGAGGAAACCTGCAGTCAGCTTTTCCAGCTGCAACAGATGGCTGCTAAAGAGGCAAAAAATTGGAGAGTCTAGGGTTAAACTTAAAGTTTGTACAAATACTTGAAAGATGCCATCACCCCGCCCCTCACAAAACTTATCTTCATTTCCGAGGCTGATTTTCATCCCAGCTGCAGTCTGTATTCTTAGTTCTGCACAACTTCATATCTAGGGGCTGATAAGGTCTCGTCCCAGCATCGTTACTGTAGATTAAACTTAAGAGCCATGTGATTTAGTATGAGAGCTGATTTTTGTCCTGAAAGCAAAATGCCCATTCTGGTGTTTGTGCTTTTGGAGGTACAGAGTAGGATGGCTCTACTCTGCCCACCCCTCCAGCCCCCATGTACTCTTTTCACTCATTCTGCGTGTGCACAGGAAACATTAGAGGTTTTTTATGAATCTGTAGAGTTAACTGATACAACTTGTGATTACTCGGCTAAACGTTACGTCGTCAATCTTGAAAATGAATGAGCAGTTAATAATTGATGCTTAGCTCTTTCAGTGAGGCCCTTGGGAAACCTGGATCTCCCCCTCTCTGTCAAGTGGGAGAGGCTTGCATGAGCTGTAGGGCTCTGTGTTGGTCCTGGTGTGGCATCAGTGCGTGATTTTTAGGCAGAGCCTTTTGGAGGAGTAAAATCCAGTCTGTCTGACTGCAGCTTTGTGCGTGTTGTGAGCGGAGCTGTGGTAACGAGCTTCTTAGCTGTAAGGTACAGAGCTGCCTAGCTTCGATCCTGCAGCTGCAGCAGGCTGAGAGGACACGTGAAAAGCTACGGTCAGATCTCGTGTCTCAGCTAGCACGCTGTTACTGCTGACTTGCTGTAATTTGGGGCTGGGGCTGAGGCCACAACACGTATCACGTTGGGCACGTCTGCGTTGTGGTGCGAGCCCTGGCACACGGTGGGAGCTGGCAGTTCTGCGGTGGCTTTGCATGAAGAATCACGTGGAGCGCTGCATTCAGTTAGCTCTGGGATAAGCAACAAGTGTCAGTGAGTAAAAAACTTCTGCTGTGTTAAAATCGTGTTCTGTTCTGGGTGTTTTCATTTGGTTGCAGGCCTGTTGTGAACCAATGCAGTGTGCCTGTGGCTGGTAAGGAGAGGACTTAGGAGCTTGGTGCTGGGAATGGTGGGGGGCTCTCTGTGCCTCTGGGCTTAGTGGCAGGACTGCCATGCAACCCGTTATGTGCTGAGCTCTGAAGGAACAGCTGCTGAGGTAAGGTGGTCAGGTTGCTAACAGGCAGCAGGAAAGACTTTTTGCTTTCTCCACTCTTGTTTTGCTGCTTGAGCTATGCATCATCCTGACCAAGAACTGACAAGCATCAGGCTGACTGGTTTCTGAGCCCCACTCCCCGCAGCCCTGGCTGGTGTAGGAAACAACAGGGGAGGAAGCATGGGGGAGTAGTGGTTAGACCACGAGCTTTGAGGACCAGGCTTTATCGTTGCAAACTAGATGAAAGTAGGTTGGTTTCTCTTCTGTGTCCTCGAGGGACGACGAAGAACTTAAATGCTGTCACTGGCTGCCTGAAGGCAGCTGTGCCCTTCTGGTCTGCTGTGGCTGGTTGGCTGCAAGCTCAGACGTGACTTAGAGCGCAGTTCTCCTAGGTTTTCTAAAGTTAAGACTCCAAGGCACGGTTCTGCAACAGCGATCTGCAAAATTTCTGGCTGCGCAGTTCATTCCAGCCTGTGTGGCTCCTGAGACAGTTCATTGTCTGTCAGAGCTGCACACTTTCTCTCTGTTCCAGGAATGTTTACAAATACTGTATTTCTTGCTTAATGCTTTAAACATCTTTTCCTCCACCTCCCAGGGCTTCCTTTTCCACTACCCAAGCGCAAAGTGCTTGTCTTCATTCTCGGAGCTCCTCGAAGCTGATCCCAGCCCTGCAGTGCTGAGACAGCCCCTTCCCATCTGCTCTGTCGGTCCCGAGGGTCGGTTTGTCAAGCTTTGCCATGAAGCTGCTTTGCCCTTTTCTTCCACGCCACCTCAGGCACCTGAGAGGTGAAGCAGTTAAGGGGCGATGGAGCTGACAACTCTTGTTCTCTTCGAAACTTTCCCGTAGCCCTCTCCTGTCAGCAACAAGCCGGGAGGTCGTAGAACCATGGAAAGGTTTGGGTTGGGAGGGAGCTCAAAGCCCATCCAGTTCCATGGGCAGGGACACCTCCCAGCAGCCCAGGCTGCCCCCAGCCCCATCCAGCCTGGCCTTGGGCACTGCCAGGGATGGGGCACCCACAGCTCCTCTGGGCAGCCTGTGCCAGGGCCTCACCACTCTGAGGAAATAATTTATTCCTTATAGCTTATCTAAATCTAATACTGGCCACCACGTGCTTGAGACAGCTCTCTCCTCCTCCGAAAGTGCAGTGAATTTGAAGGTTTGCAGAAGAGCACGTGCTTCCTCACCAGTGAGAGGAATGGAGCTAGCTGGGGTTTTGATGCGAGTAGCAGTGAAGGCCTTCCTGAAAGAGAATCTCTCCCCTCCTCTCCCATGGCAGACAACTCAATGGACTTATTTTTATCTCATTGTTTAGCATGCCTCAGTTGTTTGTATACTTTATAAAGCCTTTAAAGTGGGATTATTGAATAAACACCCTAATGTTGGACCCACGTGTTTCTCATGGCTGGCTTCACACAGATATTTTTTTCCCCTCTAATCTTTGTTTACAGGATGCAGTGTATTACATCCCCTCCCAACGCTTGCACTCCCCCAGCCAGAGCCAGAATCTGCTTCTAATGCTTTTTGTTTCGCTGACCATAGTCCTGTTCTAACGTGGGGATTACTTCCTTTTAATGTGGCGAGATGATATATCCAGCCCCGTTATTGATGTACGTGCACCAAAGCAAAGGGCCTGACTGAGGATCTGCGTGGGACTGTGAATCTTCCCATTGATTTTTCGATAGGTTTTGACTCTCCCTCTAATTGCCTGTCGTTCTTGGGGAACCTCTGCTGCTCTGTTTACTTTGCTCGATGAGATAAGGATCGTTCTGTTCCTCGGTGAGATGGATTTCCAGGCATCTCTTTTTTTCCACCTGTGCAAGGATCGCTATATTTTAGCAACCTGATGCTAATAAGTGCTGCAGCATTACTGGTGCCTTTGAGACAAAGCTAGTGCCACTGAGAGAAGTGAGACGTGCTGCAGCGCAGACCTCTTGTGCACGTCAGGCTCCTGCCTTCACCTCGGCCTTGCTATAGAAATGGGTGACCGTGGCTGTCCTCAATCTGCATCCAAACTCCCACAAATGTCACTCAAAGGAAGGCACAGCTATGCCATGTCGCTCCACCTTTTGCTTTTCTCTCCTATCTTTTATGCCCCTTTCTTGTCAGCTCTTGTGGCTTTTTCTCTGTGCTACTCCTTACCGTGTGTCCTGCTAGTATTTCTGTGGCTTCTTTACATGTGTTAAGCCTTTTTCTCCATGTTTTTTTTTTCCCCCACTGGTTTCTGCTCCCACCTATGTGAATGCCACTTTCTGAATAGCTCCTTGGTGTTCAGTGACTTGTTTTCCTCTCGTGTAGCACTGGACAGGCAGCTAGTCCTCCACAGCAGGGCTGAGGGGGTGCTTTGCCTGAGCATCCAGCCAAAGATCATCAGCTCAGTCTTCCCTGAGAGCCCAAGTGAAGGTTACAGGAGTAGGCTTTGTGCTAGAGCAGCTGACCAGTTTAGTCCCATTTCAGGCACTTTAGCTGGGTGTTCACAGGAAGAGATTACAGCCTGGTGAGCGTGAGGAACCAGGAGCAAAGCATGCAGAACCAAGGCCCAGTGACGTGCTTTGTGGCCTTGTTGCAAGGTCCTTGCTCCTATTTTGAGCACAGGGCACTCATGTACTCCTCTAGTTCAGCTTAAGAGTCTAGGTTGCCAATTGTGAGTACTGAAAGCAATTAGGTATGTACTGACCCCTGAAGGAATACCTCTACCTGAGCAAACAAACTGTCTCTGGATGCCCCAGTGCCCTTCCTAGTGGTAGAAGGGAAGTGGCCGTGGTCATTGAACCTTCCAAACCTGCCTTTGTGACTCTTGGGTGCTTACAAGCCTGCACGTTGGTGTCTGAGTGACTGCCCCATGTCACAGACCCAGCCGTGGCAATGCCTCGTCCTTGGTATCCCCACCGAGACTTCATGGTGACCCTACCCTCAGGAAGCACCGAATGCATACCTGCAGACCCATTTTCTGTCTTGGTGTCCTGAGGGACAGTGCTGTGGTGTTTGCTGATTGGAGTCGTGCCTGGAAAATCTTTCTGGGCGTCTCAGGAAGTAGCTCAGAAGTCTTGATTATTTCTTAGGGAAGTTTAGCTTCCGCAGACTCTGAATCTTATCTGTAGCCCATGTTAATTTATTGCATTTATGTATTGAGCAGGCTGCATTCAGGATGTCAATTGAGTGGAGAGATGATTTAAAAACATGAAGTGTTCTGGAGATAGATTAAACTTTTTTTTTTTTCTTGTTCACTATTTCATATCTCTCTTCCTGCCGTGAAAATTGAAACTGCAAGTATTAATAAATTAATTGACATATTTGCTGGTCTCATTGCAACAATGCAGCCAATCCACAAGCAGTCAGATAATAAGTCATAACTTCAAAAGCAGGAGATTTTTTAAAATTGGGAGGTTATTTCACAGTGCTGGGTTTTATTTTTAATTTGTCTTCTGCTTTATGACCATTTAGGGTTAGAATTCGTAGGCTTTTTTCCCCTCAGTCAGGGGAAGCAGAAACTTAAATTTCTTTTTTGTTTCCCTTTTCTAAAAGACACAGCAGTTATCTTCAAGAAGAAGAGAGATTTATAACAATAGTAAAAGTTGACAGATCTACAGCTTTCTCTGTATCCTTTCTGTTGTGATTTAAATTCCTTAAAGAAACAGCTCCCTGTGAGTAGCAAATAGATAATGTTAACTCAGGATTCTCAAAGCAGATCCATAATTGGCACTGTCTTCTCCCATCTTTCTTTCTCTTTTCTTCTGTTACCTCTTATCAAACTCTGATGTTGTTGCAGTGGCATGAGCCACCACGTCTCAGCGACCATGCACCAGGACAGCAGCGCTTTGGGCAGGAAGACTGGGCAAGGTACATTCCAAAAAACCTCCTCAAAATGCATTTTTCAATGTCTTGTGTTGTTTGATTCCAGCCACTTGCATTGGAGAATTATTGTCTGAATGTGTTGGAGCTTTAGTGTTGCACTAGGGTCTGGTACTACTGAACTGTGATGGTGTTATAGATCTTGGAAACATTAGCACGGTGTTCAGAGGTGATTAAAGAGGCAAATAAAATAAAAAATTTTGTTCTGTGCATAAATTCATGAATCTCTAGACTGATCAGTCTGGCAAAGAGGTAGATGAGAGGTCACAAGAGAAGGCTAATGAAATCATAAGGAAGAGAAGATAAATTAGGGAGTGATTGTTCACCGTCTCATAAATCAGATATTAGAAGCCATCTAATGAAGTAAGAAGTATTACTTAAAAAAAAATAAAATTAAAACCTATTTTTCTGCAACACAGAATTGAGGTGTAGAACTCATTTCTACAGCATGTTCCTGGGGCTGTTAGCATGCATGGGCTAAAAAATCATGGAGGAGAGATTCACGGACTATTAAAAGATGATAGTTCAATCCCAGCCTCTAGCTGAGGAGCCGTAGGCTTTTGATAGCTGGAAAATTTCAAGGAAAAGGTTGCACCAGGAGGAAGATTGCGCTACCATCTCCAGGTTTCTGGTTCTTGCCCTTGTCACTTCTCCCAGTTTGACATTTGGGAGCAAACGGGGGCTGGCCGGACCCGCGTGTGCCCGTTCCCTTACCCAGCAGGGTATGGGCTTGGCTTCTCCTGTTGCTGGTTACTTGGTTGTGCAAAGTGCTGAGCAGCTGTAGGGGGCTGGTAAGGCAGAGCTGCCGGTGGGATGGGCACATTCCCAGCCTCACCGCGTGTGCACACAGCTTTTCTGGAGGGCCTTTCTGGGTAACCAGACTGCAGCTGTTTTGTTCCAGTGGGCTAGGGTCTTGATGCAGATTGCATCCAGAGAAATCCAGGGAGATGCGCTTATAAGGATCCCCACTAGTTGTCGCTCGATCCCTATTTTAAAGCTGACTTCGACACCGATTCGAGCACTTCGCTTCTGGAAAAGCTTCGTGTGCCGGCCCCAAACAACAGGCATCTGTGGCAAGCATTGCCACGGGTCTTTCTACAGCGTGGCGATAGAGGGATCTGATTAAATCGTTAAGATGGCAACCTCAGAGAGTTTGAGTAACTCTTACAAGGGCTGCACTAGTGTGGGACATGAGGCATCAGCTGCTGTTTGCACCCTGAGTGATGGTTCTTCTCCCTGGAGAGGTGATAGCCTCAAGGGACATGTTCCCTCCAGGAGGAGGAGAAGCTACAGAAGAACGAAAAGGATGTGGCAGTGCCTCAGTCACCTTGGTTTTAGGTGTTGATAAGGGTTTCCTTGGATGCAAGTCAGCAGGACTGGTAAGGAGTGTGCTGGCAGTGATGAGAAGGAAGAGGCTCTGGAGAGGTGCCACGTGGCTTGTTCCCAGGATGATTTCCTTCCTTTGAATTCTTCCAGTTAAAACTACAGATGCTTGTTCACTGTGCATGTAAACTGTTTTACAGGTACACCTTTCCTGTTTTCATTTCTTGGCGCTTACAGTCAAAGCCACCCCGAGTTTGAGAAGAAGAATACATTTCATAAACTCTGTAAGCATCTTATTTCTTGTTCATCTTCAGCCCTGCCTGTCACAGGTCCGTGCTGAGAGCACACGTGCTTTATTGTTTGCGTTGGAGGTGGCGTTGTGTCGAACGAATCCCGTTCTGTACCAGCTGATGCTTGGCGCTGCGAAGATAGGAAGGGGGAGAAGCTGCTTCCCTTGAAGAGTTTGCAGCCTGAGTGAATCACGGGAAGATGCAAACGTGTCACTGTTCAGGCTTGTAATTTCTTGTTAATGTAACAAAACTCTTTTGTCCTTCTTTGTTTTGACATCTGTCTGCCATCTCTCTTTGTCAGCCTTGTCTTGGCCTGTCCCACTCCACAGAGAGGTGCAAGACCCAGTCAATAATAATAATATTAATATTAATACCTGGGGACACTGTGGAGCTGTGTGTTCAGCTCAGGCAGTAGAAGCTCCCTCTTCTCTATGGAAGGAGGAGGTGGACAAGAGCTGTCTGTCTGGCAAGCTCATAAGGAAAACACGTGCCTGTCTCTACATGCTTTGGCTTCAGTGAACGTGTGATTTGAGGCAGTAGTCAGTGATGGAGTTCAGTGAGCTAGAGCAGCTAGGACGTCATCTGCCCCCCTCCCACATGCTTGCTTTGTCCGTAAATATCGTTCTGAGCTCCAGCACGTGCACTCTGGGAGCCAGGATGGGATACAGCTAAAGCAGCCTGCGTCGTGTGATGAGAGAGTCTGGTGCCCGTTTGTTCCCACAAAGCAGTTTCTGCTTCCTATCTCAGCGCTTAAATAGCAGGAGAAACTGCAGGAGGAAAAAATACATTTTTCAAGATTTTTTTTTAAATGAAATGGGAAGGATTAGCTTTTCAGTGACTTGTTCATCGCACCAGTAAAACTGTTGTTCTGACTGAATTATTGCTACAAAACTTTCATAGAAGGTATTATTTTCTCCCTTCCTCCCCTTCTCCTGAAATAGAGGAACAAAAATCAGCTCAAACTGGATTGCTCTCAAGGTTTTTCTCCTTCAAGGTTAGAGCATGTTTGTTTCCTGCCCCAGCCACGTGTTTGAGATCATTATGTGTGGGTTTGGAAATATTGTGAGCCCAGAGCATCAAAATGAGTGTCAAGGGAACAAGAGATTATTTTTAGACCAATGGGCAGAATGTTTGTGGTTCTGTATCGCAGTATTTATTATGTTTCATTTTTACACTGAGATCAAGCGTGCTAGGGATTTTTGTTTGCATGAGAAACGTGCCTTTTTATCTCTACTGTATCAGCCTATAATTTGCCTGCTTTGTTGAAACCTTTAGCTGATTGTCTAATATTTTTCTTCATTCTTCCATTTTGTAAGAACTAAAGAAAACCACGGAGACTGGGCAGTACCTTCCCCCATATTTTTCATTTTTAAATGTGGGAGAAAATGATCAGAAAATTCTTATTGCTCTTAATTGCCTTTTAATTATTTTACACTTTAATTAAGTCTCACCATTCCTCATTAAGAGTATTGTTCAGGAAGTGTGTTAATAATCCTGCAGAAGCAGCATCTGTGAAAGCTTTCAGTAGCTGTTGCCTTGGCAAGGAGGATTGCCACTAATGTAAGCAAATAGCACACAGTGATGTTTGCTGTTCTCTTGTCACCTGGGCTGGCCTCAGGGGAGCTGTGGGGCAAAAGCTAAAAATCCAAATTTATAGAACAGCTCAGAAACAAGTTCCTGAGGCTGGAGCAGCCCATCCTGGAGATGATTATTGTGCTCATAACGTGACCTTTTTCATGGTTTATGCTGCACAGTTCAGAAGCTTTCTTCGCCAATTTGATGGCTTTGTTGATCCAAGCCACTTCATAATAAACCCAGAGAGGTTCCAGACAGTGACTTCTTAGGTGCTTACATCACGTCTCCTGTGGTGGCAAAAAGTCTCAGTCAGGGATCAATGCATGCATGAGGCAACTTGCCCAAGCCTGCCCACGTACATGGGGGAGAAAGGTGCTGCTGCCAAGGCCAGAGCTGGAGGAGCTGATGCTGGGTGTGACCTAGGTGTAGTCAGACCTGGGGAGGGGGTCACTCAGCTCGCTCACTCACTCTTCATTTTAGCAGTTGCACAAAATTTAGATCCACCACAACCAGACCTCGGGTTCAAGTGAAGAATTCCTGTGTCACTGTAACACAAAGAATAAAGCATGTGGCAAGACAGCCTCAGCTGTGAGCGAATTGAAAGCTTAAGGGTAACTTAGAAGAGAAGTTTGAGGAGCAGTTAAAATTTCCAGCCAAAGCCCATGCAGGAACAACATCTAGATAACTCGGTAGTAAGATAAGAGAAACCTGGGAAGTTGCAGTAACGCTGAGGGAAGCTTTATCAGCTTGTCCAGTACGCTGGACACTTAGCTTGATAGGGCATCACTGCAGAATTAGTCAAATGGAAGTGCACCTTCATGTGCTGCAGTTCAGCCCTCAGTGAAACAAGCCCGTATCTCCTTGATTGGCGCACCTAAATGATCAGTTTTTGCGAAGGTTAACGTTAGCCATAAGACCCACGTAAGTAAGTAGCTTAGCTCAAGGCATCACTCTGAGCGGGGTATAATTTGGTCGAGTACCTCGTGGTGCTCAGTCTCACGTAGGGTCAATCTCATTTCTCTGGCACAGAGAAGCCAAAAAGCTGTGCTGTCTTTGTGTGCCTCTCTGCAAGAAAACACGCAGTGTAGCACACTCCAGGGCTGGAGCCGTACACAACGCTAGCTCAACCTTAGTTGACATCTTGGGTATTCAGCTGTGAATAAATGAGAGTCTGCCTGTCTGTTCATGAGGGAATCTAGAAAATGAGGAACTGCAGTAATTAAAATCTTACTGGTGTGAAATCCTACTGAAAATACTTAGCATCTGCCATCCAGCAATTTTAAAATACTTAACAAGCTTTCAACTTTTTTATGAGGAGGAGAACATCAATGTCTCCCAGTTCACAGGAACTGGGATTGCAAAGGGCTTTCCCTAGCCACAGGCAATACAAAACAAAGAAGAGCTCTCTGAGGGTTTGCACAGTAACGTTGGAGGTCTTTCCATTCGTGCAGGCACAGCTACCACAAATGGCAGAGCAACGTTTTCCCTGCTGTAGGTTGAACATGAGCTTTAGAAATTTGTCAGTCAAGGAGAGACCAAGTGGCTTTCTCTGGAAGAAGTGGAGAGCCTTCTGCTGCTGTAAAAGAGGAGCTGTGACTGTAAATTCACTTCTTCCTTGCACAGATTTTTTTTTTCATGAGCAAAAGAGCAGAACCGATACAAGTTGATTCTTAAGGAAAAGCTTTTCCTCAAGAGTATAAGAGCACTTCTAAATTACAGCTTAGAGCCTTACTTAGCATGTAAACCATATCAACACGCCGTATGAAATGGCTTATTACAGAAGCATTCTTGAAAGCAGTCAGATCGGTAATAAAGTGTAGCTTGACCAAGATCTGGTTGAAAAGAATTGAATAATTGCTGCACGTTGAAGGTATTTCAAGTGGAACATAAAGCACTTTCTCACCTTCATGGAAATGTAGCATTTATGAGCATTTCACATAACCCTCTGGAAGCGTCTAGCCAGAACCTGCTTTCAAGCTTAGGTGGGATACCAGGGGAGATATTAGACAGGGATTTGGGGGTTATATTATAAATACTATGGAGGCACAGGCCTACATATTGATGGGGACTCTGGAAGACTGCAAGCAAACCCTGCGGAGGTTGAAGAGAAGATGATAAAGAAATTTAGCCTTGATAGAAGTCTCTGCTTTGCGTTCTGGTATGTTTTTTTGTAACACCCTGCTTACAAAATTGTACCTGGAAAACCAAATTATGCTTAGAGAAGTAATCTGGAGTTCTGCTGTGATGGATCTGGACTAAAACATTTAGTTAAAGCAGCGAGTGGGTACATGTGCTCTTCTTTAGCTTGATCTCATGGTTTTGCAATGGAGTTTTTCAAACCTATACAGAATTCATAGGAGTTCTGAATTTTAAACATTAAGCTGGCTTTATTTCACAAGAATGTTCATCATGAAGTCACTGAGATGTAGTTTATTTCAAAGATGCTGCAGATTAAATCCCTGATCGCTCATCAAATACTGCAGGTATTTACCTGAACAAAATAGGGTACTGGCTCTTCTTCCAGCTGAAGTGTCACTGGGGGGTGTGTGGGATGCGATGACCATTCCACAAGTCATGATACGAGTTTGAGGAGGGGAAGAGGACGTGGTAAAGCCCTTGTGTGAGACTTCAGGAAGGCTTTCTAAGCATGATGGTTTTAGTGTTGCTACAAGGAGTTTGTCCAAGATGCCTGAATGAAGACCCGCGTTATTCATTTATTATTTATAGACTTCTATTTGAAGATTTCTAGGTGGCTGGGTTCTGAGATTGGTGTTGTCCTTAAAGCGCTCAGCCTGGCAGTCAGAAGGTGTGTAGTGATAATTCATCAGGTGTAGTGAGCACAAATACATTTTTGACAGATGCAATTAAGCTGTGTGTCTTAGCAACATTTTTCTTAGCCACAGGTCAATGTTTTCTCCATTTATTCAGGGCTTTCTCCTAACTGACAAATGGTGCAAGACAGCTGTTTTAAAAACAGGACTCATTTCAGAGTCAGAGGTGAGAAAACACTTTTTGTTGTGTGTAATGGAAAGGCCAACACCAGCGTCCCCACAGAGGCAGCTTTCGAAAGCTCTGTAGCTTTTTGCGATGTGGAAGAACTCCTTGTGTGTGAAAACAGGAGGTAGAGAGCACCCCTGCTCCTAGTGCAAGCACTGCGTATTGCTGCTGCCTAGCACCCTGCGGTGCAGGAATCTGAGCGCTCCACGTCAGCGGTGGCACAGGGTCAGTATCATACACCTCCGAACCTCTCTGCTCTGGGAGAACAGCTGCTTTCCTTCCAGGATGTGATGTGCTCCTGTGCTGTTCTACTCCCGGCCCTGACTCCATCCTGTTGCCCTCCTGGTGCCGTGAGTACCTTGGGGCTGAGCTCCCCGGTGTAGCCCTGGCAGCCCCAGTCTCATTTGGAAATGTGGAGATCTTTTTAAAGCTTTTTGGGCACCAAGCTGTTCCTCGGTGTTTCTCAAGTCCACCTGCCTTTCCTACTTTGCACCTTGAACTTGGAAAAAATGGTGGATTAGCTTGATTCATGAGCTGGAGTCTTCTGCTTGAAAACATTGGCCTGGAAGCGTATAAAGAGAGGCACGAGGCTTTCACGTGAGCCGTGCTAGCATCTCCCAGACCTAGAGGGAATCATTTCTAGTGGGAGAAAAAGGAAGCTCATCCTTCTTGCCGTAGTCGCTGGTAAGACCATAAAATAAAACAGTTCGTGCAGCACAGGGTGCCTTTATTGGGAGCTTTTATTTCCTGACAAGACCAGGAAGGAGAAAACTTATCTTGCTTAGTCTGTAGGTATGCTGCCTGCTGAGAGCTGCTTAAAGCAGGTGACTTTGTGTTTAATAATGGCTTTGAAGCAGTTTTTTGTGCTCTTTTGTAACAGTCCTGCCAAGCAGGGGAGGCGTGCAGGAGATGGCAAGGAGCAGAACAACGCCTGTCCTCCCCGAGCCTCTGTGTCTCAGCGGACGTGTTCAGGGGCTGGCAATTCATGGGTTGTCTCCAGGAATTACGTATGCAGCCATCTGAAGGCACAAACGTGATTTGGTGTTGACGACTGGAGTTATTTAAAGTAACTGTGTTTAAAACATGAGGCCTTTGGGAACCGTGTTGATTAAGAGAGAAAAATGCCAGATGTTTCAGGTACAGTAGATGTCGAGAAGGGATTAATTAATAGTTTGTATAAATATGTATTTTCTATGACTAAAGCTCGTGCACTGAGGAAGAAGCGATTAGTTTCTTGTGCAAGGGGTTAGTGAAGAAAAGTGGTGGGAAAGTGCTGAATGAATTTTCACCACACTGAGTTCATGAATTTTGTGTGCGGTGAATCCCAGCTCTCCCGGCCTCGTGTCAGGCAGTCCCACAGGACCCTTCCCGCTCCGTTAAGGCATTTATCAGAGAGCACGGCCCCGGTGCGCAGCGCAGGGGCCTGATGCCGTGCGGCAGGAGCGCTGGGTTAGCTCGCTGCAGGCGCTGTGCTGTGTCCGTGCCTCCCGAGGCTGCGTGCCAGTCGTGCGGCTGCCAGCCGTGTCTGCACGGGAGCGGTGCCTGCGTAGGGGTGGCGCTTTCAGCCAGCGGCTCGTGGTGACGCTGACGTGTTTCTCCACGGGTGTTTTTACAATGTGTGCGCGGACAAAGCAGCAGCTGCTGAGATGCTCGTGACTAGCTCAGTTCTAATTACTCAACAACTGATGCAGACAGTCATCTCCGAGACAGGCTGATTGCGATATGACACAAAACAGTGCATTTAGTTGATTAATTTTCCTGGTAGTTTTTTTTTCTAAATTCTTCTTCTTGAATGCAAAGCATTCTCATTTCACAGTTGCCAGCTCTATTTATTTTGGGTTATTTTGACGTGGCATTTCCCCTGGGAGCCTTCACGGGTCTGCTCTGTCTTCTGGGCCTGGATGCTGCTCTTCATTATGAAGCATCCTTACAATGTTATTTGTGTGAGTTGAGTCACATATTAGCTAAAAGGTCTCCCTGAAATTCCGCATTTCTGCAATTTCTCTTCAGTGGCCTTTAGAAACTGTCCTACCTTTTTCTCTCTCGATCCCTGTTTAAAATCAGTTGATGCAAGGGGATACAGAAATAGCCATGGGGAGGATGGAAGACCAGTTTCACTTCAGATTTTAGGAATTTGTCAGGTGTTCTGCTTCCTACTGGCATGGAGCAAAACCTAAAATGTTGAAAGACTCCAGTAAGGGAAACTCTGTAGCCTCATGTGCATATAAGGAGATGTTTGACTTAGTCTGCATTTCTTGTTTCAAATTCAGAAACTGAAATATTTAATTTTGTTTCTAACTATCGAAATGTAATATGCAGAAAAAAATGGAATTTTAAAGAAGGAAAAGTCATTTAAGAATGAAAAGTGAGCAAACCCCTTCTTCTGAAAACATTGTTGAGGGAGTAACTTGTTTCTGTGGTGGCTGGGGTTTTTGTTTGCCAATTCTGGCAAAATTTGAAACAAGCACGCTTTCCAGGAGTCCCTTTCTCAGAAGGTTAACCATTTCAATGCCTGCAGAGCCTAACTGCTAAGACATCTCGTTTGTTTCTTATAGGTCCCATTTTGGTGCCAGCTTCAGCTCTCTGGAAGAGAGGATGCTCCCTTCTATCCCAGAGTTCATTTTTCCATGGCTGTAACAGACAAAAGGGAGCCTTGTTTTACATCTGACTTCTTTCCTTTCCCAGGATTTTCAGTGGTTTCAAGGGAAGCTCAACAGTAAATGCCCAGTTTGATGAAGGCCGAGCCACAAGTTCTGGGCTGAAAACTGTCATGAAACTAAGCTGGCTCTGACTGATGTAGCACTGGGTTTGGAAGTCACATCACG